>NW_027493736.1:0-375636 GCF_021521415.1 Bidens hawaiensis | reverse complement strand
CATCTTTCTAGCCTGCATATTCGTGGAACTCAATCTCATTTAGAAAGCCTTCTCTATCTTTCAGCAACTGAACGGGAAGTGGCTTAGGAAAGGACTTCAGAACGGATGCGCTCGGTTTTGGAGCCTTACACTCAATATTTTATACACAAACGAAAGAATCGGATCAATAATTATGCCTTGACGCCACCCCGGGGCTCGTTCGAAATTTTGCCAGTATTCCCAAAGGGGTATGTTCACCGAGCCGGAGAAAAAACTGAGTATGCGTCGAACCACTAAATCGGATCAGAAATTCAGTATTTGAGACTTCCATACAATATTTTATACACATACGAAAGAATCGGATCAATAATTATGCCCTGACACCACCTCTCGGCCGGTTCAAAATTTTGCCAGTATTGCCAATGGGTATGTTCATCGAGCCGGAGAAAAAACTGAGTATGCGTCGAACCACTAAATCAGATTAGAAATTCGGTCTTGGAGACTTCCATACAATATTTTGTACACATATGAAAGAATCAGATCAATAATTATACCCTGACGCCACCCCACGGCCCGTTCGAAATTTTGCCAGTATTGCCAAACGGGTATGTTCAACGAGCCGGAGAAAAAACGGAGTATGCGTCGAACCACTGAATCGGATCAGAAATTCAATTTTTGGAGACTTACACTCAATATTTTATACACATACGAAAGAATCTGATCAATAATTATACCCTGAAGCCACCCCGCGGCCCGTTCGAAATTTTGCTGGTGTTGCCAAAGGGGTATGTTCACCGAGCCGGAGAAAAAACCGAGTATGCGTCGAACCACTAAATCAGATCAAAAATTCGGTCTTGGAGACTTCCATACAATATTTTATACACATACGAAAGAATCTGATCAATAATTATGCCCTAACGCCATCCCGCGGCCCATTCGAAATTTTGCCGGTATTGCCAAAGGGGTATGTACACCGAGCCGGAGAAAAAACTGAGTATGCGTCGAACCACTAAATCGGATCAGAAATTCGGTCTTGGAGACTTCCATACAATATTTAATACACATACGAAAGAAACGGATCAATAATTATGCCTGACACCACCCCGCGGCCTGTTCGAAATTTTGCCAGTATTGCCAAAAGGGTATGTTCAACGAGCCGGAGAAAAACTAGTACGCGTCGAAACACTGAATCAGTTTAGAAATTCGGTCTTAGAGACTTCCATACAATATTTTATACACATACAAAATAATCGGATCAATAATTACGCCCTACGCCACCCCGCGGCCTGTTCGAAATTTTGCCAGTATTGCCAAAGTGGTATGTTCACCGAGCCGGAGAAAAACCTGAGTATGCATCGAACCACTGAATCGGATCAGAAATTCGGTCATGGAGACTTCCATACAATATTTTATACACATACGCAAGAATCAGATCAGTAACTATGCCCTGACGCCACCCCTGGGCCCGTTCGAAATTTTGCCAGTATTGCGAAAGGGATATGTTCACCAAGCAGGAGAAAAAACTAAGTATGCGTCGAACCACTAAATAGGATCTGAAATTCGGTCTTTGAGACTTCCAAACAATATTTAATACACATACGAAAGAATCAGATCAATAATTATGCCATGATGCCACCCCACGGCCCATTCGAAATTTTTCCAGTATTGCCAAAGGAGTATGTTCACCGAGCGGGAGAAAAAATTGACTATGCGTCGAACGACTAAATCGTATCATAAATTCGGTCTTGGAGAGTTCCATACAATATTTTATAAACATACGAAAGAATCGGATCAATAATTATGCCCTGACACCACCATGGGGCCGTTCGAAATTTTGCCAATATTGTCAAAGGGGTGTGTTCACCGAAATGAAGAAAAAACTGAGTATGGGTGGAACCACTGAATCGGATCAGAAATTCTGTCTTGAAGACTTCCATACAATATTTTATACACATATGAAAGAATCAGATCAATAATTATGCCCTGACGCCACCCCGCGGCCCGTTCCGGAGAAAAAACTAAGTATACTTCGAACCACAGAATCGGATCAAAAATTCGGTCTTGAAGTCTTTTATACAATATTTTATACACATACGAAATAATCAGATCAATATTTATACCCTGACGCCACCTCGCGGCCTGTTTGAAATTTTGCCGGCGTTGCCAAAGGGGTATGTTCAACGAGCTGGAAAAAAGACTGAGTATGCGTCGAACCACTGACTCGGATAAGAAATTCGGTCTTGGATACTTCTATACAATATTTTATACACAAACGAAAGAATCGAATCAATAATTATGCTCTGACGCCACCCCGGGACCGTTCGAAATTTTGCCAGTATTCCCAAAGGAGTATGTTCACCGAGCCGGAGAAAAAACTGAGCATGCGTCGAATCACTAAATTGGATCAGAAATTCAGTCTTAGAGACTTCCATATATTATTCTATACACATATAAAAATTGGATCAATAATTATGCCCTAAAGCCACCCCGCGGCCCGTTCGAAATTTTGCTAGTATTCCAAAAGGGGTATGTTTACTGAGCCGAAAAAAATGAGTATGCGTCGAACAACTAAATCGGATCAGAAATTTGATCTCTGAGACTTCCATAAAATATTTTATACACATACTAAAGAAACGGATCACTAATTATGCCCTGACGCCACACCGCGGCCCGTTCGAAATTTGGCCAGTATTGCCAAAAGGGTATGTTCACCGAGCCGGTGAAAAAGCTAAGTATGCGTTGAACCACTAAAATCGGATCAGAAATTCGGTCTTGGCGACTTCCATACAATATTTTAAACACATACGAAAGAATCTGATCAATAATTATGCCCTGGCGCCATCCCGCGGCCCGTTCGAAATTTTGCCGGTATTGCCAAAGGGGTATGTTCAACGAGCCGGAGAGAAAACTGAATATGCGTCGAACCACTGAATCGGATCAGAAATTCGGTTTTGGATATTTACACTCAATATTTTATACACAAACGAAAGAATCGGATCAATAATTATGCCTTGAAGCCACCCCGGGGCCCGTTCGAAATTTTGCCTGTATTTCCAAAGGGGTATGTTCACCGAGCCGGAGGTGAATCAGTTAAGAAATTAGGTCTTGGAGATTTCCATACAATATTTTATACACATACGAAAGAATCGGATCAATAATTACGCCCTGACGCTACCGCGCGGCCTGTTCGAAATTTTGCCAGTATTGCCAAAGGGGTATGTTCACCGAGCCGGAGAAAAAACTGAGTATACGTCGAACCACTAAATCGGATCAGAAATTCGGCCTTGGAGACTTACATACAATATTTTATACACTTACGAAAGAATCGGATCAATAATTATCCCTTAACGCCACCCCGGGGCCCGTTCAAAATTTTTTGCCAATATTGCCAAAGGGTATGTTCACCGAGCAGGAGAAAAAACTGAGAACGGGTCGAACCACTGAATCGGATCAGAAATTCGGTCTTAAAGACTTCCATACAATATTTTATACACATACGAAATAATCGGATCAATAATTACGCCCTGATGCCACCCCTCGGCCTTTTCGAAATTTTGCCAGTATTGCCAAAGTGGTATGTTCACCGAGCCGGAGAAAAAACTGAGTATGCATCGAACCACTGAATCGGATCAGAAATTCGGTCATGGAGATTTCCATACAATATTTTATACACATACGCAAGAATCGGATCAATAATTATGCCCTGACGCCACCCCTGGGCCGTTCGAAATTTTGCCAGTATTGCGAAAGGGATATGTTCACCAAGCCGGAGAAAAAACTAATTATGGGTGGAACCACTGAATCTGATCAGAAATTCGGTATTGGAGACTTTCATACAATATTTTGTACACATATGAAAGAATCAGATCAATAATTATACCCTGACGCCACCCTGCGGCCTGTTCGAAATTTTGCCAGTATTGACAAACGGGTATGTTCAACGAGCCGGAGAAAAAACAGAATATGCGTCGAACCACTGAATCGGATCAGAAATTCGGTTTTTGAGACTTACACTCAATATTTTATACACAAACGAAAGAATCGGATCAATAATTATGCCTTGACGCCACCCCGGGGCCCGTTCGAAATTTTGCCAGTATTCCCAAAGGGGTATGTTCACCGAGCCGGAGAAAAAACTGAGTATACGTCGAATCACTAAATCGGATCAGAAATTCAGTCTTTAAGACTTCCATATAATATTTTATATACATACGTAAGAATCGGATCAATAATTATGCCTTGACACCACCACGCGGCCTGTTCGAAAATTTGCCAGTATTGCCAAATGGGTATGTTCACCGAGCCGGAGAAAAAACTGAGTATGCGTCGAACCATTAAATAGGATCTGAAATTCGATCTTGGAGACTTCCATACAATATTTAATACACATACGAAAGAATCAGATCAATAATTATGCCATGACGCCACCCCACGGTCCGTTCGAAATTTTGCCAGTATTGTCAAAGGGTATGTTCACCGAGCCGGAGAAAAAATTGAGTATGGTTCGAACCACTGAATCGTATCAGAAATTCGGTCTTGGGGAGTTTCATACAATATTTTATAAACATACGAAAGAATCGGATCAATAATTATGCCCTGACGCCACCCTGGGGCCCGTTCGAAATTTTGCCAATATTGTCAAAGGGGTATGTTCACCGAAATGGAGAAAAAACTAAGTATGGGTGGAACCACTGAATCGGATCAGAAGTTCTGTCTTGAAGACTTCCATACAATATTTTATACAAATATGAAAGAATCAGATCAATAATTATGCCCTGACGCCACCCCGCGGCCCGTTCCGGAGAAAAAAACTAAGTATATGTCGAACAACTGAATCGGATCAAAAATTCGGTCTTGAAATCTTTTATACAATATTTTATACACATACGAAATAATCGGATCAATATTTATACCCTGACGCCACCCCGCGGCTCGTTTGAAATTTTGCCAGTGTTGCCTAAGGGGTATGTTCAACGAGCTGGAGAAAAGACTGAGTATGCGTCGAACCACTGAGTCGGATAAGAAATTCGGTCTTGGATACTTCTATACAAAATTTTATACACAAACGAAAGAATCGAATCAATAATTATGCTCTGACGCCACCCCCGGGACCGTTCGAAATTTTGCCAGTATTCCCAAAGGAGTATGTTCACCGAGCCGGAGAAAAAACTGAGCATGCGTCGAATCACTAAATCGGATCAGAAATTCAGTCTTAGAGACTTTCATACATTATTCTATACACATACAAAAATTGGATCAATAATTATGCCCTGAAGCCACCCCGCGGCCCGTTCGAAATTTTGCCAGTATTGCAAAAGGGGTATGTTCATTGAGCCGAAAAAAATGAGTATGCGTCGAACAACTAAATCGGATCAGAAATTTGGTCTTGGAGACTTCCATAAAATATTTTATACACATACGAAAGAAAGGGATCACTACTTATGCCCTGACGTCACCCCGCAGCCTGTTCGAAATTTGGCCAGTATTGCCAAAGGGGTATGTTCACCGAGCCGGTTAAAAAACTGAGTATGCGTTGAACCACTAAAATCGGATCGGAAATTAGGTCTTGGAGACTTCCATACAATATTTTATACACATACGAAAGAATCTGATCAATAATTATGCCCTGATGTCATCCCGCGGCCCGTTCGAAATTTTGCCGGTATTGCCAAAGGGGTATGTTCAACGAGCCGGAGAGAAAACTGAATATGTGTCGAACCACTTAATCGGATCAGAAATTCGGTTTTGGAGATTTACACTCAATATTTTATACACAAACGAAAGAATCGGATCAATAATTATGCCTTGACGCCACCCCGGGGCCCGTTCGAAATTTTGCCAGTATTTCCAAAGGGATATGTTCACTGAGCCGGAGAAAAAACTAGTATGCGTCGAAAAACTGAATCAATTAATAAATTAGGTGTTGGAGATTTCCATACAATATTTTATACACATACGAAAGAATCGGATCAATAATTACGCCCTGACACCACCGCGCGGCCTGTTCGAAATTTTGTCAGTATTGCCAAGAGGGTATGTTCACCGAGCCGGAGAAAAAACTGAGTATACGTCGAACCACAAAATCGGATCAGAAATTCGGTCTTAGAGACATACATACAATATTTTATACACTTACGAAAGAATCAGATCAATAATTATGCCCTGACGCCACCCTGGGGCCCGTTCAAAATTTTGCCAGTATTGCCAAAGGGGTATGTTCACCGAGCAGGAGAAAAAACTAAGTACGGGTCGAACCACTGAATCGGATCAGAAATTCGGTCTTGTAGACTTCCATACAATATTTTATATACATACGGAAGAATCGGATCAATAACTATGCCCTGACGCCTCCCCACGGCCCGTTCGTAATTTTACCAGTATTGCAAAAGGGGTATGTTCACTGATCCGGAGGAAAAACTTAGTATGCTTCGAACACTGAATCGGATCAGAAATTCGGTCTTGGAGACTTCCATATAATATTTTATACACATACGAAAGAATCGGATCAATAATTATGCCCTGACACCACCTCGCGGCCCGTTCGAAATTTTGTAAGTATTGCCAAAGGGTATGTTCACCGAGCCCAAGAAAAAACCGAGTATGCATCGAACCACTGAAATGGGTATTTTCACCGAGCCGGAGAAAAAACTGAGTATGCGTCGAATCACTGAATTATCATAAATTCGGTATTGGAGACTTCCATACAATATTTTATACACATACGAAAGAATCGGATCGAAAATTAGGCCCTGACGCCACCCAGGGGCCTGTTCGAAATTTCGCTAGTATTGCCAAAGGGGTATGTTCACTGAGCCGGAGAAAAACGGAGTATGCGTCGAACCACTAAATTCGGTCTTGGAGACTTCCATACAATATTTTATAAATATACGAAAGAATCGAATAAAAATTATGCCCTGACGTCACCCCGGTGTCCGTTCGAAATTTTGCCAGTATTCCATAGGTGTTCACCGAGCAGGAGAAAAAACTGAGTACGAGTCGAATCACTGAATCGGATCATAAATTCGGTTTTGGAGACTTTCATACAATATTTTATACACATACGAAAGAGTCGGATCAATAATTATACCCTGACGCCACCCCTCGGCTCGTTGAAATTTTGCCAGTGTTTCAAAAGGGGTATGTTCAACGAGCCGGAGAAAAGACTGAGTATGCGGCGAACCACTGAATCCGATCAGAAATTCGGTCTTGGAGACTTCCATACAATATTTTATACACATACGAAAGAATCGAATCAATAATTATGCCCTGACGCCACCCCGGGGACCTTTCGAAATTTTGCCAGTATTCCCAAAGGGGTTCACCGAGCCGGAGAAAATACTGAGTATGCGTCGAACCACTAAATCGGATAAAATTTGGTCTTGGAGACTTCCATACAATATTTTATAAATATACGAAATAATCGAATAAAAAGTTATGCCCTGACGCCACCCCGCGGCCAGTTCACCGAGCCGGAGGAAAAATTGAGTATGCGTCGAACTACTGAATCGGATCAGAAATTCGGTCTTGGAAACTTCCATACAATATTTTATACACTTACGAAAGAATCAGATCAATAATTATGCCCTGACGCCAACCCGGGGCCCATTCAAAAGTTTGTCAGTATTGCCAAAGGGGTATGTTCACCGAGCCGGAGAAAAAACTGAGTATGCGTCGAATCACTGAATCGGATTAGAAATTCGGTCTTGGAGACTTCCATACATTATTTTATAAATATACGAAAGAATCGGATCAATAATTATACCCTGACGCCACCCCGCGGCCCGTTCAAATTTTTGCCAGTATTGCCAAAGGGGTATGTTTAACGAGTCGGAGAAAAAACCGAGTATGCGTCGAACTACTGAATCGGATCAGAAATTCGGTCTTGGAGACTTCCATGCAATATTTTATACAATTACGAAAGAATCAGATCAATAATTATCCTCTAACGCAACCCGGGTCCCGTTCGAAATTTTTCAGTATTGTTAAAGAGATTTGTCCACCGAGCCGAAGAAAATTGTCGTATGACATAGACAAACACATACAAAAATGAAACATGCATCAAATATCTTGTGAGAAAAATGTATGGCAATCTTTTATTGTGACACCAAGTGCACTTACATATTATATGATTTATAAAACATATAACTATAAATACAATTAAGGTATACAATTAAGATAAAGAAAAAGCTACAAACTTGATTCCGCTCTAGCCCTTTGGGCTCAAAGCCGATAATAAAAACGTGCCCTTTTGTATTTGTAATTTTTTTTTTCTCTTTTGATCCTATGATCATTCATATATCATTTATGTCTAGCATAGAATACGAATGATTGTAAGTAGAAACCAAAACTGAAGAGGAGAAACCAAGATCGAGGCCAAAAGTCGTTTCCAAAATCAACTCGTGGTTATGTGTTTGAAATACAAAACCGAAGACGAACTTCAACTCTTCAATCAATTTGTAGTTATTCTTTCTTGCGGACTGTTACAACGTGAATAGTAAGTCATGAACTCAAGAACCATTATAACGGGAAATTTTTGCTTGCTTCATTGTCCGGTTTCAATGGGTATATATAACTCTTTTATCACGCCCCCCCCCTCCCAAAAAAAAAATCATAACTCAAAATATAAACAAAAAACTAAATAAAAATTAAAAACTAAAATGTTTTCCCCGTCATTCCTGATCCAAAAGTTAAACGATGAAAAGACATAATGCCGAGAAACGATAAAAAATACATAATGATGAAAATAAACAAAAAATACAATGATAACTAAAAAAACACAACAGATCGCAAACATAACACAATACACCAAACAAAATATAACACAATGTTGATTAATATAACAAAATATAAAAAAAAACACTTATGTCAAGGAAAAAAGACATAATCAACGAAGAAAATAAACACAAAAATCAATGATAAATAAAAAATACAGTTATCTTTTTTCCTTAACATTGTATTTTTTTAAGAACGGGAAAGAAGGTGAAAACATTTTGTGTTTTTATTTTTTTTTTATTTTTTTAAATTTTGAGTTATGATTTTTTTGATTAATTGAGTTATTTTTTTAGGGTTTCTTTATGACTACTAATCATTTTCATCATTCTTATTTTATCTCCGTTTGTAGAATAACATGACTCATTAATATATAGCGTTTTCAAGTCATTATCTTTTGATATAAAGGTATAAATATGGTCACACAAAAATGTATAAAAATATGAAAAAAAATTCCTATTAAAGGAGAATGGTTTATAACGATAATATTTGGAAAAATGGTCCTGTCAAAATGGTTACATCTTTCAAAATGGTTACATCTTTCAAAATGATTGAGCCGTCCCAAGTCCCAACTAGTGAATAGATCTACCTAACGTTTTATTCCACACTTTCTAACTTGTGAAGTCTCCCACTGCGACTCCACACAAGAAATCAGTGGTTTTTTGATTATGGATAGCACCACATACATGTTTTGTTCCAAACTATTGACTTTTAACTATTCCATTATCCATAGCTCGTAGGAAATTTGATTACATATATGATTTGGAAAATCTTTAAAATTTCCAATTTACCACAAAAGAAGTCAAGAAAATTATTTAACGAAAAAATTCCTTGAATGTCTATTCAAATCCGTTAGACCCGATTATTTAAAACACACGTGTGTTTTCATATCGAAAAATCTCCATTTTGGACCTCCATCACTCCGTGGATATTCAATGAATTTTTTTTATCAAATAGACATTTCCATGACTTCTTATGGTAAATGAACATAAAAGAGTAAAGTGTCAAAATCGTCCCTGATATTTTGGGTTGGGAATCTTAACTCGTTTATAAACAAGTCTTATGTGGGGTGTTTTAAAATTAAACGAGTTGATCTGTTGAGTTGTTTAAATTATTATTTTTTCTTAGAAAAAGTCATTTCTAAAAGAAGTAGTTTAGAATGTTATAAACTTATAATGATTCATTTCTAAAAGAAGTAGTCATAATGGCTGTTGACTCTTGACACTTGACACTTACTTTTGAAGTCTCCCCATCACCCATGCACTTATCAACTCGAGCAATACCCTGTTATGGGTTTATATAAAGTCTTTCTAGTATTGAGATGTTCAAATTAAACTACTTCTCATCATGGCTTCCATCCTGTTGCAAACCTTCTCCTTTGTATACTTATTGCTCCTTCTCACATGCACCGCGTTGTTGTTAAACCATGATAAAGAGTATTTAGCATTGCTTGAATTCAAGAAAACCATTACTCATCAAAGTTATGATGTAGGTGGGTTTCAAAGGTTGGATTCTTGGAGAAAGTCCAAAAGCAATACATCAGATTCTGATTGTTGTTTGTGGGATGGAGTGGTGTGTAGCAATCAGGGCCATGTGATCGGGCTTGATTGGAGTCGAAGCTCTCTCAGTGGAGTTATCAACTCTAGTTGTACATTGTTCAAGCTTGTCCATCTTCAAATTCTCAACTTCTCGATGAACAACTTTGTTGAATCTCAAATCCCGTCAGAGATTGGTCTTCTTAAGCATTTAAGAAGACTCGATCTCTATAATTCTGGATTCAATGGCCAAATCCCAAATGAAATTTCACACTTGATTCAACTTTCTTCATTAGATCTATCATGGAATCCCCTAAAGCTTCAAAGTCGTGATCTTGAATATTTGTTGAAAAACATGACTAGACTCGAAATCCTCCGTCTCTCTTGGGTTGACTTAAGTTCCTCCGTACCTCATTTCTTGGCTAACATTAATAGGATTGTGTCATCTCAAAACAAATTCAAAACTACCCCATTTAGTTTTTCTTTTTGTGTGTGTGTGTGTTGGGGGGGGGGGGGGGGTTGGGTATGTGCAATAACATAATGTTACCTTAAGTCAACCAAAACTGTCCCAACTACATTCCATTGAGTTCATCCGAGTATTTATACTTGATCCCAAGTATAAGGGGTGTGCACGGTTCGATTCGGTTATTAGCATTAACCGAACTGACCTGTGATCGGTTCGGTTAATTTTGGTTAATAACCAGTATCAAACTTGGGCTAAAATTTTGCATAAAAATACATGAAATGAATGTTTAAATGTATGAAATGAATACATAACTAAATGAAATGAAAGTATCGATCAATATATGAAATTGAGATATTAGTACCTGAAATAAAGATATAAATACATGAAAATGATAGTATTAAACTATTAATACATATAAGACATGAAATAGAGGTGAAAAAGACTTGAAAATATTAAAAAATGAAGAGCTCGGTGCGGTTCGGTTAATTTCGGTAATTCGGTTTTCGGTTATATCGGTTCAATTTCACCGGTTTTCGGTTCGATTTCGGTTAATAATTCGGTTATTGCTCACCCCTATCAAGTACCCAACCAATACTCTATTTGCCGGGTGGTTTACCCACACTACCCGAAGTACTTAGGAAGTTAGGGCACTACTCACTTTGGACTATCAACTAGTTATCTTTTGATATAATAAAGGTATAAATATACACATATAAAAATGTATAAAAACTTGAGAAGCAACTTTTTAACTTTGCTTTAAGGAAGAATGGTTTATGACAATAACATTTGGAAAAAGAAGGACCTATTTTATAGTTTGCACCCCTTAAAATAAAATGGTTTAGGCGTCCCTGACTAATCATCGATAAAAATCTATAATCAAACCTGTACACATGAACTTTAAAGACCATGAACAGATGTTCTCCCACCAAGATGATTCATATACGTTTGATATTAAATTGTTTCACAAATAAATGATATGTTATAATCCGGTTTAAAAGCTATATGAGTTTGATGAGATCCAAGGCCCATTTATTTTTTTTACTATGAAATTGGTTTTTTAATTGTAAATAACATATATATCTTTTTTAAATAAATTATATATTAATTTTTGGTATATATTCCTACTTTATAGGATTTTTGTATTAAATATTTGGTGAGAATAGTTTTAAATTTAATGGTATTTTATAACCCGTTTAAGAAATATCTAGGTTTGATAAGACAAGACCATACCCGGTGAATTCGGGTCAAATGCATGAGAAGCCACCATTTAAAAATCAAGCAAATCTGGTGACTTTAAAAAACAGGGACAGGGGAAGCGACCACATCGCGACACGTAAGATTTTTATGTTTTTGTTTATATATATATATATATATATATATATATATATATATATATAACACAATTTGTTTATCGTTGACAATTAATAAATGGCGCCTATATAACACAATTAATATTATAGTTATCAATAAATTATAAAATAACTGTACTTAAGTATACATAAGTCTGGTTAAATGTTGGATCACATACCTATTTTTACACGAATTCATTATATATTTTAATTACTTTTAAATAAAATATATATTAATTTTTTGGTATATTCCTACTTTATAGGATTTTTGTATTAAATATTTGGTGAGATTGGTTTTTAATTTAATGAGATGTTATAACCCGTTTAAAAATATCTGGGTTTGATAAGACCCATATCCATGAATTCGGGTCAAGTGCATGAGAAGCCTCCATTTAAAAATTACGCAAATCTGGTGACTCCTAAAAAAGGGGGAGCGACCACATCGCGACACATAGGATTTTTGGGTTTTCGTTTATATATATTATAGATATATATCGATAAATTAATATTAACTATCTAGCCTTCAGCCTAAACAACGGGGGAATACGTAACTTGGTTGCCACATGTCAATTTCTTGTGAGCTCTAAAGTTTTGTTTTTCTTTCCTAGTAACTAAGGGCCGTCAGGTGTCGACCTCTGGTAAAATCTGAATATTTGTTTCTCGTATCACTTTCTCCTTTTGATCAATAATAATGATTTGATATAATTAAATTAAATAACTAAACATCTATAATTTATTCTAATAGTTAATAAATAATTACTAAATCATATGTAGATTTCAGTTATATTTTATATTAATACATAATGGGGAGGGTTATTTTGAGAACCATGATGAGTTTTAAGAACTCAATTTTGAACCACACATTTAATTAAATGATATGAAATATGTGGTTGAGATTAAATTTAATTAAAAAATAAAGCAGGAGAGAGAATAAGTATTTTTGATAATTACACAAGTTTAAACGTTAGTTACACATGTGTAAAAAGTCGATTCAGTGTGTAAATAAATACTGTAATTTTTTGTACATTACTTACACTTACGTATTACACATGTGTAAAAAAAATTCGAAAAAAAAATTGTTACGTTGAGTTCTTTCGAGTTCTTAAAACTCAAAGCGGTTCTCAAAAGAAATAAATCCAATACATAATTTTTTAACTCTTAAATCTTCATTATTTGTTATTGATAAATTTGAAAGTACTTCATTATTTCTTACTTCACCAATAATCGACGATATCCATCATTCAAATTTTTATATAAAAAGTTGGTTTATAACACGTTAGATTTATTCAATTGCGTAACATATGAGTTTCTAACCTAGTTTAATAATAAACAAACTATACAAAAAGGAAAACAACCAAACAACACGTTAACATTAAATGCATATTATGTTATCATTTGATTTAGTGGTAGAGTAATATTTGGGCTAAACGTATCTGAAAATTTCTATGCATGTGCTCTTGTTAATGTGAACATATTCATATCACGGATGAATGTTGACTAGGGTTAAGTTGATGCTTTGAGGTCTAGGTTATTGACGTGTGATTGAATTTCATTTCAATTAATTTTAATGCTATTATATATATGTTAACAATATCAACATGCCATCTATGATCATGAGTTCTAGCTAGCTTTTTTGCCTTAAGCTTTTCCGGGTTGTTGCCTTTCTTTCTGTTACAGGTTTCACAGCAAAGAGCCCAATATGAAGGATTTTCTTTAATGAAGTATCATTCACCACCTCTAGCATTTGTTCTAAAAGGTCCACACACCGGTGTAAGTGTATTAGTCTTAATTGATGATTTGCTCTTCCACCTAGGGCGCTTTTGTCATTTTGCGACATAAACAATATTCGCATATATCCGGTGGCGGCGGATTCAAAATTTTTTCTATGTGGTACACTACTTTTAGATGCTTCGATTTCATAAAATCGGATATAAATATTTCGGGTCGATTCGATGGTTCGGGTTGGTTCATTACATAATAAAAATGTGATAAAAGAATTAAAAAAACACCATCATTCGAAATTAAAAAAACATATAATATAAATACATTGATTTTTATGAATTAAAAAAAATTATTTATAATTTTCCTACGAGTCTTCATCTTTTGAAATCGTTACATAATATAAATATAATCGTTTGGCCGGATGCCCAGCCTACTGGAGGAAGGAGGCGCGGGGCCTGCGTAATCATGATGGAGAGGGGAGAGAGGTTGTGAGCGCATTTGTAAGTGCATCTTTATTTAAAAGTTTTGGTTTATAAAACCCTAACAAACTACATAGAATAATAAATAAATAAAAAATAGTGTAAAACGGATTTGACCTCTAAAATGCTGCATAGAAAAAAAATATATATATAATAAGTAATGTAAAACAGATTTGAATGATTTTAAAATGTGACCTTCAATTAACCAGCTCAGAGACTTATCCATCATACCATAAGCTTATATTCTAATTCGGATGGTTTCTTTCTAATTTATAAGGTGGTTCACTCTGGTGGTTCCTGGGAACCGCCCATTTACTAGTTGGATCCACCCATGCATATATCGAAGGGCTCCAGCCCGGTGGATTCCAAAATCCCCTCGGTTTGGAGTTTTGATATTCGTTATTTGTTTACGTGTCCAAGCCGACAATGCCAAAGGTATGTTTGATTGAGATCACTTTTCAATCTTTTGATGGTAAGATTATATAAATAGAACTATTGAGTTCGTGAGCCTAGTCTCAAACTGTCAAAGCACACAAAAATTAAAGAAAAGAAAAAACATAGATTAAAAATAAAGAAACGCAAAAATGGGAAATCGATTTTACTCAGATAACTAAACAAGTATCGATATATTGAACAATAAAATAGATGATTAAAACAATATTTGTTTTTTAAATTTGGAAAATGAAACTATAAAATTGTAAACCCCAGATCCTTTTTAACAGGAAATTAAACTGATCTTTTTAGTGCTAAGAAAGTACTTTGATCGAACACGAAAGACTGTTTAAAGTGTGACTTGGTTATCACTTGTAGAGCCTACATTATGATGAAGATAGGCCTAATTTAGAGAGAAATGTTTATACTCTTTTTTAATAAACAGAACATGCACAAACATATTTTAGTTTAAGTAGTCGTTGTCTGTTTACTGGTAGTTATTTAATGAACATTAATTATAATGTCCGTAAGTCATTTGGCTTGATGTTAAGGGAAAAAAAATTGGTTAGGCTAAATGTACCCTTCTGGTTGCTTGTCATAACTCCCTCACCCCCTGGAAAAACCAACTTTCATATTATCCCTTGAAATCATATAATTACGAAATTAGCACAAAATTAAGGATTTCATATTTTTTTACAAGTTACGTTTTTTTTATTTCGGGTTTAGGGTTTATGTTTTCGGGTTTAGCGTTTAGGATTCGGGTTTAGGCTTTAGGGTTTAGGGTTCGGGTTTAGGGCTTATTTTGTAAAAGATAAAGAAGTAAAATAAGGATATTATAAATATATATACTATTAAAATTTAAAAAAAGATATTATAAATATTTACAATATTAATACTAAAAAATAAATTAATAGTAATACTTGATAATTTTTAATTTGATATATGTAGTGAAGATTATTAAGTTAAAAAAATGTTGTAGGTACGAATATGTATATAAATAATGTTAAGAGGTAATTTTAATTGATCTAATAAATTCAGGGGGTGTATATTTAGTAAAAATGATGTAAGAGAGGGTACGTTCAGCAGAAAAAAAAATGCATAAATGTTTATCTTGATTCCTCTCTAAATTCTTCTAGTTTCTTTTGGGCAACAAATAACCATTGGAACATCAGCTTTTTAAACCCTCAAAATGATTGAGCCACCTCTATACGTATGTAGGTCTTGAGTCGGACATTTTAACTCTTCTAATAAACGAGTATTATGCGGTGTGTATTAAAATTAAAAGAGTATGTAAATAGGCATTTTTCATCACAAATTTCCATTTCTAAAAGAAGTATTGTGCGGGGTTGATTCATTACATTTACCTTTTCCTTTTTTTCCATTTCTAAGTCAAGAGTCGGCTCCACTGGAGTAATAACGAGGGACTTCTGACTCTTGACTCTTGAATCTTGACTTTTGGAGTCTCCTCGTGTCCTTATCATCAACTCGAGCGCAGTACACGGTTATGGGTTTATATAATGTCTTTCTAGTAGTAAGATGTTTAAATTAAACTACTTTAGTTCTCTTCATGGCTTCCATCCTCTTGCAAACCTTCTCCTTTGTATACTTATTACTCTTTCTCACATGCTTCGCATCGTTGTTAAGCCATGATGAAGAGTGTTTAGCATTGCATGAATTCAAGCAGACCATTCTTCATCAAAATGATGATGCTCCGGGATTTCAAAAGTTAGATTCTTGGAGGAACACCAAAAGCAATACATCAGATTCTGATTGTTGTTTGTGGAATGGTGTGGTGTGTAGCGATAAGGGCCATGTGATCGAGCTTGACTTGAGTGGAAGTTCTCTAAGTGGAACTATCAACTCTAGCAGTACCTTGTTCAAGCTTGTTCATCTTCAAATGCTCAACCTCTCGATGAACAACTTTGTTGAATCTCAAATCCCGTCAGAGATTGGTCATCTTAAGCAGTAAGAAGACTCGATCTCTATAATTCTGGATTTAGTGGCGAAATCCCAAATGAAATTTCACACTTGATACAACTTTCTTGGTTAGATTTATCATGGAATCCCCCAAAAGCTTCAAAGCCGTGGCCTTGAATAGTTGTTGAAAAACATGACTAGACTCGAAATCCTCCGTCTCTCTTGGGTTGACTTAAGTTCCTCCATACCTCATTTCTTGGCTAATTTTTCTATGTTGAGGTTAATGGAACTCGATAATTGTGAGCTTCGAGATAAATTTCTGTTAAAAATTTTGCACTTACCGAATTTGAAATATCTTAGCATGAAAAATAATTCCAACCTCATTGGTTCCTTGCCTGAATTTCATAACACCACCTTACTTGAGCATCTAGATCTATTTTCAACAGGTTTTGTTGGGATTATTCCAGAATCCATAAGCAACCTTAACCACCTGAATTTCTTGCGCCTTCAAGGATGTCATTTCTTGGGGCGTATTCCACGTTCGCTCCCAAACTTGACGCAACTTATAACTCACTTGTATTTTTCTAACAATGAGTTCACTGGACCAGTCCCTTCATTTGCAAGTCTTACAAAACTCACGGTTTTGGGACTTAGTTATAACAGTTTTGAGAAGGGAAGCGTATATGATTGGATTAGCAAACTTACTGAGCTTAACACGTTGCGTCTAGCCCGTATGAACATACAAACAGAATTCCTGCCCTATCTTACAAACCTATCCAAACTTAGTTTTGTCTAGTTGGGGGAGAATTTTATTTTTGGTAATATCCCATCCTCATTTGTGAACCTAACCCAAGTAGAATACTTAGACCTTGGATTTAATCAATTGCAAGGAAACATTTTAAGCTCGTTTGTAAATTCAAAAGTCTGGAATATCTCTTCACTGGTTATAACAATTTAAGTGGCACCTTGGGCCTAGACTCGTTTTTAGGACTCAACAAACTCAAAGTTTTGAGTTTAGATGGTAATAGCTTAACATTTTTAACTACCACCAACTACACCAATAACACCCTACCAGAGTTGAATAGTCTAGGACTGTCATCATGCAACTTGAAGGAATTCCCAGCTTTTTTGCGCTTCCAAAGGAATATGGAAAGCTTAATTCTTAATGAAAATGAAATTGGAGGCTCATACCAAATTGGTTTTGGAATAGTAGCCAAGAAACATTAAAGATGCTTAGCCTTTCATACAACTTCATCACTGGCTTTCATCAGCATCAGCGTTTTCTCCCATGGATTCGTTTGGAAGAACTTATAGTCTCATATAATCAGCTACAAGGGCGGCTTCCAGTCCCTCCACATACCATTAGTGCTTGTGATGTTGCAAACAATAACATGACAGGAGAAATACCAACATGGATATGTGACTTAAAATCCATTCGAATCCTAAACTTGTCTTTTAATAAGATGACTGGAACCCTTCCTCCATGTATAAGTAACTTACCCAGTTCGTTGTGGCAATTAAATCTGAAAGGAAATCAATTTCATGGACCAATGATGAATACATGTTCACATGGGCTACAATCAAGGAATAGCATATTCCTTTTATTTTGAATTTCCTTTGTTAAGGGTCAACCTTCAATTGTATTTAAATATCCTTCTTTTGTACTTTTGGAAGTTATGTAACCAAAATATAGAATACATCAGTCAATAATAATAATAATAATAATCAAATTCCTCTGTACCACTTTGAAACATGGTATCAAAGCGTGTATGATCCTTGGATCATATCATTGTTCTTACTCATCTCTTATTTTTCAATCACCCAAATAACAAGCCACCATGTCTGAATCAGACGGCGGCTTAAACTCCGATGATCTTACTCTTCAAATAGCCAATATCCTAAAAAACGGTCTCAATTCTCAAACCCAACCCCCCATACAAAGTCTCTCTGACAGCCTTAAAATTAGTCAAACCTCAATAGCCAAAACTATGACTTATGGGCTCGTATGATACGAGTCGCCATAGGCGGGAAATCAAAAATTCTTTTGAGCCGCTTAACCACAGATCCGCCTGAACCAACTGATGAGAACTACGACCAGTGGGAGCAAGACGATCTTGTCGTGTTCTCATGGCTTATTCAAAATATTGAACCCGCCATTGCTAGTAACCTAACCGAGTTCCCTACAGCAAGAGCACTGTGGGATAGCAGTAAGAAAAGAAAATGCTCATCAAAACATTTTAGGGGGAGTCTCAAGTGATTCACAGGGGATAGCGGCAGGCCTGATTGCATCTGAACAGACCAACACCAAAGGACTAGGGTTAGCCGCAAAGGGGCACCGTCGGTCAGACCAAGGGTGGAAACCAACTGGGTCATCATCCCGCGTTGACAAGTCCCAACTGAAGTGTAGCCACTATGGTATGACCAAACACACAAAAGAACAATGCTTCAAGCTAGTCGGATTCCCCGACACATTAAGGGGACAGAAGCTGCTCTTTTGGTGGAATGGCAAAGGCTAGAGAAGAAGACATTGATCAGACTGATTGCAACAGAGGTAAAGGGTTTGAAAATTTAATCTCAAACCCTTGTATTTGTGATTCTAGTTTTGTTAACCCCACTGTTAGAAAATTGTTAGATTACGTCCAAGAAAAAACCATTAATTCCAATAAAAAAACATCAAAATCTTGTTATACTTAATAAACCTTTTGAAGAATTAAATAGTTTTAATAATGACGTAAAAGAATCTGTTACAATTAATAACAATCCTAAAGAAACAAATATTTTAAATAATAAGTTAAAAGAATCTCATTTTTGTGATATGGGTCAAAATTTTACCGCTTTTACCTCGAAAGACCCTCAAGATTTTGGTGTTTACAAAAATAACCACGATAAGAATATGGGAGAAGTTAATATAGCCGGAAAATATGAAAAATTATATAAATCATGGATTTTTTATTGTGGTGCAACCGACACTATGACATTTGAGCTATCTGATATTATTTCAAATTCTAAACCTAAAGTTGACCACATAAAAACCGTTAATGGGGGGATAGTTCTCGTAAAGGGAGCGGGAACTATTGAAATATCGCCCACATTGAAACTGTCAAATTGTCTTTACATTCCTTCTTTGTCGTCCATTAGTCATGTGACAAAAGAATTAAACTGCACAGTTTTAATGCACCCGACCTTATGTATCTTAAAGGATATCAGGACGGGGGCGATTATTGGGCGTGGCACTGAACGCCAAGGATTATACTATGTGGAAGAAGTGACTCAACATGGTACTGTGTGTTTGGCTCATGGAACTATAGATAGAGAGGCCTGGTTATGGCACAGAAGATTAGGACATCCGTCCAATAATTATTTGCATATTTTATTTCCGAAATTTTTTCTTGTTAATGGAACACTAAGCTGTGAAACTTGTGTCTTGGCCAAAAGTCATAGACATACTTTTAAACCAAATAACACAAAAGTGAGTTTACCTTTTTCACTTATCCATTCGGATGTATGGGGTCCAGCAAAAGTTGTTGGAGGACAAAACTTTCGTTATTTTGTCCTCTTTGTCGATGATTTCACTCGTATGACATGGATTTACTTTCTAAAAAATAAATCTGAAGTTTTTGATAAATTTATTATATTTTATGCCATGATACAAACACAATATAAAACCGATATTCAAGTTCTTCGGTCAGATAATGGTGGGGAATATGTAAACGATTCAATGAAACTTTTTTGCCAAAGAAAAGGAATAATTCATCAAACGTTGTGCTCTCATACGCCAGAACAAAACGGCACTGTCGAACGGAAAAACCGTATCCTCTTAGAAATAACTCGGGCTCTCCTGATCGAATCCCAAGTTCCTAAATCTTTCTGGCCCGAAGCTCTCGCTACTGCCACATATCTTATCAATCGGCTACCAACAAAAGCCCTTGACCTCAAAACACCTCTTCAAGTCCTTTCAGATTTTACCAAACTTCCAATTACCCTCACATTAAAACCACAAATATTTGGTTGTTCTGTCTTTGTCCACATACCAAAAAACAGTCAAACCAAACTCGATCCATGTGCTGAAAAATGTGTTTTCGTAGGCTATGGTGTCAACCAAAAAGGGTATCGGTGCTATAATCCAACAACACGTCATATGTACTCCACTATGAACTGCGACTTTCTTGAAACTGAATATTTTTATGCACCCCAACTCAGTGGTGAGGGGGAGAAAGAACATGACACACTGAGTTGGCTAAAATGGGTTCCAAAATGGGCCACATCCTCAGAGAAGTCAATCACAGCACCCAAGTTGAGACACCAACCCCACACCAATCTGGAGTGCCAAGTGCTACAATCCCAAACTCTCCCGACCTAACGCCTGAAGTAAGTGATTCCCAAAACTCTGAAAATATACCATATCAAAATTCTGAAAATATAACAGATGATAGTTCTCATGAAAATATCACTAACAACCATGAAATAGAATTAGAACAAACAGTGCAGGTAGAACAAGAAGAACCGATACAAGAAGAAACCACCGAGAGATATGTTCTTCCACCAAGAGTTAACAGAGGAATTCCAGCAAGACGTTACTCACCAGAAAAAAAATCTAAATCTTCGAGGTATCCAATGGCAAACATAGCTGAAGGAAATCTATCTAAAGAAGCCAAAGCCTTCAATGTTTCTTTATACGCTGAACAAATTCCAAACTCTGTGGAACAAGCCTTAAGATCAAAGAACTGGAAGGATGCTATGGAAACATAAATGAGAGCTCTTATTCAAAATAATACTTGGGAAGTAGGTGACTGCCCCATAGAAAAGAAACCCGTAGGTTGTCGATGGGTCTTCACGATCAAACATAAACCCGACGGAACCATTGAAAGATACAAAGCACGGTTGGTGGCTAAAGTCTATACTCAAACGTATGGGATTGACTACCAAGAAACATTCTCTCCGGTAGCCAAGATTAACACAATTAGGGTTCTTTTCTCGTTAGCTGCAAATGAAGGATGACCTCTTCATCAATTTGACGTTAAGAATGCCTTTCTTCATGGAGAATTAAAAGAAGAAGTATATATGGAAGCTCCACCCGGGTTCACAGAAAACTTCATAGCAAAAAAAGTCTGTCGTTTAAAAAAACTATCTATGGGCTGAAACAATCTCCTAGAGCCTGGTTCAGCAGATTCACCCTAGCAATGAAGGGATATGGATTTCGACAAAGCAATTCTGACCATACGCTCTTCCTTAAAAACAGAGGTAACCTTGTAACTTGTTTAATAATATATGTTGATGACATGATCATTACAGGGAACGATGATGAAGAAATGAAGAAGTTGAAGGCAAACTTGTTTAAAGAATTTGAAATGAAGGACCTAGGAAGGCTTAAATACTTTCTTGGAATTGAAGTACTAAGATCTAAAAGGGGTATTTTTATATGTAAAAAAAATATATTCTCGACCTTTTAGCAGAGACAGGTATGATAGACTGCAAACCGGCTGATACGCCAATGGTGGTTAATCATAAACTCCATATGGAAGAAGGAGGGAAACTAGCAGACAAAGAAAGATACCAACGTTTGGTAGGAAAATTAATATACCTTTCGCATACTCGTCCAGACATCGCATACGCAGTGGGGGTAGTCAGCAAGTTTATGCATCAACCTCAAGACACTCACATGGAAGCAGTATGGCGAATTATCAAATATCTCAAAGGGACAACAGGCCATGGGGTTCTCTTCCAACCAAATAAACACCTAATAATTCAATTATATACTGATGCAGACTGGGCAGGGGACAAAGATGATGCAGGATCAACATCGGGGTATTTCACTCTGGTTGGTGGAAATTTAGTTACATGGAGAAGCAAAAAACAGAAGGTCGTAGCATTATCTAGTGCCGAAGCGGAATTCCGAGGAATCGCACGGGGTGTGGCAGAGGTTCTATGGATACGTAAACTTATGACAGAAATCGGCTTTCTTCAAACCGAAGCTAGTAGAATCATGTGTGACAACAAAGCCGCAATACAAATTTCAAAAAATCATGTTCAACACGATCGTACAAAGCATGCGGAGGTCGATAGAAACATCATCAAAGAAAAACTTGAAGGCAGGGATTATAGAACTTCCATTTGTCCGATCAGAAGACCAACTTGCAGACATTTTAACCAAAGCCGTCAATGAAAGAATATTCAACAATTGTCTTGGCAAGTTGAGCATTGGAGATCCGACTACTCAACTTGAGGGGGACTGTTAGAAATTGTAACAAAATAATTAAAAGAATATTGTAAGGGATCAGTTTGCATCATTTCCCCATTTAAAAGATCTCAACATATATTGACAACTTGCTTCCAACCGTTGCTGGGCTACAATCAAGGAATAGCATATTCCTTTTATTTTGTATTTCCTTTGTTAAGGGTCAACCTTCAATTGTATTTAAATATCCTTCTTTAGTACTTTTGAAAGTTATGTAACCAAAATATAGAATACATCAGTTAATAATAATAATCAAATTCCTCTGTACCACTTTGAAACATATTTAACTTATCTATATAATTGAAGCAAAATGAATAAATTGTGCAAAGTACGAACCTATTTTTTATTAGAAGAGCCTTGGATTTTTCAATCGTTTTAGGCCACCAAAATAATTAGGTCTCCACTGATTGTCTAGTAAATATACTGATGTTTTTACAAATATACTACTTCTACATGTTTTTTATATTTTGTTGGTTGGGATGAAAGTTGCAAAAAGTTATACAACTAAGATAAACAAAAAGCTACAAACATGATTCCGCTCAAGCCTTTTGGGCTCAAATCCGATAATAAAAACAAGCCCCTTTTGTAATTTTTTTTCTCTTTTGATCCTATGATCATTCATATGTAGCATAGAATACGAATGATTGTAAGTAGAAACCAAAACCGAAGAGGCAATACCAAGATCTGAGGCCAAAAAGTTGTTTCCAAAATCAACTTGTGGTTATGTATTTGAAATACAAAACCGAAGACGAACTTCAACTCTTCTATCAATTTGTAGTTATTCTTTCTTGCGGACTGTTACAACGTGAATAGTAAGTCACAAACTCAAGAACCATTATAATGGGAAATTTTTTCTTGCTTCAGTGTCCGGTTTCAATGGGTATATAAAACTCCTTTATTTGATCAATTTAAGTGTTTGAGTTTATAATAAAGTATTAATATAGGGAAAAGTTATAATGCAAAGAAAGACAAATGTTAGAAGTACGAGAAGTATCTTTGGCCAAAAAAACCCCTAAAAATCATAACTCAAAATATAACCAAAAAACAAAGAAAAATTTAAAAAACTAAAATGCTTCCCCCGTCATTCCTGATAAGGAAAAACGACGAAAAGACATAATGCCGAGAAATGAGAAAAAAAGACAAAATCACCTAAATATACAAATAACACAATGATAACCAAAAAAACAAAATATATAGATTGCAAATATAACATAATATACCGAACAAAATATAACACAATGTTGATTAATATAACACAATATCAAAAGAAAAAAAAAGACACAATCAATAATGAAAATAAACACAAAAAACAATAATAAATAAAAAATATGGTGATCTTTTTTCCCTAACATTTTTTTAAAGAACGTTGAAGACGGTGGTAACATTTTTGTGTTGTTATTTTTTTCGTTTTTTTATTAAATTTTGAGTTATTACTTTTTTGATTAATTTTGAGTTATTTTTTTAAAGTTTTTTTATAGCTACAAATCATTTTCATCCTTCTTATTTTTGTCTCCGTTTATAGAATAACATGACCCATTAATACATACCGTTTTCGAGTCGTTATCTTTTGATATAAAGGTATAAATATACACACAAAAATGTATAAAAATATGAAAAAAAAAAATTCCAATTAAAGAAGAATGGGTTATAACGATAACATTTGAAAAAATGGTCATGTTTCTCAGTTTGCATCTTTCAAAATAGTTGAGCCGTCCCAAGTCCCACCTAGTGAATAGGTCCACCTATACGTTTTATTCCACACTTTCTGACTTGTGAAGTCTCCCACTTCGACTCCACTCAAGAAATCAATGGTTTTTGATTTTGGATAGCTATACATGTTTTGTTCCAAACTATTGACTTTTAACTATTCCATTATCCATTGCTCCAACTTTTAGGAAATTTGATTACATATATGATTTGGAAAATCTTGAAAATGTCCAATTTACCACAAAAGAAGTCAAGAAAATTATTTAACGAAAAAATTCCTTGAATGTCTATCCAAGTCCGTCATACCCGATTATTTAAAACACACGTGTGTTTTCATATTTGAAAATCTCCATTATGGACCTCCATCACTCCGTGGCTATCATGGGACACCGCCCCACAGGAAATAGAGATTGGGATGGATATTCAAGGAATTTTTTTTTATCAAATAGACATTTCCATGACTTCTTATGGTAAATGAACATAAAAGAATAACGTGTCAAAATCGTCCCTGATGTTTTGGGTTGGGAATCTTAAAGTCTTATGTGGGGTGTTTTATAATTAAACGGGTTGATCTGTTGAGTTGTTTAAATTATTATTTTTCCTTAAAAAAGTCATTTCTAAAAGAAGTAGTTTTGAATGTTATAAACTTATAATGATTCATTTCTAAAAGAAGTAGTCATAATGGCTGTTGACTCTTGACACTTGACTTTTGAAGTCTCCCCATGCACTTATCAACTCGAGCAATACCCTGTTATGGGTTTATATAAAGTCTTTCTAGTATTGAGATGTTCAAATTAAACTACTTCTCATCATGGCTTCCATCCTGTTGCAAACCTTCTCCTTTGTATACTTATTGCTCCTTCTCACATGCACCGCGTTGTTGTTAAACCATGATGAAGAGTGTTTAGCATTGCTTGAATTCAAGCAAACTATTACTCATCAAAATTATGATGTAGGTGGGTTTCAAAGGTTGGATTCTTGGAGAAAGTCCAAAAGCAATACATCATATTCTGATTGTTGTTTGTGGGATGGAGTGGTGTGTAGCAATAAGGGCCATGTGATCGGGCTTGATTGGAGTTGAAGCTCTCTCAGTGGAGTTATCAACTCTAGTAGTACATTGTTCAAGCTTGTTCATCTTCAAATTCTCAACCTCTCGATGAACAACTTTGTTGAATCTCGAATCCCGTTAGAGATTGGTCGTCTTAAGCAATTAAGAAGACTCGATCTCTATAATTCTGGATTCAATGGCCAAATCCCAAATGAAATCTCACACTTGATTCAACTTTCTTGGTTAGATCTATCGTGGAATCCCCTAAAGCTTCAAAGTCGTGGCCTTGAATATTTGTTGAAAAACATGACTAGACTCGAAAACCTCCATCTCTCTGGGGTGGACCTTAGTTCCTCCGTACCTCGTTTCTTGGCCAATTTTTCTTCCTTGAGGTCTATAGAACTCGATAATTGTGAGCTTCAAGATGAATTTCCGTCAGAAATTTTTCACTTACCGAAACTGAAATACCTTAGCACCGGAAACAATTCCAACCTCATTGGTTCCTTGCCTGAATTTCATAACGGCACCTTACTTGAGTATCTCATATTGGATTTAACAGGTTTTACTAAGAGTATACCAGAATCCATAAGAAACCTAAACCATTTGGAACACATGTCTCTTGAAAGTTGTCATTTCTCAGGGTGTATTCCAGGTTCACTCCGTAACTTGACACAACTCACTTACTTGTCTCTATATAACAATGAGTTCACCGGATTAGTCCCTTCATTGGCAAGCCTTTCGAAACTCACTGTTTTGGCGCTTGCTTATAATGGTTTTGAGAAAGGAAACGTGTACGATTGGATTAACAAACTTACTAAGCTTAATAAATTGGATCTAGATTATATGAACATACACGGTGAAATCCTACCCCTAGTTGCAAACCTAACCGAACTTAGCTTTTTCTCAATGTCTCGAAATTTTATTATTGGTCGTATCCCACCTTCATTTCTGAACCTCACCCAACTAAAAACTATAAACATTGAATTTAATCAACTGCAAGGACAACTTTCGAGTATGTTTTTGAATTTCAAAAGTCTCGAAAATCTTATTATGGGTCATAACAATTTTAGCGGTACAGTGGGCCTAGATTCATTTTTAGGACTCAACGAACTCAAAGAACTGACTGTAGATGGTATTAGCTTGTCATTTCTAACCACCAACAACTACACCAATGAAACCCTACCAGAATTGGAATATCTAAGTATGTCAGTTTGCAACTTGAAGGAATTCCCAGCTTTTTTGCGCTTCCAAACGAAGATGAAAGTTATACTTCTCGACAACAATGGGATTGAAGGCCTCATACCAAATTGGATTTGGAATAACAGCCAAGAAACATTACAAGTGATCAGCCTTGTGGGCAACTCCATCACCGGCTTTCATCAGCATCCCCAATCTCTCCCATGGATTAATTTGAATGTGTTTCTGATGTCATATAATCAGCTACAAGGGCAGCTTCCAATTCCTCAAAACACCATAGCTTTTTATGATGTTTCAAACAACAATCTTATAGGAGAAATACCACCATGGATATGTGAACTGAAATCCCTTCAACTCCTAGATTTGTCTTCTAACAAGATGACTGGAATCCTTCCTCCATGTTTAGGTGACTTAAACAATTCGTTGTCAATTTTAGATCTGAAGTGAAATCATTTTCATGGGCCGATGATAAATACATGTACACGTGGAAGCCTTTTGAAGGAGATTGATTTCAGCGAAAATCAATTTACTGGTCGAGTGTCAAAATCTTTGGCTAATTGTACCAATTTAGAGTTTCTCTCTCTTGCAGAAAACTCTTTTAAAGATAAATTCCCGCTTTGGTTGGGAAATCTTCCCAATCTGCAAGTTCTCCTTTTGAGGTCCAACAAGCTTTATGGTTCAATTCAAGGTCTCTCAACTATCAGTACACAGTTTCCCAAGTTGCGGATCATTGACATTTCCGACAATGATTTTATTGGTAAGTTGCCTGATAAGTCATTCCAAACTTGGAATGCAATGAAATCTTTTTATCTTGGTGGATCATCTCCTATGGGATACCAGTTCATTATTGAAAGCACAATGGATTTTACGTTTCAATACTCGATGACGTTAACAAACAAAGGTGTCAAGAGAGAGTATCAAAAGATTTTGAACATATTCATAGCCATCGATCTCTCATGTAACAACTTTGAAGGTTCGATCCCACAATCACTCCAGGATCTTCACGGACTTGAATCTCTTAATCTTTCCCACAACAGTTTTACCGGTCGTATCTTGCCATCCTTGGGAAACCTAAAGAATCTTGAATCTTTGGATCTTTCCCAAAACGAGTTATCAAGACAAATCCCACAACAATTGTTGCAACTTGGCTTCCTTGCTATTCTGAATGTGTCCTTCAACCACCTTGATGGGCACATACCGCAAGGGAAACAGTTCAATACATTTGAGAATAATTCCTACTTGGGCAATCCGGGATTGTGTGGGAAACCATTATCCAAAGAATGTGAAAATTCAAATGCATCAACCGTATTTCCAGTTCCAGCAACAAGCAGCGATGAGTATGAGTCTCTTTTGCCAAGTAACATAATCGATTGGATGGTAATATTATTGGGAGTCGGAAGTGGTCTGGTAATTGGAATTCTTATTGGGAACTTTCTATTTGCAAGGTATGGTAATTGGCTCCTTAAACGATTCGGTGTCATGAGGAAGCACAAATGGGTAAGGCCATTAAGGAACACGTGGAAAAACTAATGTCCATTTTGATATTAATTTCCATGATGAATAATGGCACTATATGTTTTTTCATAATTATATGTTTTATATCGTGTTATATGTAAGTGTACTCCGTGTGACAACAAATGTGTGCTATATTGTTTTTTCACAATTTTCTGAATATTTAATGCTTTTTACTTTTCTGTATGAGTTTGCGTACGCTATATAAACCGAACTTTGTGGAAATATTTACCTGCAGGTATCTTTAGTTGACGCGTATGCAAAATGTGGAAGTATTAGCGTTTCTGGAATCCATCCAAAATGTAGGATTATTACTTGATGAAATCACCTATAACACATTGGTTTTTTGGGATGCAAGAAACGGCGATAAGAACAGTTGTCATATATTAATTTTCAAGATGGTAAACGTAGGTTCGAACCCAAATGTAGCATTACTTAATGTTCTAATATCAAGATTTCAATAATCCGAGCTGATCAATGAAGCATTAAAGGTGTTTAGAGACATGCAATCATTTTCAAAAACTGCTTCATTATGCAGCCGAACGATGTGACGGTTACTGATGTGCTTGCCGCTTTTTCTGATCTAAGTCTTTCTTTCTTGCAACAGTTTTGTATATCGAGTGTGTTAACATGTATGGGAAATGCCGTGATATGACTTTCAACAACCAACGTGTTCGTTATAATGGAGAACAAAAATATAGTGGTTTGGAACTCGTTAATTGGAATATAAAGCCTTTTTTTTGCTAGAAACACGAAAAGTACAAGGAAAACAGAGGTATGGTACTCAAAGCCCTATATAACCTCATACTCATTAAGTTTAATTTTTATTAAATAAAATAATAATTTTCACATCTCACCGCACGACATACTTTTTATTTGGGAGACTACCCATAGTGCCCCCCCCCCCCCCCCCTCCAAGAAGCGCCCGGGAACACCCGCACAAATTGCTCAATTAAGAGAGATAAATATAATAAAACATGAAGGATTTAAACAAAATTTGTTGTTTAAATTTAGAAAATATGAAACAATAAACTGTAAACCCCAAATCTTTTTTAACAGGGAAACTAATCTTTTAGTTCTAAGAAAGTACTTTGATCGCAAAGACTATTTAAAATGGGACATCGTTATCACTAATAGAGTCTTCATTATAATGAAGAGAGGCCTAATATAGAGAGAAATGTTTATACTCCTCTTAATATATAGAAAATGGAACATACTTAAATTTTAGTGGTAGTTAGTTTACGGGTAGTGGGTAGTTATTAATGAGCATTAATTAAAAGGTTTATTGAATTTCAATAATCCTTATTAAATGGTATTTGTCGATAATAATTCTTATTCATTTTATCACTACTGGCGGTCCCAAATTTAATAAAGTTGGCCCTAATGGTCCACCGTTAAAAATGACTTAACGATGTTATACTTTTTTCCAAATTTCAAACTAATGTTTTAGGGCATTTGATCAGAAGAATGATACTAGCTTATTGATGTAAAACTTAGTTCAAAACGGTTCTCCAAAACGATGAAATAATGCTTCAATTTGAGTGTTCGAACTTACAATTAACAAAAATCAAGTCGTTTGGATCATCGTTTCGAGCTAAGTTATACATCAATCGATTTGTATTCTCCTTCCGATCAAAAGCCCTACACATTAGTTTGAAATTCGGAAAAAAGTATAACGTTGTTTAGTCTTTTTTAACGAGGGACCATTGGTGACCAACTTTTTTAAATTTGGAACCACCAGTGACGATAAATGGAATATGGATTATTGCCGGTCAATAGTGTTCAATAGGGATTATTTAAATCCAATAAACCTAATTAAAATGTCCGTAAGTCACTTATTTTTTAACGACACCCTTCTAGTGTATTATGCCATCGTACTTTTCAAATATAGAGAGTCTTGTTGTCCTACTCTGGCCTGACTATGTTGTCCTACTCTGCCCGACTTAGGCGTTCCCCGGATGCCATACTTAACAGTTGTTGTAAATCAAAAGAGCAAAACTCTCTATGTAACATACGGCGGGACGAAAATTACCGTCGGCTGCTACTTGATAGACGTCGTTGTGCCATCATAAGAGTAGAACTCTCTTGCGTAACATACGGTGGGGGACAAAAACTACAGTTGACTACTACTTGACAACCGTTGTGACATCACAAGAGTATAAATCGCTAGCGTGTAACATACGATGAGACGAAAACCCGGGTGGGCTCGTAAGGCCTAACTCAAATCCTTCATTATCATAATCCTTTAAAAGTAACACAAGTGGAGATCAAACTTGAGTCTCCACTGAAGAACTCAATCCTTTCTATCACTTGGCCACAGTAGGGATTCCGTAAGTCATTTGATTTGATGTTTTAAGAAAAAAATGTGCTAAAAAAAACAAAAACAAAAACAAAAAACCGCATAAATGTTTATCTTGATTCCTTTCTAACTCTCTAATATCTTCTAGTTTACTTCGGCCAACAAATAACCATTGGAACATCAGCTTTTTAAACCGGCTAAGCCACCTCTATAACAAGGTTTTGGGTCGGACAATTTAACTCTTCTAATAAACAAGTATTATGGTGCTACTAAAATTAAGCGAGTTGATCCGTTGAGTTGTTTAAACAGGCATATTTCATAAAAAAAATTATTTCGAAAAGTAGTTTAGAATATGATTTTGATTCATTACATTTACCTTTTCCTTTTATATAAGAAGTATTGGATTACAGTTACATAATGTCTGTCGCTCCATTGGAGTAATAACGAGGGACAGGACTCCTGGCTCTTGACTTTTGAAGTCTCCTCGTGTCCTTATGGGTGTTTATATAAAGTCTTTCTAGTAGTAAGATGTCGAAATTAAACTACTTCTTTCCATGGCTTCCATCCTCTTGCAAACCTTCTCCTTTGTATACTTATTACTCTTTCTCACATGCTTCGCATCATTGTTAAGCCATGATGAAGAGTGTTTAGCATTGTTTGAATTTAAGCAAACCATTCTTCATCAAAATTATGATGCTTCTGGTTTTCAAAAGATAGATTCTTGGAAAAAGATCGAGAGCAATATATCAGATAATGGTTTTGTGTCTGATTGTTGTTTGTGGGATGGAGTGGTGTGTAGCAATCAGGGCCATGTGATCAAGCTTGATTGGAGTCGAAGCTCTCTCAGTGGAGTTATCAACTCTAGTAGTACATTGTTCAAGCTTATTCATCTTCAAATTCTCAACCTCTCGATGAACAACTTTGTTGAATCTAATATCCCCTCAGAGATTGCTCGTCTTAAGCAATTAAGAAGCCTTGATCTCTCTTATTCTGGATTTAGTGGCCAAATCCCAAATGAAATCTCACACTTGATACAACTTTCTTCATTAGATCTTTCATGGAATCCCCTAAAGCTTCGAAGTGTTGGCCTTGAGTGTTTGTTGGAAAACATGACTAGACTTGAAAACCTCCATCTCTCTGGGGTGGACCTAAGTTCTTCCGTACCTCATTTCATAGCCAATTGTTCTTCCTTGAGGTCAATGGAACTTGATAATTGTGAGCTTCGCGATGACTTTCCGTCAGAAATTTTTTGCTTACCGAAATTGAAACATCTTAGCATTGAAAACAATTCCTATGTCACCGGTTTCCTACCACAATTTCATAACACCACCTTACTTGAGCATCTAGATCTGTTTTCAACAGGTTTTGCTGGGATTATTCCAGAATCCATAAGCAACCTCAACCACCTGAATTTCTTGTCCCTTGACAGCTGTCATTTCTCCGAACGTATTCCAGGTTCACTCCCTAACTTGACACAACTAACTTACTTGTCTCTTAATAAAAACAAGTTCACATGATTAGTCCCTTCACTAGCAAGTCTTTCGAAGCTCACTGTTTTGGCACTTGGACAAAATAGTTTTGAGAAATGACGTGTACGATTGGATTAATAAACTTACTAAGCTTAATCAATTAGGTCTTGATTCTATGAACATACAAGGTGAAATCCTACCCTATCTTGCAAACTTAACCAAACTTAGCTATTTAACAATGCAGGATAATTATATTTCTGGTCATGTCCCATCTTCATTCATGAACCTCACCCTACTAACAACGTTAGAACTTGAATTTAACCAATTGCAAGGACAAATTCCAAGTTCGATTTTCAATTTCCATAGTCTCATATATGTTTATATAGGTTATAATAATTTTAGCGGTACAATACACCTAAATTCATTTTTGGACTCAACAACCTCACACATTTGAGTTTAGGTGGTAATAGCTTGTTATTTGTAACCAGCAACAACTACACCAATGAAACCCTACCCGAATTGGAATTTCTAAATATGGAGTCGTGCAACTTGAAGGAATTCCCAACTTTTTTGCGGTTGCAAAAGAAAATGGAAGTTCTGAATTTTCAAAACAATGAAATTGAAGGCCTCATACCGAAATGGATTTGGAATAACAGCCAAGAAACATTAAAAATGATTGACTTTGCCGAAAACTCCATCACCGGCTTTCATCAACATCCCCATTTTCTCCCATGGATTAATTTGGAAGTATTTCAGTTGCCACATAACCAGCTACAAGGGCAGCTTCCAATTCCTCCACATACCATAATTTTTTATGATGTTTCAGACAATAATCTGATAGGAGAAATACCACCATGGATATGCAAAGTGAAATCCCTTCAAATCCTAAATTTCTCTTCTAACAATATGACTGGAATCCTTCCTCCATATTTAGGCAACTTGAACAATTTGTTTATTTTAGATCTTAAACGTAATAATTTTCATGGGCCAACGATAAATACATGTAGGCATGGAAGCCTTTTGAAGGATATTGATTTCAGTGAAAATCGACTTACTGGTAGGCTGTCAAAATCTTTGGCTATGTTGGTAAACAACGAACAAATCACACAATTCACAATTAAATAAGAACAAGATGGATGTTACACAAAATCAAATCATAAATTAAAACACTGAACATATGCGATTGAAAATACTGAATACGTGAATGTTAATCTGTCTGACATCATTCCCTATTTATAGACCAAATGATTACATATTAACCCTACTAAATACAATAATTACAATAAGACCCCTATACTTAATATAAATATTAATAAGTTTAGTTTATATACTAATACTCCCCCTTAAACTAAACTTAGTTTAAGTGAGGTCTTCGTTTCTTCAAGATCCGGTTGCCATTACAGTAGCGTTGGTTCGTCATCTTCATCCCGGATCAAGTTTGCCTCCTCCCTTCTTTTCCAATTTGGACATTCATGCCTGAAATGCCCACGTTCGTTACACTTAAAACATTTTATGTGATCCTTGTCATGTTGGGCTTGATTTCCTTGTTTATTCTTCCAAGTCTTCCCATACTTGCCTCGACCACGTTCTTTGTTTCCTTGCTTTGAACTTTCATGACCGCAATATTCACACTTTTGTTCCTTTACTTTCTCTTTTCCTTCTTCTTTAGTGAACATAAGTCTGTCATGCATGTCTACCTCCTTGTTTTTCTTCTTGGTGCGTTCCTCGAAAGTCTTTAACCTTCCAATGGCTTCTTGGAATGGCATTGCACCAAGATCCACAAACTGCTCGATCGCAGCAACAATCTGTATGAATTTTTCTGGCACAGAACTGAGTAGCTTTTGGACCAGTTTCTTGTCATTCATAGTATGTCAAAGATTGCTTGCTTGTGATGCAATCTCACTTATTTTCCCGGCATAGACATCAAGCGACTCGTCAACACCCATTTTTAGAGACTCAAAATCTGACTCGTGTGATTCTAAACGCGTTTCTTTAACTCTGTCAACTCCAACATGTCGAACCTTTAATGCGTCCCAAATTTTTTTGGCCGAAGTAAAATTAGCAATTTGCAATACCATGTTTTCTGGAATCGCTAGGAATAGTAATGCAATTGCAGTATTATCTTTTTTCTCATCAACTTCGCTGCCTTCTTTTGGTTCGATGGCTTCCCAAATTCCATTGACGTTAAAAATCGATCTGATCTTTATAGCCCAAATGGTTTAATTTGTGGAGTTTAACACAGTGCATTGAAAACTCATTGATGTCCCTCCTTCCTTTGAAGTCACAACTTCTTTATCCTTGGACTTGACCATTTTATGAGTTTTCTTTTTCCCAATCTTGATAAATTGACTATTACAAATTTAGAAAAATTTGTTGTCTACTTTAATCTAAACAGTTTCGGGTTATAAACAAACCAACTATTAATCCCAGAAATAGTGAACGGGTTTTTTTGAAACCAACTATTTCAACAACAACGGTACTCGGTTTTTCCGATCACAATGTAAATCAAAACCAAATCGTTTTCTACCAAGAATAGTACACGGATTTACCAAGGCAAGCCAAAACCAACTGTTTGTCTCAACTAACAACAGTACCCGGGTTTATCCGTTGCCTAAGCCGACTATTCAAAACACTAAAAACAACTGTTTTTTAAACCGAGAATACTACACGGGTTTAACAACGCAAGCCAAAACCAACTGTTTGTCTCAACCAACAATAGTACACGGGTTTATCCGTTACCTAAGCCGACTATTCAAAACACAAACGGTATACTGGTTTATCCAACCGCCACGACCAAGAATAGTATCCGGGTTTTCGGTTGCAAGGCAAATCAAAACCAATTGTTCGTCTCCACCAACAACAATACAAGGGTTTTCCGGTTGCCAAACAAATCAAACCAACTATTCTTTAACTTTTTTTTAAAACAAAAACATCCCCTTCTTGAAACAAAATTTTCAAGAACCTCTATTTTCTTTAAATACCAATTCGGAATTTGTTTGAATACAACAAACAATATTTTGTATTACCAATTGATATCCCAAATCAATGTTCTGGTAGGTCTTTTTACTTTCAATTAGGAAAACAAGAACCAAAACACAATTCAGTTATTGATTAGATAGCATAAATCAATCTACTTGACAACCACTTGTTTTTTCAATTCCAAGTATTGTTGTTGAAGCAATTCAATTATGTACAACAATCCTTTTATCAATTACTGACCAAATGAAACAGGCTAATAAAACAATGCTATGAACCCAATGACAATCAAACGTATTCCCCTTTTGTTTAATCAATCAAGTAACTAATACTTGGATTCCAAATCAATAGTTCAACAACAATACACCCTTCGACCAATCAGAAACTCAATCGAACACTATCTGATTTGATTTCTCTGAATCACTGTAAGACAAATTTTAATTTCAGATTCAATTAAAAGATGTCGATGGCCTTGATTGGAATATAATTGATCACAACCCCTGATCGCACAGATTCCTAATTGATTGATTGATTAAAAAAAACATTGGCTCTGATACCACTGTTTGTAAACAGTGAACAAATCACACAATTCACAATTGAATAAGAACAAGATGGATGTTACACAGAAGCAAATCTTGAATTAAAACACTGAACATATGCGATTGAAAATACTGAATACGTGAATGTTAATTTGTCTGACATCATTCCCTATTTATAGACCAAATAATTACATATTAACCCTACTAAATACAATAATTACAATAAGACCCATATACTTAATATAAGTATTAATAAGTTTAGTTTATATAATAATAGGCTAATTGTACCAATTTAGAGTTTTTCTCTCTAGTAGAAAACGATTTTAGATATGTTTTTCTACTTTGGTTGGTAACTCATCCAAAGCTACAGGTTCTCCTTTTAAGGTCCAACAAATTTTATGGTTCACTTCAAGGTCTCTCAATTATCGGTTCACGGTTTCTCAGGTTACGGATCATTGACATTTCCAACAATGATTTAGTGGTCAATTGCCTCATAACTCATTCGAAACTTGGAATGCAGCGAAATCTGTTTATTCTGGTCCATCATCTACTATGGAATCCCAGTTTATGTTTGAATTATCAATGAGTTATCAATTTCCATACTCGATGACGTTAACAAACAAAGGTGTCAAGAGAGAATACCAAAATATTTTAAACATATTCACAGCTATCAATCTCTCATGTAACAACTTTGAAGGGCCGATCCCACAATCACTCCAGGATCTTCACGGACTTGAATCTCTTAACCTTTCCCACAACCGTTTTACCGGTCGTATCTTGCCATCCTTGGGAAACCTAAAGAATCTTGAATCTTTGGATCTTTCCCAAAATGAGCTATCTGAACATATCCCTCAGCAATTGTTGCAACTTGGCTTCCTCGCTTTTTTGAATGTGTCCTTCAACCACCTTAACGGGCGCATACCACAAGGGAAACAGTTCAATACATTTGAGAATAATTCCTACTTGGGCAATCTCGGATTGTGTGGGAAACCATTATCCAAAGAATGTGAAAATTCAAAGGCATCGCCGGTACTTCCAGCAACAAGCAGCAATGAGTACGAGTCCCTTCTTCCATGTAACATAATTAATTGGACGGTTATAGTATTTGGGGCCGGGAGTGGTTTGGTAATTGGAATTGTTTGTCACACCCTCAAAATCCACTAACGGAGTTTTACCGTCAGATGGTGTGAACTAACAGGATCAGAATCATTAGTTATATCAAACACCAAAATTAAATTTTTCAAAACAACCAAGACATATAAGTCTTAAGTAAAAAATATGGAAGCGTAAATTGTAAAGCAAATAGTTGTGCCACACAGGACGACTTAAAACACAGTTATCGTGATAAATTTAAAGAAAAGTTAAAGCAATAGAGTTCAGAGTATGCATGTCCTATACCGCTCGCCCGCCTCAGCTATCTGAGATAAACATACTAAAAGTGTCAACACAGGGTTGGTGAGTTCACAGGTTTAAGTAAATTTAAGCGTTGTGTTTTAGCGTTACCAGGTAGTGTTAAGTAAATTATATATCAATAGGTAGCTAATCTATCAAGCATGTATTGCTAAGTGTTCGACACCGAAGCTGATTGTTTATACGATTGCCTTTCCACCATGTCAACCACGACCATGGTAAATGTGTTAGCCAAAATTACACCCACTCAACCTACAGTCGAGTTTAGAGTTGGGTGGGGTTTGTCAAACCCAGTAGTACTACTCAAAGGTGACTCACTATTATCCAATATTAACCGGTTCGTTGTTCAGAAGGACTTAGTTGGTTTGTTTGCCACTTAGCCATACAAGTGATATATTTAGACTAACAAAAGCTAAAGCGTTGGAGTATGTTATCTCCCCATAATAAAAGCGTTAAAGAGTAAAAGGGGCCGTGAAACTCACTGTTTGTGAAGTTATCAAAAATCCAAGAAAAACGTGCGTCACAAAAATCCTCACTAGTTCTCTAAAAACAAAAAAGGAGATTTCTAAGTGTTTGAACTACGAGTGAGTCTCTAGACTCGACACATAAAAATTATGCATGAGATGTGTTTGTTTGTGAAACAAGTGCGACTCGGCAAACACGTTGGTGAATTAGTTACATGTGTGAACAAGTATAGTATTAAATGTTACCATGGTACATTACCAATAAAATTTATCTCCCACAAGGGCAAGTATGTCAAACACATAGCAAACATCGATCAATTAATCACTTTTCATGTTAACTCAAGGAATACAACAGCTAAGTTACCGAGACAGATTTTAGCACGTCAAGATTGCTCTATTTCATAAATCATAACATGTAAATAAAATCACCAAAAATCATCACAGAAGCATACGTGAGTTAGGTTTCTAAAAATATTATTATTATATTTTTACTACATACGGTTTTCTCACAATGATCAAAACAATACAATAAACACACAGCAGTCATTATCATGCGCAACCAAACGTTATTTACTATTCCCGTTACATGGCTAATCCAATTAATTCAAGGCCAAGATTCCTCACTCAAATTATTAACTTCCAGAAGTGGAATCAACTCAATAGGTCTTGTCGTTTGTGAGATATACTCATTACAAAACAGCCTACAAGCAGGCTTCCCGAAACAGACTTGCACATCAAATTTGTAAATTAATAAAAACTAACTTTTACACGTCAAAAAATTACAAACTCGGACTCTTTAGAAATTAGACTCGACGTAAAACATCATAGAATCAATGATAACTTCAACACACATAATTAATATCATGTTACAGTCGTTTTAACATGCAATTATGAATCTGTCCAGCATCAGTTTTCATCAAAAACTCAACAAACTATTAACCTATGAACTAACAATCATGCATACAACCCTAGCATATCAATAATCAACATGTTTAACAATTAGGGTTTATTATCATCATGTTCAAGCATGCAATTAATTGGTAGAATAGATTAGATATAGTGTTTAATTTACCTAGTTAGCCTATTGGATCTTCAAAACAACTTGTAAACACCTTGTATGTATGTGTGTATCGAGAGAGGGGATGGGGGGGGGGGGGGGCTGCCGTCGACCAAGAGAGGGAGGAAGGGAAAGGTTAGGGTTTATTATTTTAAGTTTTTTATATAAATTAAATAATTACAAGTTACAACTAGCACCCTAAACTTTTATCTTGTGAAATTTTAGCATAACTTGTTTATTTTCTTCATGATATGAGGTTATACATGTAAGCACCAAGTAACACATAAACGTAACACATAATTATCAAATAATTGTTTATTATATTTATTTTTTGTTCACCAACGGTTTGAGTCGACTCATGTGTGTTTCGGTGAAACTCCGAAAGACTACTTGTATAATGATTTTCATGCGTCATTTAAACCCTAATTAAATGTAATGAGATATGCGTTAACTAGAATGACATAGTTCGTGTGATCTTGCGTTTGAATTAATGGAGTTCGGATTAACGGAGTTAACCTTAAATTGACGAGTGTCACATCATTCCCATGTTGAAAGAATTTTCGTCCCGAAAATTTGTGTGACGTCGCTATGGCTGTCTGAAAAGGCAAAAATTTTCAGTTTGTCACATCATCCCCTTGTAGAAAGAAATTTCATCCCGAAATTTAATTCATAACTCTGGTGTTGTCTGACGGTTAGTCGGCTTTCGCAGTTTTCGGTGCTTGGTCAACCCTTCGAAAAGGTGAGGATACTTTTTCATCATTTGATCCTCGCGTTCCCATGTGAACTATGGTCCACGTCTTGAGTTCCAACGAACTTTAACAATAGGAATCTTGCTGTGTTTGAGTGTTTTGGTTTCCCAATCCAAAACTTCGACTGGTTCCTTGATGAAGCATAACTGTTTATCAACTTGCAACTCGCCCAAAGGGACTGCTAGTGTTTCGTCAAAAAGGCATTTCTTCAAGTTTGATACATGGAAAACATTGTGTACGCCACTGAGTTCTGCTGCTAAATCCAATCGGTATGCTACCGGGCCGATACGTTCAGTTATTCGAAATGGGCCAATATATCGTGGGTTTAGTTTGTTTCGTTTCCCAAAACGAACTACACATTTCCAAGGTGAGACTTTCAGTAAAACCTTGTCATCCACTTGGAATTCCAGAGGTTTTCGGCGCTTGTCGGCGTAACTCTTTTGGCGATCACGTGCTGCCGCCATGCGATTCCGTATTTGGACAATCTTTTCTGAGGTTTCAAGTATTAATTCAGGAGCAGTGATTTGGCTATCACCCACTTCTGCCCAGCAAAGAGGCGATCGACACTTTCGTCCGTACAATGCTTCAAACGGCGTTGCTTTAATACTTGCGTGGTAGCTGTTATTATACGAAAACTCTACCAGGGGCAAGTGGGGTTCCCAACCGTTTCTGAAATCCAATATGCATGCACGCAACATATCTTCCAAAGTTTGAATGGTGCGTTCACTTTGCCCATCCGTATGAGGATGGTATGCTGTGCTCATATCGAGGCGGGTGCCTTGTGCGTTCTGTAGTGACCACCAAAAGTGCAAAGTGAAACGGGGATCTCGATCGGATATGATTGAGACAGGCACTCCGTGTCTAGCCACTACTTCTTTCATGTAGATGCGAGCCATACTTTCCATTTTGTCCGATTCCTTGATCACTAAGAAATGTGCTGACTTAGTCAACTGGTCTACGATCACCCAGATGGTATCGCATCCCGTCGGTGTTTTGGGTAAGCATGTGATGAAGTCCATGGAAATGTGTTCCCATTTCCATATTGGAATTTCCGGTTGCTGTAACAGACCATATGGTTTCTGATATTCCACATTGACCCTTGCACAGGTTAAACATTTGCTCACGTAGGTGGCAATGTCGGCTTTCATGTTCGGCCACCAGTAAAGTACCTTCAGGTCATGGTACATTTTTTCTGAGCCAGGGTGAATGGAATATCGGGACTTGTGTGCCTCGTCCATCACCAGATTTCTCAAGTCTCCGTATCGAGGGACCCAAATCCGGTTTTCGAAATATCGGACCCCGTCCGATTTGGTTTCAAGCTGCTTCTCCATGCCCCGCATGAGTTCTGATGGGAGGTTTTCGTCTTTCAAAGCTTCGAGTTGAGCATCACGAATCTGATCAGGTAAGTTGGCATGAATCGTGAGTTGTAATTCTCGCACCCGTCTAGGCTTAACGGTTTCCTTTCTGCTGAGAGCATCGGCCACTACATTGGCCTTGCTAGGGCGGTGCTTGATGGCACAATCATAATCCTTAAGTAGCTCGACCCAACGACGTTGTCGCATGTTCAACTCCTTTTGGTCGTAGATATGTTGAAGACTCTTGCGGTCGATGTAAATGGTGAATTTGGTACCATACAAGTAATATCTCCATTTCTTAAGGGCAAACACCACAGCTCCGAGTTCCAAGTCATGGGTCGTATAGTTCTTCTCGTGTACCCGTAGTTATCGATAGGCATAGGCTATAACCTTCTCGAGTTGCATTAACACGCAGCCGAGACCCTGAATTGAAGCATCACAATGTACTTCAAAATTTTCCGTTCCCTCAGGGAGGGCTAGGATAGGCGCGCTACAGAGTTTTGTTTTCAGAAGTTGAAATGCAGACTCCTGCGCGTCACCCCAAATGTACTTAGTACCCTTGTGAGTCAGTGCGACCTCCCTTGAGATGTAAGGGTACATATAGATCCTAGCACAGGCTGTGATAGCAGCAGCTAGTTGTACAGCACCGTTCTTCGGTGGGAAAATCCCTCGACGAAACATCATTAGTAGCCAGCCAGTCCTAGGAATTGTCGCACCTCAGTCGGAGTCTTAGGTGCTTCCCAGTTTTTGATAGCCTCTACCTTGCCTGGATCGACATGGATACCACTCTCATTGATCACATGTCCTAAGAAGTGAACCTCGCGAAGCCAAAATTCGCATTTCGAGAGCTTAGCTTACAGTTGTTCCTTTTTTAGCAATTCCAGAATTAACCTCAAATGTTCTTCATGATCGGTCTTGTTCTTGGAGTAGATGAGGATATCGTCAATGAAAACAATAACAAACTTGTTGAGGTACGACTTGCAAACTCTGTTCATGAGGTCCATAAATACGGCTGGTGCATTGGTTAAGCCAAAAGGCATAACCGAAAACTCATAGTGACCGTACCGAGTTCTGAACGTCGTCTTCGAAATGTCTTCTTCGCACACTCTTAATTGATGGTAACCAGATCTCAGATCGATCTTCGAGTAGTAACTCGATCCTTGAAGTTGGTCGAAAAGATCATAAATTCGGGGTAGGGGATAGCGGTTCTTGACCGTCACCTTGTTCAGCTATCGGTAGTCGATGCACATGCGGAAAGTCCGTCTTTCTTTCGGGCAAATAGGACAGGGGCTCCCCATGGTGATGAGCTGGGTCAGATGAAACCATTATCCAACAAGTCCTGCAACTGAGTGGACAACTCCTGAAGCTCCTCCGGTGCGAGCCGATACGGGGCTGGTGCTATGGGTGCCGCACCGAGGGCTAAGTCGATTTGGAACTCGACTTGACGAATGGGTGGGAGTCCTGGAAAGTCTTCCGGGAAGACTTCGGGAAACTCTCGCACAATCGGTATGTCTTTGATCCACTTCTCCTCCTCGGGTTTCTCGATAACATGAGCTAAAATCGCCAGATGACCCTTTCGTAAATATTTATGCGCCTTCATGAGGGTGATGATGCTAGTGGTCATGCCGCTCTTCTCTCCCTGTACCGAGATGATTTCGCCAGAAGGAGTAGTGATACAAACTATCTTATCATGGCATATAATCTCAGCTCTATTCTCGGATAGCCAGTCCATGCCGACAACAACGTCGAAACTACCAAGTGTAAAGGGTAAGAGGTCGATATCGAAGGTATGACCCGACAGTTTCAACTTACATCCCGCTAGTACATGAGTTGTTTCTATAGACTTGCCGTCAGCTAATTCAACAGGAAACTTAGCATCTAACGGGGTTGGAGTTAAGTCTAAGAGTTCACTAAAGGCTTTCGGCACAAAACTCCTATCAGCTCCAGTGTCAAACAATACAGAAGCAAAACAGTCGTTTACAGGAAACTTGCCGGTAACCATGTTCAGATCTCTGCGGGCTTGGCCCAATCCAATGACAAAGGCTCTACCCTTAGTATCGCCTCCGTTGTTGTTGTTGCCTCCGTTACCCTCATTTTGTTTAATCTTAAGACAGTCTTTCCTGAAATGACCATCCTGACCACACTCAAAGCACCCTTTCGTTGTTGCAGGCTGTTTAGGAGCACCCTTTCTTGCGAGTTCTCCTCTAAAGTCCTTAGCCTGATGACCCAATTTACTGCATCGCGGACACTTGATACGGTCGCATGGGCCAGCATGGTGATAGTTGCACTTGTTACACTTCGGGTACTTTCCAGCATAGTTGCTTGAACCCTGTCCGCCACTGTTGGAACTCTGATTATTGAAGTTCCGAGCGAGTTCGGGTTTACGGTGGTGTTGTTGCTGTGGGGGGGGGGGTCGATGATTAGGACCTTGTGTTGTCAAACTTTCTCTTTCCATTCCTTGAGTTGTTGTTGTCATTGCTCGAGTTGTCAAGGGTTTTAGAGGTGTAACCTCTAGGTGGTAATGCACCTTGGGTCACTGCTTGATCCGTCAGCTTGTGGGCTATTCGGATCGCATGCTGAATAGTGGTCGGTTTGGAAGACGTCATCATACACTGAATCTGGGGTACCACACCATCAATATACATCTCAATCCTCTTACTTGGCGGGTCTACCATCTGCGGGCACATCACCGCCAGTTCGTGAGAACAGGATTCGTCGTATGTCTTCTCTTCACATGTACGAACCATCTCAATCTCCACTCTCTTAACTCGTCTGATATATTAGCTACCCCTAATCTCTCCCGAAACACAACGTTTCTAATTCAGTCTAACCTTGTGTGCCCACACATCCAGCGTAGCATTCTCATCTCTGCTACCTCCATCTTCCGCACTTTTTCCTTCTTGATGGGCCAACAATCTGTTCCATATAGCATTGCAGGTCTAACTGCTACCCTATAAAATATTCCCTTTACTTTAATTGGGAAACTCTTGTCGCATAATATACTTGTGGCACCTTTCCATCTACACCGTCCTACCTGAACTCGATGGGTCACATTACTGTCTAATTCCCCATCACTCTGAATAAATGATCCTAGATACTTGAACTTCATTACCTGTGGAACCACTTGCCCTTCAATGGTGATCTGGGCGTCCTCATTGTCATTTACTCCACCAAAATCACAGTGGAGGTACTCCGTTTTAGAGCGACTAATCCGTAAACCTTTTGTCTCTAAGGTTGTTCGCCACTCCTCTAGCCTCATGTTTAGGCCTTGTTTTCTCTCAGCAACTAACACAATATCATGGTATACATATCCATAATTATTTTTATATATTTCCTTGGGACTCCTCTACCCTCCAAGCACTCCCAAAGCACTTGTTGTGGCACGCTGTTGTAGGCCTTTTCTACATCAATAAACACCATATGCAGGTCCCGCTTCTTCTCCCTATACTTTTCCATCAATCTTCTTATAAGGTGTATTGCCTCTGGTGCAACGCCTCGGCATGAAGCCAAATTGGTTCACCGTAACCTGAGTTTCCCGTCTAAGTCTAACCTCAATCACTCTTTCCCATAAGTTCATGGTATGGCTTAGTAGTTTGATTCCTCGGTAGTTACCACAATATTGGGCGTCTCCTTTGTTCTTATAGATAGGAACTACAACGCTGCTCCTCCACTGGTCTGGCATCTTACCATATTTGAGGATGAGGATAATATTGAACAAAGTAGTTAACCACATGACTCATTCCTCTCTCAGACACTTTCACACCTCGATGGGTATGTTGTCTGGGCTAACCACCTTAGCCGTTCCCATCCTCCTAAGTGCAGTCTGAACCTCTTCCCGTGTGATCCGTCGGCAGTAGCAGTTATTCGGTTGTTGTCGTTGGAAGGTTGTGTTGTCATATTCTTCTTGGTACGCTCTCCCATTGTTAAAAAGATTGTGGAAGTAGGTTTGCCATCTTAGCTTGATGTCCTGCTCCTTGACCAGTAATGCTCATCTGTATCCTTTATGAACTTCACAGGCCCTAGATCTTGCCTTCTACGCTCCCTGGCTTTGGCAATCTAAAACATAGCATGTTCCCCCTCTTTTTTTTCTAAACGTTCATACATCCGTTTATATGCCGTGTTCTTTTGTTTCTAAACCAACTTACATGTTGTTACCAGTTTTTGGTGTTAAGATTATAAATAGAACTATTGAATGAGCCATGTATATCAACTTCATATATTCAATTATGAGGCCTAGCTACTAGCTAGCCTCAAAGTACAAAACACTATTCATAGAAGTTACAATGTTTCCATGATGGAAACCAAAATTCCTATGTTAAATGGATTTTTTAGGGATTTTGTTTTTGTTCTTTCTAAATTTTTTGCTCCTGTCAAATAGTTATCAATCCCCGACATATAACACCATAACCTAATCCAAAAACTATAGTGAAGGCCACCTGAAAAAAAAGGAAACAGCTAACTGAATAAGTATCAGCTGAACAATAACATGAAGGATTCAAACAAAATTTGTTGTTTCTAAATTTTTGTTCTTTCTAAATTTTTTGCTCCTGTCAAATAGTTACCAATCCCCGACATATAACACCATAACCTAATCCAAAAACTATAGTGAAGGCCACCTGAAAAAAAAGGAAACAGCTAGCTAAATAAGTATCAGCTGAACAATAACATGAAGGATTCAAACAAAATTTGTTGTTTCTAAATTTTTGTTCTTTCTAAATTTTTTGCTCCTGTCAAATAGTTATCAATCCCCGACATATAACACCATAACCTAATCCAAAAACTATAGTGAAGGCCACCTGAAAAAAAAAGGAAACAGCTAACTGAATAAGTATCAGCTGAACAATAACATGAAGGATTCAAACAAAATTTGTTGTTTCTAAATTTTTGTTCTTTCTAAATTTTTTGCTCCTGTCAAATAGTTACCAATCCCCGACGTATAACACCATAACCTAATCCAAAAACTATAGTGAAAGTCACCTGAAAAAAAGGAAACAACTAACTGAATAAGTATCAGCTGAACAATAACATGAAGGATTCAAACAAAATTTGTTGTTTCTAAATTTTTGTTCTTTCTAAATTTTTTGCTCCTGTCAAATAGTTACCAATCCTCGACATATAACACCATAACCTAATCCAAAAACTATAGTGAAGGCCACCTGAAAAAAAGGAAACAGCTAACTGAATAAGTATCAGCTGAACAATAACATGAAGGATTCAAACAAAATTTGTTGTTTCTAAATTTTTGTTCTTTCTAAATTTTTTGCTCCTGTCAAATAGTTACCAATCCCCGACATATAACACCATAACCTAATCCAAAAACTATAGTGAAGGCCACCTGAAAAAAAATGGAAACAGCTAACTGAATAAGTATCAGCTGAACAATAACATAAAGGATTCAAACAAAATTTGTTGTTTAAATTTAGAAAATATGAAACAGTAAACTGTAAACCCCAAATCCTTTTTAACGGGGAAACTAATCTTTTAGTGCTAAGAAAGTACTTTGATCGAACACAAAGTCTATTTAAAATGGGACATCGTTATAACTAGTAGAGCCTTCATTATAATGAAGAGAGGCCTAATTTAGAGAGAAATATGTTTATACTCTTTTAATAAATAGAACACGCACAAACATATTTAAGTTTTAGTGGTAGTTAGCTTACGGGTAGTGGGTATTGAATGAGCATTAATTATAATGTACGTAAGTCATTTATTTTTGAACGACGCATATCTAGTGTATTATGGCATATTACTTTTCAAATTTAGAGAGTGTCGTTCTCCTACTCTGGACCGATATGTTGTCCTACTCTAGCTCGACTTGGGCGTTCACTAGGAAACCATACCGCTGATTGTTACTTAACAACATTGTAAAATCACAAGAGCAAAACTCTCTTTCGTAACATACGATGGGACAATAACTACCGCCGACTGCTACTTGAAAGTTGTTGTGCCATCACAAGAGTATAAATGTCTTGCGTAACATACGGTGGGACGACGGGTGGGTTCGTAAGACCTAACTCAAATCCTTCATTGCCATAATTCTTTAAAAGTAACACAAGTAGGGATCGAAGTTGAGTCTCTGAAGAACTCAAGCCTTCGGCCATATGCTGAAAAATTTATAAAAAAAAACAAAGAAAAACAGAAAGAAAAAAAACGCTGAAATGTTAATTTTGATTCCTCTCTAATATCTTATAGTTTCTTTCGACCAACAAATAACCATTGGAACAACATCAGCTTTTTAAACCCTCAAAATGGTTGAGCCACCTCTATAACAAGGTTTTGAGTCGGACATTTTAACTCTTCTAATAAACGAGTATTATGGTGGTATTAAAATTAAGCGAGTTGAGTTGTTTAAATAGGCATTTTTCATAAAAAAAAATTATTTCTAAAAGTAGTTTAGAATGTGATTTTTAATTTATTACATTTACCTTTTCCTTATGGGTGTTTATATAAAGTCTTTCTAGTAGTAAGATGTTGAAATTAAACTACTTCTTTTCATGGCTTCCATCCTCTTGCAAACCTTCTCCTTTGTATACTTATTACTCTTTCTAACATGCTTCGCATCATTGTTCAGCCATGATGAAGAGTGTTCAGCATTGTTTGAATTTCAGCAAACCATTCTTCATCGAAATTATGATGCTTTTCAGAAGTTAGATTCTTGGAAAAAGATCAAAAGCAATACATCAGATTCTGATTGTTGTTTGTGGGATGGTGTGGTGTGTAGCGATAAGGGCCATGTGGTCGGGCTTGACTTGAGCAGAAGCTCTCTCAGTGGAACTATAAACTCTAGTAGTACCTTGTTCAAGCTTGTTCATCTTCAGGTGCTCAACCTCTCTATGAACAACTTTTTTGAATCTCAAATCCCCTCGGAGATTGCCCATCTAAAGCAGTTAAGAATCCTTGATCTCTCAAATTCTCAATTCAATGGCCAAATTCCAAATGAAATATCTCACCTTAAACAACTTTCCTGGTTAGATCTATCATGGAATCCCCTGAAGCTTCAAAGCCATGGCCTTGAGTACTTGTTGCAAAACATGACCAGACTCGAAAACCTCCATCTCTCTGGGGTGGACCTTAGTTCCTCCGTACCTCGTTTCTTGGCCAATTTTTCTTCCTCGAGGTCTATAGAACTCGATAACTGTGAGCTTTGAGACGAATTTCCCTTGGAAAATTTTCACTTACCGAAATTGCAATATCTTCGCATGAGAAACGATTCCAATCTCATTGGTTCCTTGCCTGAATTTCATAACGACAGCTTACTTCAGCATCTCACGCTGGATTTTACAGGTTTTATTGGGATAATGCCAGAGTCCATAAGAAACCTAAACCATTTGGAACACCTATCCCTCATAAGTTGTCATTTCTCAGGGCGTATTCCAAGTTCACTCCCTAACTTGACGCAACTAACTTACTTGTCTCTTAATTCAAATGAGCTGATCACCGGATTAGTCCCTTCATTGGCAAGTCTTTCGAAACTCACTGTTTTGGCACTTGGAAAAAATAGTTTTGAGAAAGGAAGCGTGTATGATTGGATAAACAAACTTACTAAGCTTGAGGTATTGGATCTGAGTTATATGAACATAGAAGGTGAAATCCTACCCTATCTTGTAAATCTAACCAAACTTAGATTTTTGACAATGGAAGATAATTTTATTTCTGGTCGTCTTCCATCTTCATTTATGAACCTCACCCAACTAAGAACTTTAAGCCTTGAGTATAATCAATTGCAAGGACACATTTCAAGTTCGTTTTTGAATTTCAAAAGTCTCAAAGATCTTTCTATAGGTTATAACAATTTTAGCGGCACGGTGAACCTAGATTCATTTTTAGGACTCAACAAACTCGAAAATTTGATTTTAGGTGGTAATAGCTTGTCATTTGTAACCAAAAACAACTACACCAATGAAACCCTACCCGAATTGGAATATCTGAATATGGTGTCATGCGACTTGAAGGAGTTCCCATCTTTTTTGCGCTTCCAAATGAAAATGGAAGTTCTATTTCTTGACAACAATGAGATTAAAGGCCTCATGCCACATTGGATTTGGAATAACAGCCAAGAAACATTACGAATGATTGACCTTTCAAGCAACTCCATCACTGGCTATCATCAGCACTCTCGTTTTCTCCCATGGATTCGTTTGGAAGTATTTGAGATGAAATATAATCAGCTACAAGGGCAGCTTCCAACTCCTCCACACACCATCGTCTTTTATGATGTTTCGAACAATAATATAATAGGAGAAATACCACCATGGATATGTGAAATGAAATCCCTTCAATTCCTAGATTTGTCTTCAAACAAGATTGAAGAGGTATGTACCCGCCTCAACACCGAGCAAGGCGGGTCAACCCACAAGATAAACACATTATGAAGGCACAAAGCCAAAACCTATGCGCATGGCGCATACAAAACATGCTCAGGCATCATATGCCCAGGCACACATATGCTCGTGCATCACATATGCGCGCGGCGCATATCACATGCTCGTGCATATCACATCTGCCCAGGCACACATATGCTCGCGCATCACATATGTGCGCGGCGCACCAGCGCGCGGCGCATATCACATGCTCATGCATATCACATCTGCGCATGAAATATCTGCGCGTGAGAATAAAGAGAAGACCTCGCGCATCCTCAGGATGGGCGCATATCACACATGCACATAATCGACCTCGTCCTTATCCAAATCAGGATTAGGGCAACCTTGATTGTGCACGTCAGACAACCTTCCAGAAGGCATCTTTTTAATGAGTAAGAATATGCTGATGTTGACAGCTGCCAAATGAAAGGTCGACAACTCAGCATGACACATGTGCTACCACGTGATTACAACCAACTAGAAAGCGCCAGGTGTCCCAGAGGACACGTGGCGCAGTGCGATTGGAGGAGGCCAACGAGGTTGAGCCTAATCAGTGGAAACCCTAGCACTATAAATACAGCATCAACTCCACTTTGATGGACACATTCATACTCAATCATTGACAGTTACAGACATTGATTCACATTGAAGCATATTCAATTACATTCACTGACAGACAGCCCTAGTCAGTTACTTTCTCATACACAGAGAGACAATCACATAATCATACAGAGTAACATACAGTATTCAGCTATTAAGCAATACTCTCCCAATTCCCTTACTCTCACATTATTATCTTCTCCTACACATACTTATTCTCACGCCGGAGGGTTACCCCAAAGAGGACCCCTCTGTCCCTTTCCGAGGGGTAAGTAACGGCGCTGTTCATTTTGTAGGTGGAAGAACACTGATCCAGAAGAACCATCGGTGAAATAGTATAATCACACCCGAGGAAAGTAGATCTGCTACCAGTGAGTAGATCCACGTTTCTTCAAAGATGACTGGAACCCTTCCTCCATGTTTTGAAAACTTAAAACAGTTCGTTGTTGGTTTTAGATCTGAAACGAAATAATTTTCATGGGCCAATGATGAATACATGTAAACAAGGAAGCCATGTTAAGGAGATTGATTTGAGCGAAAATCGTTTTACCGGACAAGTGTCAAAATCTTTGGCTAATTGTACCAATTTAGAGTTTCTCTCTCTTGCAGATAACTCTTTTAAAGATGTTTTTCCTCTCTGGTTGGGAGCTCTTTCCAATCTGCAAGTGCTTATCTTGAGGTCCAACAAGTTTTATGGGGCAATTCACGGTCTTTCAATTAGTAGTTCACCGTTTCTCAAGTTACGGATCATAGACATTTCCAACAATAATTTTAGCGGTAAATTGTCATATAGATCATTCCAAACGTGGAATGCAATGAGTTTTTCCGGATGGATCGTCTCCTATGGGAAACCTGTTTCATTTCAATCTTTATATGACCGTTGCTACGATCCAATACTCAATGACGTTAACAAACAAAGGTGTTAAAAGAGAGTACGAGAAAATTCTAAGCATATTCACAGCCATCGATCTCTCATGTAACAACTTTGAAGGGCCAATCCCACAATCACTCCAGGATCTTCATGGGCTTGAATCTCTTAATCTTTCCCACAACCAATTTACCGGGCGTATCCTGCCATCCTTGGGAAACCTAAAGAATCTTGAATCTTTGGATCTTTCCCAAAACGAGTTATCAAGACAAATCCCACAACAATTGTTGCAACTTGGCTTCCTTGCTATTCTGAATGTGTCCTTCAACCACCTTGACGGGCGCATACCGCAAGGGAAACAGTTCAATACATTTGAGAATAATTCCTACTTGGGCAATCCGGGATTGTGTGGGAAACCATTATCCAAAGAATGTGAAAATTCAAATGCATCAACCGTACTTCCAGTTCCAGCAACAAGCAGCGATGAGTATGAGTCTCTTTTGCCAAGTAACATAATCGATTGGATGGTAATATTATTGGGAGTCGGAAGTGGTCTGGTAATTGGAATTCTTATTGGGAACTTTCTATTTGCAAGGTATGGTAATTGGCTCCTTGAACGATTCGGTGTCGTGAGGAAGCACAGATGGGTAAGGCCATTAAGGAACACGAGGAAAAACTAATGTGCTTTCTGATTTTAATTTCCAAGATGAATAATAGCAATATATGCTTCTTCTTAATTATATGTTTTATATCGTGTAATATGTAAGTGTACTCGGTCACAACAAATGTGTGCTATATTGTTTTTTTCTCAATTTTCTGAATATCTAATGTTTTTTTACTTTTCTGTATGAGTTTGTGTACACTATATAAACCGAACTTTGTGGAAATATATACCTGCAGGGATCTTTAGTCGATGCGCATGCAAAATGTGGAAGTTTTGGTTGTATGGAATACAATGTTGTCAGGTAATGTTACAGAAGTATAGATATAAAAATGCATTGGGGATTTTTGGAATCCATGCAAAATGAAGTATTATTACCTAATGAAATCACCAATAACACATTGGTTTCTTGGTATGCAAGAAGCGGCGACAAGAACAACTGTTATATGTTAATTTCCTAGATGGTAATCGTAGGTTTGAAACCAAATATAGTGTCATTTAATGTTCTTATATCAGAAATTTCAACTATACGGGCTGGCCAATGAAACGTTAAAGGCGTTTAGAAACATGCAATCATCTTTCAAGAACAGTTAAATATGCAGCTGAATCATGTGACGGTTACTGGTGTGCTTGCAACTTTTGCTGATCTACGCCTTTATCGCAACGGTTTTCTATCTAGTGTGTTGGTTGATATCTATGGGAAATGTCATGACATTAATTTAACAACCAAAGTGTTTGTTAAAACCGAGAGAGAAAAATACAGTTGTTTATAAACTCGTTAATTTGAACAAAATGCCTTTTTACTAGAAACATGAGAAGTACAAGTACAGCATAGATATAGTATTCGAAACCATATATAATCTCATCCGCATTAAGTTTAAGTTTTTATTAAATAAAATAATAATTTTCACATTTTACGCGCGACATGCTTTCTCTTCGGGTACCATAATGCGTAGTTCTGTAACAAGATACTGTAAGGTACCTTACATCGAATCCTCACCAATGGCTATCAAGATTGTAAATCTTTTAAATTATGCTACCAGAAGGAATCAACGCGTCTTTGATAACTGTCACGATCCCGCTTTTAATGAAGTACCCTTCCGTTTCTCGTGCTGCTTCTTGAATGTTATCACTGTTTATAATCTGTCATCACAAAAGGAAAGATGCTAACAATGAAATGGTAGTAATTTAGAAGTAACAATATCGAATGTTATCGCTGTTTATAATCTTGTCTTTTTTTCACAGATTAAAATTTGCATATGTCGCATCTGATTTGGGCATTGTTTCTGTTTCATGCAATTTGATTCATTTGACACGTTATGAATGGACCGTGACGCGAAGACATATTGATAATTAAACGTGTTAAAATTGCCACGTATCTGTGCATTGAACTAAAATAAATGTTACGACAAGTTACCTTCACATTGTCCCCAATGCGTGCGTTCTTGTCAATGATAGCTCTTTTGATATGAGTGTTCTTTCCAATACCGATCGGAACACTACCTTTTGCAGCAAGAAGCCTTCTGTCAGCATCAGTCTAGACCATAAAAACATGTTATCAGTTTCAATAATATATGTAATGTTAAAAATATTAATGATGTAATTATTACCTCATAATAATCTGCTCCCATAAGCAATGAATCTTCAATTACCGCACCTTCAGCTATGCAAGATCGAAGCCCAACGACAGAATGATGAATTTTGCAGTTCTGCATAACCATTATTGTTATAATACAATAAATTTAATCATATTTATTATACATTTATTTATCACACTCAAGAAAAATGGATAAAAACATTGGTGTGTCGGTTTGACCCGTTTTGACCCAAACCCATGTTGACCCATTGACTAACCAGAACCATTATTTTCTAACCTTAATCACACACCCTTCACCGATAACACTATCGGTGACATCAGCATCGAGCATCTTGGAAGGAGGCAAGTATCGCGGTTGGGTGTAAATTGGGGGCCGAACGATCATAGAAGCTACATTAAGCATTCAAGAACACAAGAGTTTTATAATAGTGAAAAAGAAACATTAATAATGTTTTTTTAAATAATAATATTACCTGAAATCTGGTACTGGTTTTTTTGTAATTCCTAAATTGGCATTATAAAAGGCCTCAATTGTACCAATGTCTTCCCAGTATCCGTCATAAAGATAAGCTTGTACCTATGCATATATATAAATTATTAGTTCACATGCTATCGCAAAAAACAAAAAATGAAAATGAAAAATTAGCCTTATTGCTATCTGTAATCTGATAACAATAAAATATCAGTAAAATCTGACAACAATAAAATATGCCCCTTACATTTTTTTAAATTAAATACATTCCTAGTAACATATATATATTCTCTGACACATATAAGTTAAATGTAATAGATACTGTTGTTTAATCAAAGATTTTGGATTATTATAATTTTTTATCAGGAGTTACTAATAGGAGAGTTCATGATCAACCGGTCCGGTTCAGCCGGTTTTGGTGAAATTCCGGGCCAAACCGCCAGCTACGGTTTCGGAGAACCACAAACCAAACCAGCCGGCTTGGATGTGTGAGTCAGACGAGCTGAACCTACCAGATTTTATATTATATTTTTTCAAAAAAATTAGTTTTTATTAATAAAATAAAAAACTGATAATGGTTGATGATGATAAAACATGTACATATTCCAAAAATTAAAAAGATATATAAATAATAAAAGTTAAAGATTGGTTTGCTTACACGGCTGGTTCAAAACCGAACCGCTAAAAGCAGCAAATCACAAAAACCAAACAATGAACCAAACATCTGGATTTCAAACCAGCCGACTTGTTTCGGTTTAGGCGATTTGGTCGGTTTCAACGCTTCCCTGTTATTAATAAATAATAAATTCGAACAAAAAATAAAGAAACAAAAGCTAAAGAAAGAAATATACCCTTAGCCCAATAGAAGTTGCTCCAGGAATCACTTCACTTCCAAAATCATTAGCTCCAGGGAACTTATCTTTAAGCAAATTCAACATCACATCTTTACTAACAACATAAATACCCATACTAGCAATATAAGGCATTTCTTTAGCTCTCTCTTCGTCAAGTCCCAAAATTGTAGTATCAACTTTCATAGCTTTCAGTTGTTCTCCTTTCGGTTTCTCAGCAAACTCAATTATGCGCCCTTCTTCGTCAATCTTCATCAAACCAAACGCAGTAGCACGTTTCTCATCCATTGGCAGAGCAGCAACAGTGATGTCAGCATCGGTTTCTCTGTGAGCTTGAATAAATCTCTCGTAATCCATACGGTATAGGTGATCTCCAGCAAGGATGAGAAACTCTAGAACATTATGCTCTTCAAACAGCCATAAATACTGCCTTACAGCATCAGCAGTACCCTGTAACCATTAAAACATATTATGATATAGCCGAGATTAATATGGTAAATGCAGATTAAGTATATTTGATTCATAATTACTTGAAACCAGTTTGGATTTTCAGGACTCTGTTGAGCAGCAAGGACTTCAACAAACCCTTCATTCTTGTAACCACCCATGTTACTTGCATATGCGCGTGACAGGTGGCGATTGAGGGATGCAGAGTTAAATTGTGTGAGAACATAAATCTTGGATATATTGCTGTTCAAGCAGTTGCTGACAGGAATGTCAATAAGCCTGTAGTTTGCTCCTAAAGGAACAGCAGGCTTTGCTCTCTTTTTTGTTAAAGGATACAGGCGCGTACCAGCTCCACCTCCAAGTATTATCCCCAAAACACTCTGGAGAAATCATACAAGCAATTAAACAAATTTAACATCTTGAACAAAAATGAAACCTCATTGTGATGCTATCATTTGAAATGCAATAAAATAATAAAGATATTGCTATGCATTCACAGCTCAATGTATGATTGCATCTGTTTATATCTATCTATATATATCACATAAAGGCGTCTTCTATATGGAGGACATTAAACCATTAACAAATCATATCCAAATCATAGTTTATCTAATTTTTTTCCATTTATTATGAATTCAGCAACTCTGTTATCCACAAACAATATACGATTTGCCTAGGATATTAAATCATGTATCTGGAGGTGTGCATGAAACCGAAAAAACCAATCAGAAACCGAAAAATCGATGGTTAAACGATTTTGATAAGTATCAAATAACGTAGTAGTTTGAATACAACGGCAATAACATTTATACATACGTACACATATACGGTCAATCAACCGTTTAATGGCAATTAACAATCAACCGCTGTTGAACTTTTAATGACTAATTAACTAACAGTCGTCATCTAACTAAAAATAATGTTAACTTTAATATTAACAGATATTAGGTTGCATTCATTAATTAATCATGATATTAAATTATTAATAAAGTTAAGCTAATTAACGTATGTTTACTGAACTAGATCTAAACATAATTCGAGCTCAAGACACCTAAAATCTAAACCAAATCGCTACAACGGATCATAACCTACACGATCATGCTGAGAATAAAACAGAGGAAAATGAGGATCATAATATTAATAATTATTTTCTACATGACCTCTGATCCTCTACTTCTATTGAATTTTTAGTAATTTGTATCCATATAACTTTCTAAAACCTTCATAATACTCTCTCTGAACAAGTTAACACCAATAACAATGTATTTGTACTCCACTAGATCAAACAGAATTTAAGCTCAAGTCACCTAAAATTTAACCTAAATCGGTACAGCTGAGAATAAAACAGAGGAAAATGATAATTGATAAGTCATAACTATTAGCTGTTTAATGCGACTAACAGTCATTATCTAACTAATATATCAAATTGGGTTACATACAATAATAATAATATAATCTAGTTGAGCTAATTATCGTAATTGCACTAAAGTAGATCAAAACAGAATTCAAGCTCAAATCACCTAAAATTTAACCTGAATCGCTACAATGAGAGTATAACAAAGGAAAATGATAAGTCATAACTATTATCTGTTTACCGGTTAATTAACCGACTAACAGTCATTATCCAACTAATGCATCAAATTAGGTTACATACAATAATAAATAAATAATAATAATAATAAATAATAATAATAATAATAATAATAATAATAAAAAAGTTAAGCTAATTAACGTACTTGTACTCTACTAGATCTAAACCGAATTCGAGCTCAAATCTCCTAAAACTTACCTAAAAGCATATAATGATATACCGATAAGTCACAACTAGTAACTGACTAACTGTTTAACAGCTAATTAACGGACTAACAGTCATTATCCAACTAAAGCATCAAATTAGGTAACACAAAATAATAATAAATAATAAAGTTAGATTTAATATTAACAGAAAGTTTTTGAATATGGTTCAAAAAGTTGCGCATAGTAACGTATCAGCCCATAAGAATCGAAACTTTGTTTTTAGTAGGATTGGGTTTGCTATCCAAAAGTTGGTTGCGGCGCAGCTTGTTGCCCGCTTACCTGCCACTTCATTGTAAATCATTTGGATGTTTCAACATAATTAAAGATTTCAATTGATCAAAAAAAAATTAGGAATATTAACAGAGATTAGGTTACATACAATTAAAAATAATAACAAATTATAACAATAATAACAATAATAATAATAATAATCTAGTTAAGCTAATTAATGTATATGTACTTATGTAGTCACCTATATCTAAACAGAATTCAAGCTCAAACCACCTAAAATTTAACCTAAATCGCTAAAGCAAAATATAACCTACCTAAAAGCATATAACGATCATACTAATAATAAATAAAACAGAAGAAACTATTATCTGTTTAACCACTAATTAACTGACTAACAGTCATTATCTAACTAATCTACTTACATACAATAAATAAATAATAATAATAATAACTTTAAGCTGATTAACTATAAATGTACTCAGCTAGATCTAAACAGAATACGACTTCAAATCACCTAATAATAAAATTCAACCTAAAATCACAAGACGATCATATATATATATAAACAAAATATAATTCATATTATTCTATACCTGACTAGCGTCAGGATCAAGGCATGTCTGCGAATTTTTGGAATCGGAAACGGACTTAGGCGAGACGATGACGTGGCGTCTGGTTACAGAACGACGTCGTGTGGCGAACGAAGCGGAAGGTATTTTGTCGCCGGAGAGGTTAGACGATGAGAATGATAAGGACCGGCAGGATGAAGATGATGTCATGTTTCTCCGGCCGGTGGAGTTGAAGAAATGCGGTGGAGTTAGTGATCCGATTGCTGCTGCCGCTGCCGCTGCCGCTGCCATTGATGAATGAATGGTGAATGATGAGGTGGTGAGGTGAAAGTGTGAAAGTGAAGTACTCGTGAAGTGTGTGAGTGTGATAGATCTGGTAAACTATAACTACTCCCTTGGGGATATCTAGACTGACTTTGCTTTATTCCCCTTTTGCCCTTGGTTAGAGCTTATTTTATTATTATTATTATTAGACCGGTCGCTATGGGGCTCCGAAGGGTGATGTGGCGGGCACCGTTGGGCGCGGAACACCGCTGTGGGGTGCGGTCCAACCAAGGGCGCCGAGGGAAAGGTGGTTGTGACGTTGGGCGCGGATGAGGATTGGATGGTGGGGCCCTCTCTCTATATCTCTCAAACACACATACATACATATGTATATATGTATTAAAGGGGCGTCGAAGCCCCCGCACCATAGAGGGGCGACTTTCGGGTGGGGCTTCGAAGCCCCCAGTGCCCACGTGGCGCTTACGTAGCACTGTGGAGGGGCTTCGAAGCCCCTCACCATAGCGAATAGTCTTATAACTATTGTTATTATTCTTAGGTGTATTTTTGTCATTGTCGGTCTCAACTAATAAATTATCTCATTTTTTAACCATTGGCGAAGGATAGTTGAGGCCCGGGATGGCCCGGATCCCTCCGTTTTTTTTCCGCAGTAGTTTAAATTTACCTTTTTATGTCCGATATTTTTTATATGTAGTGTAAATTTACTTGTTTTCAACCAAAAATTTGATCCGGGCCCCCTCCGTTTAGGGTTTTTCTAATGTGTATTTTCGTTCGGCCCCCTGGACATCTTCGTCCAAGCTTCGCCACTGCTTTTAACTTATTTGTTTTCAATGGTCCACAACTAACAGAATTTTAACGTCGTTAGTTGTAGGTTACCGGAAAAACGTTTTTGGTCGAAATAAACATTTTCGTCTCAACTATTTTTGCAACCTTGGATCGAAGCTTTTAGGAATTTTTTTCTATTAAAGCCTCAACTGTTGAGGTTGTCGGAACCCTAGAACCATCACGGAATCGGTTGGTGGTGTTCAAGTTAAGTTTTCCGACAAAAAAATATGGCTTTTCCGGGCAAAACTTTTTTTCGGAGACCATCAAGTAACGGCGTTAGGATTTTGTTAGTCGTGAATCGTTAGAAACATATACATCAAAAGATGAGACTGTCAGCAACCAATACGTTAACTAGGACCGACAACGACCCAAAGATAGAAGTTGGGATTAATAAATACCAATTCTTGTTAATGTTATTATAATTATTTTGAGATTTTGTGAAATGATTGTATGATTATTTGATTGCAATATTGGTTTTGAAGTAACTTTCAAGAGTTATTATTATGACCTTTTTACATGCTTTCTTTCTTTCCTTTTTTTAAAAAAAAATATTAAGAGGGATGCGTAATGAATGATTTTGACTAGGTGAACTATCGGATTATTGGAACCGGACTTACACTAATTTGATTATACGTCTGTACAATCGGTGTTTGGTTTTTCTTTTTGGATAAATTTGTTTATTTGGTTTGATAGTTCGGTTCAAAACTGAAGAGTTAAAAACACTAGGTTAAATTAGATTGCTCAAGATATCAGATATGTTAAACATATCCATTTTCACCTACAATATCCACAAAGAAAGCCTCAAACGTTACTATAAGGCATGTAATGACGAGTGAAAGCACAATATTCCGTGTAGAAATTGGTAAATCAATCAATGATGTATTTAATGGTTAGAGATACGTAATTTACTTTCTCATTCTCAACCGAACAGGTCTTGTCCGGTTTTAATTTCTTGATCGAAACTTGGATCTCTCATAATCCTATTGACCACTAGCACGCTAATTCTGGGTTTGCATTTTATCTCAATAATTTTGACCTCTAAACTAATTTGGTGATATGTGTACACTATAGTTTACGTTCCTATACCACTGGATTTGTAGTTTTGTTCAGGGTTAACTTTGCAGGGTATAAACTCAAGCTAGAGCTTTAGACCTTCACTTGGATAGCGTCTTCAATTTAGTCCAAAGTTATACAAAAAAACATACTAAATGATGAAAAATGACTTTTTAAGTTATTTGAAAAGATAAACATATTCGTGATTACTTGTTTTGCTTTGTAAAAATAAAATTCTAAAAGTCCCGTATTTTTATTTCATTCCAACTCGAGGAAATCTTTACTAAGAGTATTACTTATGTTCTTTAACATTAGTTTAACAAACTTTTAAGTGATAATTGATAAATACTAAAGTCGTTACAGTATAACAAATATAAAATAAAAAATCTATAACTTTCAAATTGATTATCAAATCTATGAAACGTGTTTACTAAATGATCCATTTTTTTAAAAAACAACTCTTATATAATTTCTTATGCTATAAACATCACATGTGATTAATGGAGGGCAATACGGGAATTTAAAAGTTATTTGGATACACTTCTTTAAATTATTATTATTAATATTATAACGCCGTCATATATATTACTACTAGTTTTATATTTATATTAATGTGATCACATGACCTGGTTACTTTGAGTGAGGGTAACGACACGGAAAAGGTATATTCGAGAATATATTATTATAATTATTATAATGAATGAGGAACCGTCCTGTTCCGTTATAACGGGACATGCATCTCTGAGTTTAAGGGATAAGAAGAATATCTACTCTTTCCCATCTCACTTTAATAATAATTATTATTATTATTTTTTGGAATGATAGTTTAGAGAGATCGTTGTCCCACTCTGATCAGGCTATGTTATCTAGTCAGGTTCATGCGGGTTTTAGAGTTTGGCATGGACATTCTCTCGGGAAACCATACAGCCGGTTGCCACTCGTAACACACGATGGGACAAAAACCCGAATGAGCTCGGGATTTGAACTGATGCATAACATATTTCAAATCTTTCATTGTCAATAATTGTTTTAAATAATATATCATATATTTTTTAAATAGTTTTTTTAAGTGATTGTTTTAAATAATATATCATATATTTTTTATATACATTTTACACCCAATTAAAAAATATGTTTTATATGTAATCGTATTATTCTCCGAATTAAAAAAAGTTATGATCTTTAATTGGGAGAGAGATGCGAGAAATCAAAATAACTGAAAGAGAAGTTGATATGTGACATCTAAAGAAGAGAAATACGAAAAATCAATTTTTAGGTGGCATATAAAAATATAAAATTAATACGTGTTTTCACTATTTTATTTATTAGATAATAGAAGATAGAAAGATTAGAGTTTTTTAAGAGTAACATTATTACTTTAATTAAATAGAAGTTTTTCAATTAAAATATATTTAATTGTCTTAACTACTTTATTGACTAAACTATGCTTGTGTAAGTGTTTGTATTCCTTTGATAACTAAATTAAGTATTCTCAAATCTTCTTTTTGCTCTCTTCCACTAAAGGAATTCTCTTTGTTATTTTTGTCTCTCTTTTATTTTCTTCTAAAAATATAGGCATTATTAGTTTCTAATTTTTTTTTCCTGTTTGAATGATTATTAATACGTTTAAAACTTTCAACTAACACAGTCGTTAATATTTTTATTGGTAGCATTGTGATTTTGCAATTACCCTTCTCGCTCAATGATATAGGAGAGTGACGGTTAAGACTTGAATATTCATCACGCGACTCAAGGTGGTTAAAAAGTGAAGAAATAGTGTTGCATTTAAAAGACAAATCCCACACAAAAACAGTTAGACCAACCGTAGTGGCAAGTTATGGCGGGCGGTATGCCCCCGGCGTTTTGGGTGTTCGAATTCGTTCTAGCGTTTTGTGGATAACGCATGTAGGCTCAGAATTAAAAAAAAAAAAATTTAACACCCCCCCTCCCTAACGGTCATATGGCCGTTGTAAACAAAATTGTTTTATATATATTAACCAACTTTATCCTCAATTAAAACTCACCAAATTTATAAATCTTTCTTTCTACTATATTTCTTAACACCAACTTCCCTATAAAATGGATTCTCCTACTATATATAATCAATTTTTCAGGCCCGACCGACAAGCCAAAGACGACATGGAGGAAGAGGCGGTTACGAGTGCGATAGTACTAACGACAACTTATATGAATTCTGTTAGCTCTCCTTAGGGGTGGCCATCTTGACCCATTGGTTGAATGGGTTGTATCAAAATGTATAATATGGGTCAGAATGGGTCAAACTAAAAAAGGAAAATGTTTGAAACGGGTCAAAAAGGGTTGACATTTCTCGGGGTTTTTTTTTTTTTAATGGAACGAGAAAAACGGGAAAAACTTTTTGATATTTTTACTTTTTACGTTTTTGATTTATATATCGAGTTATAATTTTTTAATTATTTTTTTTGAATTTTTTGGTGAGGGGTTTTGAAATCTCAACCCATTTTGACACATTTCAAAACCCCTCACCAAAAAATTCAAAAAATATGTAATTAAAAATTTATAACTCGATATATAAATCAAAAACGTAAAAAGCAAAAATACCAAAAAGTTTTTCCCGTTTTTCTCGTTCCATAAAAAAAAAAAAAAAAAAAAAAAAAAAAAAAACCGAGAAATGTCAACCCGTTTTGACCCTCAATCATTTTCTTTTTTCTTTTTTTAGTCTGACCCATTCTGACCCATATTATACATTTTGATACAACCCATTCAACCCATGGGTCAAGATTGCCACCCCTAGCTCTCCTCCACCGCCGTTTTTCAAAAAGAGCATACATGGCGGATTCTTAATAAAAAATAAAAAAACAAAAACAAAAACAAAAAAGTATATAAGTGACTGGGCGCCACGTGACGAATAACGCCTAGGGGGTTGACTACACCCTCTTATTGCAAAAATAAACCATAACTCTCTCGGGCGCCACATGACCCATAACGTCTAGGGTTGGAAAGTTATGACTACACATGGTCTTATGCGTATTCAAAACTCCAAATGTAATAAAACAAACCACATATTAACACAAATCCTTAAAACACAATTACAGAAAAAGACCCAAACACAAATATTTACCAATATCTATAATGTTTACATGCGTTTTAAATAATAATCGGAAACGAGTTGTTCATGTAGCCACAACCAAAGAATGATTTAACTGCAGCAACCGCCGGATTGAGAAGCTGACCTGCTGGAGCCGGAAGGCCCGGGAATGCCGCCATATCCAACTTTGATTCCATAAGACTGTCATCCATAGCCAAAATCAAATAAATTAGTAAACGATTAATTTTAGTAATATAAACTGACCAAAAAAAATAAAAAAATTAAAAAAATAGTAAGACTTGCCTCATTTGATACATCAAAAACCCCATCCTGAATCTTTTTATAGATTGTTCCAGCTGTGTTAATGAATGCCTGGAAAAATTACCAAACATTAGAAGACAAAAATACAACTAGCCACATTATTTTAGTTTATCATATGTATAATCAGGATCATGTCAGAATTTGCAAATAATTTAAGAGTTTTACAACTATCAACAACTAATCATTCTATTTATTGATTTTATGTATTTAATATTATTTGAGGGTAGTTTTGTAATTTATTATACGTAATTTTGTGATTACATACAAGTAATCACATGTTTATAACTGTATATTCCGAATCATAGAATTAAGGAAAATTGGGTTTTCATTGGTCCAAACTATTCCATTTTGGTAGGCGCTGGTCCCAACTTTCATTTTGGCTTGCAAAGGTGTCAACTTTAACATCCGTCTCTTCCCGTCTCTTCCACCAGTTCGTGACTAACAAAGTATTAACTCCGTTATGTAATTGCTTACGTGTCCATCCTACTTGTCCAAAACATATGACATGGCTGCCTACATGGATTTTAGCTTATACTAAACATGTTTACACGGAATCCACATAGGCAACCATGGGAAATATTCACATCTCCTTCATCGCCAGATGGATGTTGTAGATGCCGGAAGTTGTACCAGTTCGTCGGAAATAGCTTAGAGTCGACTTGCCCACAACCTTAGTAACCACCATCGATCACTTGACTCCCCTACATCTCAATCATCACCGGCCGTCGCCACCGTTATCGTATGGTAGCAACTATCGGCTCCTTTCGCCAGAAAAAACGTCCACCTTCGTAGAAGAATATTGAGCTTGTTATGAATGTGATATGAAGTTAGATTCAATTAGGGTTCTTGAGAGAATTTGGAGATTTTGATTGGGGTGTGTCGGGTGAAGAATTGGGGATCGACTGTGATATGCCATATGTAAACATGTTAAGTATAAGTTAAAATCCGTGTAGACAGCCATGTCATGTTTTTGACAAGTAGGATGGACACGCCATCAATTACATAACGGATTTAATACTCCGTTAGTCGCGGACAGGGGGAAGAAACGAATGTTCAAGTTGGGACCGTTGCCAGCCAAAATGAAAGTTGGGACCAACGCCGACCAAAATGGAGTAGCTGGGACCAATAAAAACAAAATTCCCTAGAATTAAATAGGTTATGTGTAGTGGAGGGACTACAAAATGGGGCCCCTTTTAGTCGCCCCACTACGGATAGCCTACTAGATAACAAAACTACCCTAAAATAATATTCAATATATAAAACACAAAAATAAAATGATTAGTCATAAAGTGATTCTAATGTTCTTAAACTATTTGAAAGTTCTGAAATGATCCTAATCTTGTATATATATTCACTTTCGTTTTAAAAAGAACCACATAACGCACTTGTACGTAATGCATAAATGATTATTACAAGTGATGAAAGAGAGAAACAAAGATGGCTATATTACTTTCAAAGAGGTAAAAAACTACAAATGCATTATGCGGTTCTCAACATATTATCGGTTCTGCAACAAACGCCCCTCTATATACATATTATGTATTATGTATAACAAACAAAAATAATCATAATTTCAGTATTACTTAAAATCAATAATTTAGCTGCACATTCTTATCGGCTGCTTAAGCTCAAATTTGAGTCAATTTTGAGTAATAACAAGATCGTAATAATTTCACTAGTATTGTTCAGTTAAATTTAGTATTGTATAATTTTCTATATGTATTGACTTAAATATATAAATCAGAAGAATATAGAAAACAAAATTTAAATAGAATTAAAACCCTTATCTAGCATACAAACCAAAACTTTTAAACTTAAATTTATAATTACTTAACCGTCAAGAATTGTTTCATGATACGTTTTAACACAAGTCTTACCTCTTCAACATTCTGAGCAGTTTTTGCAGAAGCCTCCATGAATATTAAACCATGTTCCTTCGCAAACTGTTCTCCTTCTTCTGTGCTAACTGCTCTTCTATGTGCAAGATCACACTTGTTACCAATAAGCATAATAGTCATGTTCGCGTTTGCATGCTGTCTCGCATCCTCTAACCAACTCGCAAGGTGATTAAAAGTTTCCCTCCTGCAATAAAAAATAATTAAAAACACTTCCTTTTAAAAAAATACAAAAAGAAAAAGAAAATACAAACATACAACCGACATTCATACCTGGTGATATCATAAACCAGAAGTGCACCGGCAGCACCTCGGTAGTAAGATCTTGTTATAGATCTGAATGATTCTTGACCTGCCTGAGAAAAAATTAATAAAAAAAAATATTTTTTAATACAGTATTTCTTTAATAGTTAAGTTCGGTTTTCATCCCTAAGGTTTGTCAAGCCCAAACTAACATATCATGGCCTGTGGTTTCAAACTTTTAACCATTTTCTTCATTTTCACTAAGTCAGTTAAATTTTTCTGTTAAAATGAAGGGCATTTCAGTCATTTTACAATGGGCAAACCTCAGGTACGGAAACGGAACTTAACTCATTTTTAATTTAAACACGTTATCAAGAAAGATGTAACAAAACTAACCGTGTCCCAGATCTGAAGCTTTATTGGTTTGTTGTCGATCGTGATCATTCTGGCCCCAAATTCAACACCAATGGTCAAATCATGAACGGGTTGAAAACGTTTGTCAGTGAACTGTAAAAGCAGGCATGATTTTCCGACCCCTGAATAATAAAACCGTTCACATTAGTTGCATTTTTCCATCATCAATGTCAAATCATAGTCGTCAAGAATATGTGTTTAACGTTTATCTATTGCTCAAGATTTTGCTTTTACGGTCATATCCAAATAGGAAATTGTATCAACTTTAAGTTTTAACATAATCATTACAAATAGCTAAAAAATAACAGATTCTGGAAACCATCCAAATAGAACAGGAATCTTAAGCTTCATATCTAGAATCTATATTTAATAAGCATCAATTCACACAAAGTTAACCTAAACCGATCCACCGAAAGGTTGATCACATCAAACTCAATACAGTAAATAAAACATTTTTCACTCAAATAATATTACTTTCTTGAATATAACTTGAACAAATAAAAACTATCCTAAATCAATGATAAAACTAAGCAAAAAGACTAATCTATCCCAAATGCAAATACATGTGGATCGTTGAAGTCCTAGACTTGTTTACAATCATATTTGGTTAAACCGTTATATCATGAATCATGATACAGATTTAAGATAAGAAGCTCGTTTAGTTTTCAAGCTCGAGCCTTGTATGGGAAGCTTTTTTACGCTCGTTGAGCCTCAACGAGCCTTGTGGATATTGATTTTTACCTATTTTTGACTTCTATGTATTAATTTCACAATACACGGTTGAGCTCGAGCCAAGCATTGGCTTGTTTAAGGTACTACACGAGCTCGAGCCGAGTTTAGGCAAGTTTAAAGTTTTTTTCTCAAAAGTATATAAAAATAATTAAAAAATATATATATACAAAATTATTAACAAAAAATAAACGATCCGAGCTCAAGCTCCCTTAATTCAAAACGAGTTGAGCTCAGCTTGTTTACACCTTCAAAATTTTAGGTTTATAAATAAAATCAACAATTCTATATTATTGTTTAATTCCAGATTTATTGATTATATTGAAGTACTAAATTATGTTTATGAGTACAAACGAGCCGCTTGCGAGCTACTCGAGCTCGGATCGATAAAAAAGGTCGAAACAATCCGAGCTTTTTAAACCTTGAGCCTCAAATAAAGCTTGTTTTTTTATTGAGCCGAAGCCCGAGCTTTCGTAAGTCAAAACGAGTCGAGCTCGAGCCTAGTTTTGTCATAAAGATTCAAACTTTTATAAAAGAAAACCAACAATTCCTTAAATCAAGCAACTAAAATCATATCAATTTAATAATTAAGATCCAAAACCACACAACGAACACCAAAGTCAACACTAAGTCAAAGATGAAATTGAAAGAGATTAAAGGCTATTACCAGTATCTCCGATGATGATGTACTTGAATAAATAAGCATAAGACATGATGGTTGCTTCAAGATCTTCAGAAACTTGAATAATAAATAGTTGTTTTAAGATCGATTTGGATTTAAGAGATTAGTGATCGATAAAAGCTGCACCGATTTGGGGTTTTTAGGTATTCGTATAAGTTCTAGAGAGAGAATAATACTTGTACATATATAGTTTTGAAAACCAGTCAAAACCCGAATCAAAACTGATTATAAACTGATTTAAGTTTTAAATCGGTTTGTGTACCTATGATAACGGGAAACTGGCCCACCTGATTATCCTCATTCTCTGAAGACTCGAGGTGGAAAAAAATTATCAAATCGAACTGAAACCGAATTGGTTTGGAAACGATTGAAACCGTAGGTTCAGAACCGTTTAACTTAATGGGAAACTGATTAAAATAGGTTAAGAACGAGTCAAAACCGATCTTGAACTAGTCAAGAAACCGGTTTCAACCCGATTCGAAACTCAACATAAATAGGTTTAGACTCTGGTTGACCAAACCAAGCAGGTTTAAAATTTAAAACCGGTTTATGCACCTCTAACAAAAAAACCCCACCCACCCACACACACACACAGAGAGAAAGAAGGAAACACAACATATGTTAGATAACCACTAACTCAACCTAGAATCTCTATTTTGTCATGGATGGAACCAAAATTTAATATCTCCACTTTTTTTTTTTAAGTTTTTAAGTGTTTTATCTCAGCTACTTGGATTATGACCATTAGCGAATAAATAAGTGGTATGTGAGAAAACCCTCAGGAGGAACCGCCGTGTAGCTCAGTTGGTTAAGGGGACGTAAGACTTGGAACAATAACATATGTGAGAAAACCCTTATCCAACTTGGAACCTCTAAATAGTTATAAATAGAACTTGAACCCAAAATCTCTCTCTTTTTTATTAAAATTTTAGGTGTTTTACCTCAACCACTAAATTAGTAACTCGGGTTAACCAAAACTAAGAAATTAATAAAATTAATAATAATAATAATAATATTAATTATTATTGAAGATTTGCTTTTGAGATTTTACATAATAATATATAACAATTAACATTGTCTATTTAGTATTTGTCTTCAAGAGAGAATCACTCATTTAATTAAGGAAGTTTAATAGTTGTATGATTATATCAATAATGAAGTATTCAAAATATTTTAGTTGTATAAGATAATAGTCAAGTCTAAGATATATTTTTTAATTAACTATAAAAAAAGGTTTAAGTAACATGAATTATAATAACTAGTGGTTAAACCTGCATCCAGCATGTTAAATTACAAAAAATTAAATATTAAATAAAAAATAAAGTTATTCATATTGAAACGCTAATTAAAATAAGTAACCACAACATGAAAAGACAAGAAAAAAACACATAGAAATGTTAATAAAAATCACTTAAAAACTAAAGGAAACTACGAAAACACAACGCTTTGACAGTCTATATGGTTATGCTTTGATTACTTGTTCATTATGACGCACAACTTCGCTATAAATGAAACTTGTCCTGAAAAATAAGCTTCTCGTAACAATATATTCGAAATTTCACTAAACAAAAATCGAAAAGGTTACAAGAGAAAAAACACAACACCAAAGTGTAAATTCTAAATTTTATTGGAGGGTCTTAGCCAATTAACCCATCTACAGTTATAGTGTGGGCTAATTATTCGATGATGATTTTATAAAATCCTTGAGCATTTTGTTATTTCGTTTTCAACTTACCACAAGAATTGAACGCAGGGTCGGCATGGGCCAGGTATGGGGTGAGCACCGCACCAGGACCGTTCCAAAACGGACCATATATATATATATATATATGTAGGTATTGGATCATTTCAGAAGTTTTTTTACAGCGAGAAGTGAAGGTGTAACTCCATTAATCCCTAATTTCACTCCATTTATTATGTGTATGTGTGTTGTGTAAGTGCGTATGTACGTGTGTAGGTACGTATGTTTGTATATGTGTATGTATGTTTGTATGTGTGTAGGTACGTAGGTTTCAATGTGGCTCGGTACATTTGTATGTGTATAGGTAGGTTTGAATGTGTATTAAGACATAAATACAACCAACTTACATACATGTAGGTAACATCATAAGCAAGGGAGTGAAAAATTAGGGATTAATGGAGTTACACATTCACTTCTCGCACTTCTCGCTGTAATATCACTTCTCGCAAGATCCATCCCCTATATATATATATATATATATATAATATATAAGCGAAAACATAAAAATCCTACGTGTCGTGATGTGGTCGCTCCCCCTTTTTTTGGAGTCACTAGATTTCTTTGATTTTTAAATGGAGGTTTCTCATGCATTTGACCCGAATTCATGGGTATGGGTCTTACCAAACCCAAATATTCCTTAAACGGGTTATAACATCTCCATAAATAAAAAATTATTCTCACCAAATTATTGATGTAAAAATCCTATAAAACAGGATATACTAAAAATTAATATCTTATTTATTTTAAAAAAGATATATATATATATTATTTAAATTAAAAAACCAATTTGATAGTAAAAAAAAATAAACGGGTCTTGGTCTCATCAAACCATAAGTATATTATTAACTTTTATAAATATTATTTATAATTAAAAAACCAATTTTTTAGTAAAAAAATAAACGAGTCTTGGGTGTCATCAAAACCATATAGCTTTTAAACCGGGTTATAATATCTCATTTATTTGTGAAACAATTTATTATCAAACCATAAGTATATTATTAACTTTCATACAATAAAAAAAAATATAAATTCAAAAAATAAATAAATATTAGTTAAGATAATTTCATAAATAAGTGAGACTATTACATAGACAATTATAGACTAACGACAGATAGACGGTCAACAAGCTGCGCCGCTACCCCCTTCTGAATAGCAAACCCTACCCTACTAAACACAACGTTCCCCCGTAATAAGTATTAGAACAAACAATATAAAACACCCCCGTAATACGGGGGATAAAAACTAGTATATATATATATATATATAATAAAACCACTAACCTTTTTACACCGTTAAATCAAACAATTTAAAAAAAATAACCCATTTAATAAATCAACCCAGTTAAACTAACTTCTAAACTAAATGAGTGGCAAGTTAAAAAAGGAGAGGGGGGGGGGGGGGCATGTTTGTTTTAGTCGACCTTTCTAATTAATCAACATTCGGTTTCTAAGCCTACGAACGTAACAGAGGGTGTCGAGGGGCGAGAGCACTCCATGAAGAGCCGATTGAAAGTACAAACCCAACGAGGAAGGCACCAAAAAATCCTGTTTAAATTTTCAAACAAGTTTGCAACAGTGGCTATGTACTCACATGGATCGGTCGTGCTTTTTTACAGTATAATAGTACTAAAAAGTTTTTTTCTCACAAGGACAACCGACTAACCGACCAGTACCACAAGGGTAGGTCCGCCCCTGGTTTAGAATAGGACATGCAATCAATCTAAACAAACAAGTATGATTAGGTATTTTATATTTTGTCAAGAGTTTTATTGTTGGAGTGATAAGTTGATTATTCATTTAGAATTAGAAATATAGTTGATTGCTTGAAGTGAACAAGAACTATTATTTCCAGCTAAATAACTATTTTTTAATATATTATTGATCAAGTTCGTGCTTTTCTTGAAACAATATTTGAACAATACAAAGACTATGATAAAATTATACGCGTGCTTGTTTCCTAAAAGGTTAAAGAATTTGGAAGGCAAAAATCTTAAGTAGTGTTATAAATTATATTCATCTTGAGAATGCAATAGTATGACGAGGATTAGATATGATAGTGATGAACTGGAGTTAAATTCGTTTGAGACTTTATTACCTTTTGAAACTTTCAAGCCCTACCGATGTTTAAAAATATTCGATGTTTTCCTGATGCATTAACTGCATATAGAGTCTTGTTGATTACCCTAGTATTCGGGAAAAAAAAACGTGTTCAAATATAAGTTGTTGAAGTCGTACTTACGATATGCAATATCACAAGATATACAACTATTAAGAACAATATATTAGAGAGTATGAATTATGAAAAGTTGATGAATAACTTTGTTTAGGAGAATGTTATGGGTGTTTGGTATGAGGTAATGAAGAGAAGAATAGAATAACTCACGTAAGTCTATGAAATAAAATTGAGAGAATTCTCAAAATGATCCAAAATAGGAGAGGGATTCTTGTTTTAGTCCAATGTTTAAAAACTTTTCCATAAAGTCCCTACAAAAACTCACAGGGGCAACACATTGGTATAACCCCGATAGATTTAATAACCCCACCCGGTAGTTTTCTAACCAAATCCATCGGTCCAGAGAGTTTTGGTAGCACATCCTCTCTGCAAAAATCATCTCATCAGTGATGTTTGATCATGTTTTCATCTCCTCCCGTGAGTTTTCCAAAAATGTCGAAAATCATATTTTTTTTATATTCATCGGCCAGACGAATTTCAAGTGAATTTATCTTTGAAGACGAATTTCAACCAACCCTTTGTTTATTCTTCAACAATGGCTGCAACAACATATTACGAAGGAATCTTGTTGGCCATGGTGCTTGGGGTCACGGGGTTGCGATGGCAAGCGTCGTAATACCATACAACATGGTGGGCAAGTAGGGATGATTTTTGAAATGTATAGAAGCAATGCATGTTTCTTTAAGATGATGCAGGAATCCATAGATTAAACTTGAAAGAAAGAGATTTGGACGGTAGAGAGAATGGTGAAGTGTTTAAAATGAAGGTTGCATTACAGCTTTGAAGAAGCTTATCCGAGCTTAGAGATGCTGCAACTTCATCTTCAAGATTAGGCAGTGACATTGAAGATTAGGTTGAAATTCGTCTCCATTCACTTGAAATTCGTCCAGTCGGATGAATTTCAAAAAAAGATAATTTTCAATATTTTAGAAAACTCACGGAGGAAACAAAAACATGATCAAACATCGTGGAGGAGATGGTATGCGCGGAGACGAATTTGCTACCAAAATTCACGGGAGATGTATTGGTTAGAAAACTAATGGGTGTGGTCATACTTATAACACGCGTCAGAAAACTAGTGGATATCGAAATTTATCGGCGGGATTCCAAATGTATCGCATACGTGAGTTTTCAATAGATCATTATGGAAATATTTTCAAATTTTGAATCAAAATTAGTTTCTCTCTCTTAAAATGGATTATTTTAGGAATTTTTTTTCAATAAAATCACCTATTACATAGATAATCTATTTCCTTCTACATAGGGAATCCATTAAAATTAAATCCCCCAAAGACAAAATCTTATCTAGTACTTTGCTATCACTTAGCCCACAACCTATAGTTAATCTTTATCTTTTTCATAACCAAAAAAATAATATTTGGATTAAATCTATTTGTGAACTGGTCTTGTCTATTGACTATTATGTTGGTTCATCCACATCATTAATGAATCTTTCAAAAGTTGGTCAATGCATTTATATCTATATTTAATGCGTTTCGAGGTAAGTTTTACATCAGTCGACTCGTAACCTCATTCTGATCAAAAGTCTTATAACCGTTTGAAATTTGGAAAAAAGAAACTTAACTGAGTTAAGTTTCTTTTAACGGGGTCCAATGAAAACAAATAGTATGAAATGTGGTACTGGTGACAACAAATTGTTTAAGTGAGATGATAATTGGTTAACCTCGGAAATGTAAGATTAATAAAATCTAATTAACTAGCTATTACAACAAAAATGCCAAATAAACTTTATAGTAGATGCATTTATAAATAATTATTTTAGTATGGTTCACATCATTACAATATCATGATCATATGATGCCAAGTACATTTCTATAGAAGTACGAAAGTAACTATATTTTTGACACACTTATTATAACTATATAGTCATATCAAAATGGATTTCATGTCTCTCCTCTTGTTTCGGTAAATGAAATCTCGACTTCATAGTATGCTGCAATAATTATAAGGTTCTTCATGGACGACTTGCATGAGCATAAGTTGGACAGGATAAGGAGGATACGATGCGGATATTGAAATGACTCTGGTATTAAAAGAGCTTCATTGGTCTTCTTTGGTGTGGCAACCGGTTTGTAAGGTTTCTTGTCTTCAATCACACCAACACTTACTATCTCTGTATGACCGATACTCTTTCTTAGCATGTAAGTCAAGTAAACCGGGTCAATTCCTTCTCCGGTCAATGCAATATGCTCTTTATTCGGCCCCACTAAAGCCAACGAGTCTACACCTGTTTATTCTTTTCCAAATTCAAATTCCATAATAGAAAAAACTTATGTTTTCATAACTGTATCGGTCATTAAACTGGTACAGGTCCACTGACAGGACCGGTTAAAAAAATCCAATGATATGAAATTTGTTTTACTTTTTGTTTATTTGCAATATTAACAAAATACACAACATAAAAATATAAAATAAATAAAATATTGAGTATAATTGTATGTATAAGGCGGTAGATGTATCCGTAAAAAATTTTTTTAAAAGAAAATAAGCTTTTCATAATTGGACAGTCGGACTAGTAACGTAAATGGTTCATGGTCCTTGCTCTAGTCTGGTCCAACTATGAATCAACAGTGACTAAAACAACACAAAAATTGTCGCGGATTGCTTGATTAAAACATTTTGGATGATTCTATATTGGAATCACATGTTGAATCCATAAATAAGGAAATCATTTTGAGAAAATTACAGAAAAGTTTATGAATATCTTACCGGAAACCTTAGCATCGATCGTTAAAGCCTTGCGACTCTTTTTCTCGTCCTTCATCGTAACTTTCACCACAATTTTTTGCTGGAAAAATAATGATTCATACAAAATGTATGAGATCAGTTGATTCAAACAAAGTTGAAAACTTGAAATATTGTTTAACTCAACGAGTAAATAATTAATTACTACCTTCGCCATGTATTATGTGTATATAATAATCTTATCTTATGATGTTGCCTTAGTGATCACTAGAAACTTGAGACTTAAGAGGAGATGCTTTAAGAACAAAATGGTATATATGTTCTACTTATAATAAAAGGACGACGTGGCAAAATAAATAGTCCGTACTATAAATATGTAAGACATGATGTAACGAGAAAGAATATGTATTACACTATTACTTAGAAATTTCCACCAAAGAGCCCTCAATTTTAATAATGGATTGCAACTAAACAGGACACGACATGCACTATGAATTCGATATGATCACACAACGAGTGATGGGGGTAGAAATTAGTTAGATTAAATTTTACTTTTTTGTTATCAAATTGGTTTTCTAAGACATGATGAACCATAAAAATATATACAATATATAGGTACCAGAATATTGTTTGATCAATGCTGGTATTCGATAACAAAGTATTTTTATTTTGAATACAACTCTGTATTCAATAAAATATACCTGCATGCTGAGAAAAAAAGATGAACATTTTGTAAATTTTTAAAAAGTTCACGGATAAAAGTTATTAGAGAAGAATAAAATATGATAATCTAATTGGTTTAAGATGAATATTATTTATATATAAGAATTATTTTAGTGTTATTTATACACAAAAAACTGCAATTACCCCCCCCCCCCCCTTCCGCTGCAAATAAAAAAAAACAAAAAGGAAAAAAAATCAAATTTCGATTAAACCCTTCAATCGCTCTTATGAAAATAAATCTTGGGTCAACGCCACTGACAATAGCAACCAAAGAGAACCTCTCTACCCAAGTATTTGTTTTCTAAATCAAAAAAATAAAATAAGGGACAATTAGAATGTGTCAATAATCTTTTAGACATATTACATGTTTATTTTTTCGAGTTTTATCTTTCTATTGCTATAGTGAATACAGGTACCGTAATGAACATGACCAACAATGCACACATATACAAGAAATTAGGGTGTTTACCCACACATAGTATGTGTGGATAATAGCTTATTATATGTTGATAGTTGTCTTTACCTACACATAAATTAAGTGTCACTATGTGTAGACTCGCGACTGTTGAGATAGATCATCACCCACACATCAGCTATGTTATACCTACACATATATGTGTAGCTAAAACTAATATATATGTGTAGTTATAAGTATGACGATGTGTTTAGATGTCAGCTGACGTGGCATGTGACGTGGCACGTGACGTGTCTGGTGACGTGGCCTATGGTGATGACATGTGTCAGGATATATGTGTGGATAAAAGTATTATTATGTGTAGGTAAAGTGGTTGATGTGTAGGTGTTGATTTTAATATGTGTAGAACGAATATACATATGTGTGGACAATAACCACAATACATGTAGATAATTGTAATAAAATACATATAAACAAATACAAAAACAAAATAAAACACTTGTGATCAAATTACCATTCTTATTTAAAAATGTTGAAACATCATTGTTCAAACCCCAAAATGAGAATATTAGTTACATAAATTGAAATCCTTGAACCAATAAAGCAAAAGGTATTCATAAGTCACTAACAAGTAACAACTTTATAAAAAATAACAAAACTACTTCAGTCATCGGTATTTTCACCACACTCTGCTGTATCTCCACGAGACTGTCCTGATGCACTTGGTGGAGGCATTATATGGTTCGCAATTAGTGTTTGTTCCATAATTGCACATTTACCTTTCACTATTTCAAGTGCATCCACTAGTTCATCATAAGTAAGACGCTTTGATTTTTGGGTGGCCCCATGGTGTTTGTAATAATAACTGGATCACGTCCCCACCCATGTAAACGAACAGAGCTTCATCCAAGTACACTTTCAATAATCGACTTATCACTCATTGACTCCAAAGAATGCTGGTTTCTTAGCTTAATCATCTCTTCCTTTTAGGAAAAAAAAAGACAAATACAATAAATTAATTATTTACCAAATAATTATTACCTATCAGTAAGCATGAGCAAATAAACTCACATATAATGCAGCTGCATCCGGAGATATCCAACCTTTTTCTTCATCCCAATGTGTAAGCTTCCAATACTCAAGTTGACCCGATGATGAATCTAAATCAAGTCCACGCTCAATATCATAGCGTATTGTACTCTTTGAACCATTTCTGCTATTCAAATTTCGCTTTCCACGTGCAGTAACATTCTTTTTTGCAGTTTCCTTCAAAGACATAAGACCACATAAAACATAAAACATTACACATTTTTCAATAATTGTTAATAATATAATAATTAGAATATTATTGTAATAGTACCAAGTATTTTGTCTCAGACCACATGTCACAGAGATATATCCAGTCTTCTTTGTTTATATTAGAAGGGGGTGTGGTCTTTGCCTTTGTTGGGTCATCTAGTCCTCCAATCTCTTTGAAGTAATCATGCAGTTGAGCTCGGTGACCCCTCCATGCCCTTGCCATGTAGCTATCAATAACCCTACACACATTCAAATTCTCCACGTCTATATCAAATAGGGTCTTCAAGCAACAAATGTAATTAACTAGTTAGTAAATGTTGGTGTTAAAAATCATATTGAATTATAAAAAAAAATGAAAGAAAAGTGAGACACTTACAGTTAGCTTGTGACGTAACGGCAACCTAACTTCATTCGGTACAAGCCTCCACTCTTTATATTGTAAGCTACAATTGTTACGCAAAATGTAGCCACACTCGTACATGAAAGATGAGTCATTTTCACATATTACTCGCCTCATTTGAAAATTGAACTCCACTGACAATCTCTTCTTAGATGCTTTCATTATCTTTCGAGCTCCCTTACCGCACGTAATGCCACGTTTTATCCTTGTCACACCATTACCAATTTCTTCCTCAGTCTCATGAATTGTGTCTACAAAAAGGTAAAAGAACATTTATATTTACAACATTGCCTACTAAATATTTGAACATGTTTTTTTTGTGATGGTCGTACCATTATCAGTTTCTTTCTCAGGTCCGAGAGATTGAAAAACATTAATTATCAAGTTTGGAGAGACTGGATCACGTTCATGGCTTGAGAGTGAAGGGACTGGATCTGTTTCATGTAACATATGTTACGTTAATTTAAAACTAAAAATACATATATATAAATTAGTGTATCCAATAAGAAAAAGCAAACCATCTCTAAGTCGGCCACCTGGGCCACCTCGTCTTCTACCTCGGCAAACTCGACTTGTCATTTTTCTCTTTGAAAATACAAAAAAAAAATTAGCATTATATAAATCAATAGATAACATTAAATTAAACAGAAAAAAGGAGATTGTTACTCAAAACTAAAAAAGCTTTCAAGAAAATTATGAAAAAGAGTAATTAAAACTATTACAATTTGGATAATCATAATTTAATATATAAGATCGTAGAATATTAATAACATAAAACACATAGAACTACACCAAAAACTAAAAAAAAATATAATAGTCAAATAAGACAAAGTGTACGTCCACCATAAGTTTAACTCACTAGCACAGCGCGCGAGTACAAAAACTTGTTTTATTTAACTCTTTTTGTGCAGAAGTTAAGATATCCTGATGTAACCAAGTACCTTTGTTTTAGATGCACAAAGATTATCTTCGGTATTTGATCCGCTTGAAAAAGATGGTTCCTCATTAATGGCTAGTGGCATATACTCCTCATCGTCTTCCAAATATGCCCTTTTTTCCCCTTTTCTCTTCTTTGTACCCATAAACGAAGACGTCCTTTTATTCAAACCCATTGCTTTCAATATCGCAGTATTCTCTTCTATTCTTTTCATTCTCTGTTTCTCATACTCCAACATTCTCGCTTTTTTTTTTAAATTTCAAGTATACAATTAGATTATAGATGCATACAGTTATCTGGTTAATTAATGTGTTCGAACTACATGTCAGTTCAGAACTGGTCGTTTAAGAAAAGGGCTATTGTGGTATGAGTCGGATTACGGGTTACGAAAACCAATCTAAATATTAGTTTAACACAAAATAAAGATGAGACTTCGTATATTTGAATTAAAGCAACACTCAGATTTAGAGTGCCCAAGAGTAAACAAGAACTACATAATTGATGATAGACCTAATACACAACGTACACTTCAGATTTAGGCATACTACAGAGGCTCAATCACCAAGGAATTTAAAAATCCCTAAATTATAGTGAACAACATACGTAATACACCAATTAAATTTTAGTATCAGAATAATTATAATAAAGCAAATCAAAGAAAAAACCTATTGGATTGAATTAGGGAAGTTTATAGTTATGCCAATTAAAAACATATGCAACGTGATTAAACTTCATAGCAAATATTCCAATTGAGTGATGTGAAACAAAAACTACATTCAACTAGGCTAGTGAACTTAAACAAATTAAGGTTTCTGGAGTAGAAGTTCTGCTCTGTTGAAGAAGAGAAAATTTTGATGAATATATAGCCTCTTTTGATCAGTAATCAATTCATTGCTATAATAAAATCGCTTATAAATGAAAAGTGAGAAATTTTCTCCTTCTTTCACCATTGTGGTGTGGTGGCGGAGTAAAGTTGGAGTTTTTGGCAACTGAATCACTTTTCTTTGGCAAATGAATGTTATAATATTTATTTGATTTAAATTTAAAACATGTAAGGTAAGCCATATAAGTGATTCATTTGATATGATATGATATGATATTTCAAATATAGTTATTCGGTTGGTTAAACTCAAGCGGTGGGAAAACCCAAATGTTATTATTTTTGGCGGGCATTAATTACGTTCATTACGATACTGTAACTAAACAAAGAAAATATAAAACTTGAGGTGGACCAATGGGGTGGTGTCTATCAGTAAAACTTAAACTTGGGCGTTTGTCAAACCAGAGCGTTTTTGGTCCCGGACATTGAGGCAGTCGTCTACGCGAAGTCGATCAGATTCTGTCACATTCGTGACGGTACCAGAACTGAAAATAAATTAATGGTAACGTTACGTTCGTGACGATACCGGAACCCAGATAGCCCTTAAACGAGTTATGACATCTCATTAAATTAAAAATTAATCTCACCAAATAATTGATATGGAAATCATATAAAATGGGGATATACTAAAAAATAATATATGATTTTTTTAGAAAAACGGTGTCATTTATAATTAAGAAACAGTTTTATAGTAAAAAAGATCATAAGAGGGTCTTGTGTCTCACCGAGCTCAAATAGCTTTTAAACTAGTTTATAAAATCTCATTTATTTGATTTATATAACCTTGTAACAAGCTCAAACGTAATTTTTCCAAATTATAATAATATGTATAGTTATAATTTATGTAAATAAATAATTATATATTTAAAAGATATTAAACAAACGGAGTTCAAACTCAAGCCTTTTAGATTTTAACAAGATTAAATCAAGTTTGGCTTTTACTAGTTTATTTTACCATGTCATTTCTAAAAAATAGAATAAAGTATTCTTTAATTAAGATCCAATATCTACACATATTATAAATTTTGTAATATATGTAGGTATTTATTTTTCCACGTCATTTTTTAAACAATAAAATAAACTTTTTTTTACTTCATTTATCTACATATTCATTTACAAATATTATATGTTGATAAACATAATTAATTACCCACACATATATTAGTTACGAATATATGTGTAAATATTTTACCTACACATAATAAAAATTTTGCCACATATGTGGGTAAATAGATCGCCAAATTTGGGGAGAATTTTCCCTCCAGCATCAAATGTAGCTAAAATGTATTACCAACACATATTAAGTGTTAGTTAATAAAAAAAATGTTATCATCTATTACCCACACATATAAAAACATGTGTAGGTAACTATCCACACATTTATATGTGTAGGTAAATTATGTGTGGGTAAACATCCTAATTTCTTGTAGTGGACTTGTCTTTTTACTAGTTTGTTGTTTCAATACGACAAAAACATAATTAATGAAACATTTAAAATTTGGTCATTGTGTTCATATTGAATTTGATGAGTCTGGTAACTATAATCTTTTAGACATATTACACTTTTATTTTTTAAGTCTTATCTTTTAATTGTTGTAGTGAATATAGGTACCGTAACAAACATAACTAACCTTGCGCAACTAGATACTCTTGTCTTTTGACTAGTTAGTTGTTTCAAAAACATAATTAATAAAACATTTAAAATTTGGTCACTTGGTCATGTGTTCATATTACATTTAATGAGTCTAGTAGAAGCACTGCATTTTCAATGTTTGAACTATTTTGTCCTTTTGGTATCTCATCAATAGATACGTGACAGACCCAAATCTTATTCAAACGTCTTATATACGATGCGTATTGGTGAAACACATATATGAACATCAACTTAACTGAGTAAAACACTAAGGTGACATGTTTCCATTGATAAATTGATAAGATATGACAAGATTAGACAATTACATTTCAATCATGACACTAACAAACACATCAAAACATCAACTTAAGTGAGTAGTGCAGGTCCCAAGAGCGGGTCAAACAACAAAGTTCTTGAATCAATCTCACTTACTAGCTAGCGGAAATCACTGCTAAACAACCGAGATCTCAGATCTTGTTAGTACTTGATTATTGCCGAAAGTAGAAAGAAAGGGGAGATAGTAGGGAGAGGGTTGGTGAAAAGATAAGGTTGTGAAATTGCAAAAGGTTAGTTTGCGTGTGTATGCTTGCACTATAGTGCAAGCTATACCATGCTTGTCTTCATTATGAACGGCCCAATGGGCTTTTAATACATGGTTTCGGGCCCAAACAAACAATAAACAAACCGACAACTAATAAAATAAATTGTTAAATAGATCAAACAAATACAAAATACTAATATACAAAATGGGGCCCTACAATCTCCCGCTAGTCTTTAGTATTTGATATGTAAGCTTCTGTCTTCGGTCGGTTTTTCGTAGCCAAAGCTTTCGTCGTTTTCATATAGTTGATCGTCAAAAAGGAAATGAACAAACCTGTTGAACTTCTAAACTATCATGTTCGTGTTGCCTAGACAAACATCTTCGACCGTGGCTAATGGGGAGTTGTACAATTTAATCAAGTCTTCTTTGCTTAGGGCGGCCAGCTCGTGCTCATCGAAGAAACAAGAAAGTGCATTCGTTTGCAGTGAATGATCACTTCCCCCGTGTTGTTGTCAAATTCCCAACAAATGAAGTCTTGAAACAAGTTGGGCGTAAATGGTTCTCCATGGTAAATGGGTCGTCCATCCTTGTGAGTCTTGCACCTCCAAGCCTTTCTTTTCTTTCCCGAGACCGAATCAATCTCATTTGGGTGACGATACGACATACCCGTGTTGAGCTTGAAGTTAGGGTAGTCGTTCTTCCATTCCATTCCATTCCATGCTTAGGTTTTTTTTCTCAAAATACTTTGTTATTTGAAATTGTTTGATTATTCATTTAGTATAGATGTAGGTATTGAAAAGACCCAAATACCCTTAAATAGTACCCACGGGTCAATCAGAAGTCCCTCATAAGGCACCTGCGGGGCATATAGGTCACCTGCATAATCACCTAAGGAAGAAACACACTCACAGGACATGCGGAAGCATCCTGGCACCCTCAGAAGTTATCCGCGAGACGGAATGTTCGTCCGCATAAATAATTATGAGGTAATGCCCCGGGACAGTTGTCATTAATTAATAACATTCTAGAAGATCTACCAAGACGCCTCCGTGAGCAATACATGATGTATCGGCCAATTGATGGAGAACACCTGGCCAGGTCGTTATAACCATGCACATGGCCATGGTTGTTTATGATCCTATCATATGAAGACACGTGTCCAGGTTGTTATACATGCACATGCAGTGTATAAACTAAACCTGTAATATGAGGACACGAGTCCAGGCAGTTACAAGAGCATCTTTCAAAGGGACAGCTGGTCCAATCATCTTCTCACTCCCTTTGGCTATAAATACTTCCCCAACCATCATGAGGTATTCATTATTCACTCCAACTGTACTCTCTCAATTTAGTTAAGTACTTTATCTTCATCAGAATTGTACTTATTCTCACGCCGGAGGGTGGTTACGGGAAGACCCCACTCTTGTCCTTCCCGAAGCGAGCTCACGGTGTCTGTTTTACAGGTTCACGTCATTGGACTTTAGGAATTGTGTTCATATCGTATTAGCAGTTAACCATATCATACCTTGTGGACTCATTGGATCTAAGACCCATTAAGGGGAGTAGATCCGTGTTTCTTCATTTAAAATAAGACATTAGTTGACTGCTTGAAGTGAAAAAGAAGTGTTATTTCCAGCTGGATTTTTTATATATATTATTGATCAAGTAATTAGTGCTTTTCTTGAAACAAGATTTGAACAATATAAAGAACATGAAAAACTTTACGCGTTTTTGTTTCCTAAAAGGTTAAAAGGATTATGTAGACAAAAATCTTAAGTTGTGTTGTATTTTTCTTGAGGATGCAATAAAGATAGACAACAGTCAACCGAGTTATGTTTACATGGAGGTGTCATGTGGTGTTAGTGGAGGTGTCTGATTTGGTGGTGGTGCTAACGTGGGTTAGGGTTTTATGAGTGAAGAAGATGAAGATGGATGAAGATGAAGTGATGGTGGGAGTACCAGAAGAGAGTTAGTTTCCGTTAGTTTGGGAATACCAGAAGAAAATAAGATGAAAGTTAAAAATGATGGGAAACATTTTGTTAGTTGAGAGTATTCCCGATCAAAGAGTGAATTGAGAATCTTTAAATCTAATAACTTAAAAATATGCGTATATTAATAAAAAATAACTTGGAATGTAGCTCTTGAAGTGGCTGCTGTTGGTATGTGTTGATGAAATATGTATTAGAAGATAAAATTGATTATAAATTTAGCTTCAATGGGTGGTGGAGTGACATTAATGATAGTTTTGTACGAGAAAGTAGCCTTCTTCCGATCAATAATCCTAAAATATCAATTTAAAGTTTTGAAAAAGCTTAACGAATTAAGTTTTTTTAACCAGAGTACGTTTAATGAATACAAATAGTGTAAAAGATGAAACTGGTGACAAGTGACAACCATGTTTCAACCAACTTTAAAAATTAAATCCAATTAACATATTATAAAAAGGCAAACAAACTTTAAAGTGGATACATTTATGTATAATTATTTTAGTATATATGGTTCACACCATTACAATACATGCATGATCATCATGCGAAGTTTATTTCTATAGAATTACGAAAGTAACGATGTTTTTGACACACGTACTATAACTATATAGTCATATCAAAGAAAATACACATCAAAATGGATTTCATGTCTCTCCTCTCGTTTCGGCAAATGAAATCTCGACTTCATAGTATGCTGCAATTATTGTAAGGTTCTTCATGGACGACTTGCATGGGCATGAGTTGGACATGATACGGATGCGGATATAGAAATGACTCTGGTATTAAAAGAGCTTCCTTGGTCTTCGTTGGTGTGGCAGCCGGTTTGTAAGTTTTCTTGTCTTCAATCACACCAACACTTACTATCTCTGTATGACCGATGCTCTTTCTTAGCATGTAAGTCAAGTAAACAGGGTCAATTCCTTCTCCGGTCAACGCAATATGCTCTTTATTTGGCCCCACCAAAGCCAACGAGTCTACACCTGTTTATTCTTTTCCAAATTCAAATTCCGGAATAGAAAAAACTTATTTCATAACTATACCGGTCATTAAACTGGTAACGAGTCCACTGAGTCACTGACAGGACTGGTTAAAAAACCGATGATATGAAATTTGTTTTAACCTTTTGTGTTTATTTGCGATATTAACAAAATATACAACATAAACTAAATAAAATACTGAGTATAATTGTACGTATAAGGTGGTAGATGTATTCGTAATTTTATTTAAAAAGAAAATAAGCTTTTCTTAATTGGACAGTCGGACCAGTAACGCAACTGGTTCATGGTCCTTGCTCTAGTCTGGTCCGAGTTTCCAACTATGAGACAGTGACTCAAACAACACAAAAATTGTCACGGATTGCTTGATTAAAACATTTTCGATAATTCTACACTGGAATCAAATGATGAATCCATATACAAGGAAACATTTTGAGAAAATTGTAGAAAAGTTTTTGAATATCTTACCTGAAACATTAGCAACGATCGTTAAAGCCTTGCGACTCTTTTTCTCGTTCTTCATCGTAACTTTCACCACAATTTTTGCTGGAAAGATAATGATTCATACAAAATGAGATCACTTGATTCAAACAAAGGTGAAATATATAAGTTATAACGCATGTCTAGTTAAACGAGTAAACAAATTACTACCTTCGCCATTTATAATGTTTCCAAAAGCCTTAGTGATCCCTAGAAACTTAAGAACAAGAAGGAATGAATGTTCACATGCCTTCGCCATTCGCTTGTACTTATAATAAAAGGACGACGCGTTAAATGGCAAAATAAATAGTCCATGGTACAATGTAATAAATACACACAAAGGACTTGGGGTGATACTTAGAAATTTCCACCAAAGGGCCCTTAATAATAATAATGGATTGCATGTAGACCAGACACGACACTATGGATTTAACTCTATATGTTTACACAACGAGTGATGATTGTTTGGTTGAACTGGGTCAATGGTTAGAAGGTTAGAATGAGTTTGGTTAAATTTTACTTTTTTGTTATCAAAATGTTTTTTTAAGTGATGATAAACCAGAAAAATATATACAATATACATGTACCAGAATGCTCTTCGGTCAGTGAAGAAACACCGAGTTAATCCCAAGTTAGGGTTAGATCTATGTTTCAACAGGTTAAGGTTTAGAGGCTATGGTTCCGGCCAAACGAATATGAATCGGATATGAACTTGCAAAACATACCACCATGAGCTCGTTACGAGAGGGACAAGATGGGGGTCTTCTCGTAACCACTATCCGGCGTGAGAATCAGTAACAGTTCCGATCAGATAAAGTACCGAATAGATTGTGTGATTGATAGAATGTGTGTACCTCTTTGTTGATTGTATGTGGATATTTATAGCCAGGAGTGGTAGAGAATGATTGGTTGGACTGTCGTTGTTTAAAATATATTCCATTTACATGAAGAGACATGTGCTTACAATTGATTGGATGGAACGGCTGGCCATGTGCGAGGTCATTAGGAACGTCTCGCTGGGGTCTGACCTCTCATTGATCAGGCTCTCATGTGCTCCCCCTTGTCCAGGTTGTTGGACCCCGATTGAATCGTGTGTGATTATGCGAGAGTTCAATGATAGTTCTAGATAAGAATGGTGATTGAGTGAATAAGAATAATAGTTGTTATAATTGATAAGTATCTTTGTTACCAATGTTCTGCCTCAAATTATACATGAAGTTCGCTTATATAAGGTCCAAGGGGATCCTTTTTATCCTCTAGGTCTTTAACTTGTTCTTTGTCTTGCGGTTTTTTCACTTCCCCGTCAGGGTCGCAGGAGGTATCCTATTATCCGCTGGACCTTGCTCTAATCCTCTTCTGGAGCACACGTGCCTTGAACCTTTCCCCTCGTTAGGCCAACAATGACCTCGCCTTTCTTTGACCAGGTCCTGTCTTATTATATCTTCTTCTTTCGGGGCTTGGGCCCATTTTTTTTTGCCAGTAGCTTATTCGTTGCTTAGTGGGCCGTGGTCTTATTACAAGAGCCCAATTTCCAGGTAGGCTCTTCACATGTAAACGTCACTATCAAGGAGTCTTTTGATTATCAACACCCATTTTGCCTAACGGTATGCTTTGTGTCTTCTTCCGCCTACGCCTACAGATGACTTCCGCATACTTCTAGAAGCGTTTTGTACCATCTTGGCGGATGGTTCCCGTGGATGTTTTCCTATGCGGGTCCGATTAGCACGGATGATTTGGTGGGCTAAGAACTTCTTTAGGCTTGGCTGCTAGCCTCCAGACCCAATCCCTTCGGTTAGTGTTGTTACTCGATAACTAAATATTTTTATTTTGAATACAACTCTGTATTAAATAACTATATATCTGCATGCTAAGAAAAAAAAAGATGAACATAACTGTGTGTTTATAATTTTTAAAAAGTTCATGAAGAGAAGTTATTAGAGAAGAATAAAGTTATATGATAAACAAATTGGTTTAAGATGTATATTATTTATAATAGGTAAATTGGATTTTAATAGTTTCAACTTTAAGCAGTTGGCTGATAATAATCACAACTTAGAAAATAGCTGTCAGTGGTCCCAACTTTCACACCATTTATTTTTATTGGACATCTGTTAAAAAAACTTAACGACGTTAAGTTTTTTCCGAATTTCAAACTGATATTTTAGGGCTTTTGATCGGAATGAGGATACGAGTTGATTTATGTAAAACTTAACTCAAAACGATGGTTCAAACGACTAAAGGATACTTCAATTAAGGTGTTTAAACTTTTAATTAACAAAAATCAAGTTGTTTGGAGCATCTTTTCGAGTTAAGTTTTACATCAATCGATTTGTTTTCTCATTCCAATCAAAATCCCTAAAACATCAATTTGATATTTGAAAAAAAACTTAACGTCGCTAAGGTTTTTTTTAACGGAGGTTCAATGAAAACAAATTGTGTGAAAGTTGGGGACCGGTGACAACAATTTTCTAAGTTGAGATTATTATCTATTAGTTGCATTAAGTTGAGATTATTAAAATCAAATTTGTTGCCTTTATAATATACGGATTATTTTAGTGTTATTTAAACACGAAAATTTCCAACACCCCCCCCCCCCCCCACCCTCTTCCTTTAATAAAAAAAAAGTAAAAAGTAAAAAATATGTTAAGCCCTTCAATCGCTCTTATGAAAAGAATCTCGAGCTAACCACTGTCAATAGCAACGGGGGGAACTTCTCTACCCAAGTATTTGTTTTTTAATTCAACAAAATACAAATAAGGGACAAACTAGAAATGTGTCAATACTCTTTCAGACATATTACACTTATTTTTTGAGTCTTATCTTTCGATTGCTATAGTGAATACATGTACCATAACAAACATAACCAACAGTGCACAACTAGATAGTCTTGTCTTTTTACCAGTTAGTTGTTTCAAAAACATAATTAATAAAACATTTAAAATTTGGTCACTTGGTCATGTGTTCATATTACATTTAATGAGTCTAGTAGAAGCACTGCATTTTCAATGTTTGAACTATTTTGTCTTTTTGGTATCTCATTAATAGACACATGACAAACCCAAATCTTATTCAAATGTCTTATATACGCTGAGTATAGGAAAATACATATATGAACATCAACTTAACTGAGTAACACACCAAGGTGACATGTTTATTAGGGCATTTGTATTTGGGTGACGTCATAATGCATTGACTCACATCAGCACAAAAACGCGCCCACAATGTTACAGATGGGTGTGTTTGGGGGCATATGCATTGAACAAAACACGAGAGTGGGAGCTCGAATACTTGTTTATTTAATTTTCTGCATCGATATATAAGTTTAAAACACCTCACCGACTTTAGTGTTTTTTATTTTATTTTAATTTTCAAGCGAAGCCATTAGACACTTTAGTAGTTGTGGCCATTTCCAGGTAAAACATACATGGCAATGACGTGAAAGAACGTTTTTCAATTTTTAGTAAAACAATTATGACACTCTTATTAAATAAAACAAAGTTAGTGGTTTACCGGCATGTGTTTTAAATCGTATACGTTAAGAAAAGATTAATCAAAAGATGCAATCAAGTTGTAATCTAAGCGCCAATTAGACATTTTGGCGGGTTGACTATCTATGTATATGTCGTCGATATGAATACTTACAAAGTTAATTTAACCCCGTTTTCTATTTTGTATGTTGTAGCAAGCGCCTCAACGTGTAGATTTCCTTTCGCAAAGCGGGGATCATATATATGTGCTAGATTGTTTTCATTTCTGTAATTATTTTCGCTTTTTAAATTGTTTAAAAAGTAGTACTGCTATTATTAATAAAATCCTTAATCTAAGTATTATAATTTGCTTTTGAATTACTAAAATTCAAGACACAGAGTATGTTTGTCAAAACTAGCTGCTAGCTGTAGCTTTTTAGATATATTTAACGTTCAAATATGAGTTTTTTCTACCAATCTAAAAGTTTGAAGCTACCTTAACAAAACAAAGTTTTTTTTTATTATTAAATATGAACTTTTTATTAAAAGCTTGAAGCTAGAAGCTCCTAAAAGCCCATTGCCAAACTTACCCACAATCACAAATAGGTATAGAGTTAGTACGTTTGGGTCACTTCTAGTTCTGTTTTCATTTCAGTACGTTTGGGTTTCCAATATTGTGTTACATAAAACAATAAAACTTTAAAGTTGGATACATTCATAGATAATTATTTTAGCATGGTTCACATGCACCATTACAATACATAACAAGCTAAATATATTTGTATAAGATTACCAAAGCAATTAAGGATATTCTTAACACACATATTAACATTATAGCTATCTAGTCATATTAAAAAAAGTCACGTCTAATTTGATTTCATGTCTCTCGTCTTGTTTCGGTTAATGAAATCTCAACTTCATAATATGCTGCAATAGTTGTAAGGTTCTTCATGGAAGACTTGCATAGGCATGAGTTGAAGATGATAAGGATTCGGAGGATTTGAATACTGATACTGATATGGCTCCATTATGTGATTCCTTGAATACTGAGCATGTTTTTCGTGTTTCTTCTCTTCAATCATACTAACACTTACTAGCTCTACATGGCCGAGGCTTTTTCTTAGCGTGCGAGTCAAGCATGCCGGGTCAATTCCTTTTCCGATCAACACTATATGTTCTTTATTTTGTCCCACAAAAGCCACTGAGTCTACACCTATATATCCATTACCATATTCAAATTCTGTAATTGTAAATATCTAATGTTTTATATAATTGTACTGGTCATAGGTCTACTGTAGGGGTATTCAAATTTGATTCGAATTCAAAACATTCAAAATGACTCTATTCAAATACGAATATGAAGATTCGAATTCGATTTCAAAATATTCGAATTCGATTTGTATTTGAGTGTAATAATCAATATGAATTCATAATTTTTTATTCGATTCTAAATTAGAATTCAAATTATATAACATATTAATATATATTTAATTTATTAATTTGGGTCAATCCTTAAATAACAAATGTCCAAAACATAATAAAATAATCCCAATAACACATACTAATATTTCTTAATTTTGCAAATACTTAATTTTAAACTTATTCTCATGTGGTATTGTAACTACTTTAAACTAATATTTATGTGTTTTACATTGATGATTATGATTTTTTAAGATTTTGACATTGTGAACTTGAATAAATTCGAACTTATTCGAATTCGATTGGAATTCGAGTTTTAAATACAAATAGAATCGAATTTCGAACATGGGATATAATACGAATACGAATCGAATAATCCAACTTTTAAAGGAATACGAACCGAATACGAATACAAGCAAAAAAATAAATTATTCGAATGATTCGATTCAGTTAACTTGAAAATTCGTTATTCGATTCGATGAACACCCCTAGTCCACTGATTGGACTGGTTTAGAAACTAATGACTTTAATGAGTAATTTTAAAGTTACACATGTATAAAAAATATAAAATTTGTATAAACTTTTGGTGTTGATTTGAGATATTAGCAAAATATAGAACATATAATAAACAAAATATTGAGTATAAAGGGGTGGCGGCACGACTTGTTGTTCGCTTACCCACCCCTATACTGTAATTGGAGTATAAAGTAGATAACATATCGATCAATAAGAATTTAAAAGAAAAACTCATATTCATTCCAAACCTACGGTTCAACTTGAAACGTAGTACTCAATCATTGTAAAACATTTTCAGTAATTCTCTATCGGAATCACACATTGAATCCTATAAAAATTAATTTTGCTTTTGAACATCATACAATGAAACTTAGCCGCGATCGCAAAAACCCTGCGACTCTTCTTCTCGTTCTTCATCGTAACTTTCATCACAATTTTTTGCTGCAAAAAATAATGAATTATACAAATTGAGGTCAGTTGATTCATTTAAAGGTGAAGCAAATTACTACCTTCGCCATTTATGATGATCTGACAATGATTTTGAGTGGTTGGTACTTATTTACATGGCATGAAAAAAAATGTTCAGACTCGTTGGTACTTATATAGACAATGAATATAAGGATGATGTAATAAATGTAAACAAAAAATAGTACTACTTATTATGTAATAAACAGGACGTAATATATTATACTCAGTGAAGCAAATTTCCACGCATATAATGTTCGAGACTTTCATGAAGAAGACACCTCTAGCTTTTTTTTTTCTTTGAAAATTCATAAGGAGTTTTCCTACTAAGATTTATAATGACGAAAAGTTGGGTTTCTCCACAAGATCATTTGGGTCTATTGAAATGAAATATGTTTTTACTTCCCCAATAAATAAGCTTATAAGGATGATTGTCTTTTGATGAAGCAATTAGTCAGTTAAACAATAATGCGGAAAATCAAATAAAAAAATATACATTTTTTTGTATTCGAATCTAGCACTGATGGGTGGTGTGTAAAAAAGAAGACGTGTTTGTTAGAAAGAGAAAGGGAGAGAGGGAGAGTGTTTTTGAAACTAGACCGGTTCGGCCGATCCTACCAGGATTCAGGATCCAGTCACATGACCGGTCTAGTTATATGTATTTCGCCTGGTTCTTATAAAACGACAGGTTGAACCGGAGAACCAGACCGATTAAACCGGTTCACTATGGAAAAAATATATTTTATTCTAATTTACAATTTTTTAACCTTGACTATCATTTTTGAGTCAAAAGTTGTTCGGCCATTCCGACAGGTTCAACACAGGTAGTCTGTTTGGTTTGATGTCTGATCCAATTATGAAAACATTGAATACAGAGTTCAAGGATGTTAGGACATAGACTATGTTGAAGCAAATTTTAACGCCACTAACGTTAAGACTTGCATGTAGAAGACTCTAGTTTATTTTTTCTTTTTATCTTTGAAAATTCATATGGATTTTCCTACAAAAATTAATGAGGAAAAGTTGGTTTTTTAATCCATAAGATCAATTATGTCTATTGAAACGAAATGTGTTTTTGCTTTCCCAATGAATGTGCTTATAAGAATGATTGTCTTTTGATGAAGCAATCTGTCTTTTAAAATAATAATGCGAAAAATCAATAAAGAAATATAAAATTTTTTGTATTCGAATCCTTTTGTATGCGAATATTTCTCTCTTCTATATGAATTGTTTGAATTAGGGCTCAAGGGCTATATAGACTCGAGTCGTAGACCTTCTCGGTAAAACATATCAAATTTATTATTATCAAAATGATATGAACTCTTTCAAAGACCCAACATGCATATTTTGTGCAATGGGCTCTTTCATCAACTGATAGAAATATCAGCTAGTCCGTCATTTTTATTTTTAATAGAAAAATAATAAGATGGCTTCATGTGTTCTGAGTCACTATGTTGATTTAGATTCAGGGACACTACCAACTTGTCAAGGTAGAAACCGTAATTGAAAAAAAAAAACCGTTATTCCACATACTCAAACTTCAACGATTAACTCATCTGCAGATGAAAGAAACAAGTATACTTTGTATACATGTAGATATCATATATATCCATAACGTGTAGTAGTAGTGATGTGTTCCTTTATCAGCTTATTAAGTAAAGAAGGAATGACTTTGATCACATGTTAAACTGATATTTTATACATATCTAATGGGACGGGACACCTTTTGATAGGGCTGTCGCTTTTATCCGAAACCTGAAACCCAACCCGAGAAAACACGTACTCGAACCCTAACACGACCCGAAAAACCCGAACAAAAGTAATTCGGGTTGATTCTCGGGTTTGATTTGTAAGTTTTAAGTCAACCCGAATAACCCGATTAAACTTTTAGTTTGAAATTAAATATACTTTTAGGTATAATAGGCTAAGTGTTAGCCACCAACGTTTTCAAAATTTGATCCTAATCAATTGGTGTCATTACAACTATTATAGATCGATTATTTATTGTTAATTTATGTTTTCCATTTATTACTAATATCAACCGCAATCGAACAACCAAATCACACCCGATTAAAGAATGGTTCGAGTTAGTTTTACTCTTCTTTTGGATTATTTTATCAAGTTATGTTGGTTTATTATTTGATTATTTGCTTACGAGCTAAGAATAATATGTTTTAATTTTAGCATTGTAGTTTTTTAAATTTTTTTGTTTTTTGTTTTGTTTTATAGAATACTCGAAACCCGATTAACCCAACCTGAAAAAACTTGAACCCTAATTACTTGAACCCGAAATACCCGTAAGAGATTCGGGTTGGGTTTCAGGTCAAGATTTAAAACTATGAAACCCGAAGAACCCGACCCAAAAAACCCAAAACCCGAAAAAAGTAGCGGGTGCAGAACCGCCACTTATGCAATAATGTAGATACCTTTTGAAAGAAGGTTTTATCGGTTTCAATACCCGTTAAAAGATTCATTGGACAACGGCAATCTAGCCTGTGAGAAAAAAATTCACAACCTCAAAATATATCTAGTCTATTTAATATCAAACATATGGTTAAATAATAATAATATTAGATGATTCATATGTGTTCTATATATATTTTTTTAAATATTATTAATATTCATATTTTGAATTTTGAAAATATTTTGTTACTTTATGATTTACATAAATAAAATCATATAATAAAAATATACACGGTAAGTCGGTAAGTTGTAATAAATTTAAATTACCTAACTAATATACAACTAGACATATATATGGTAAGTTAAAAATACACCGTCAAACAAATCAATATATAATCTTCATCTCCAACTAGCGATCTTGATCACATATTTTAAGAACACTACATACAATAATGGCGATCAAAAGATTACGTGAAGAACAAGAAACCGAAACCGAAACCGAAACCGAAACCTCGGTGAAAAGATTACATGAACAACAACAAGAAACCAACACAACAATGGCGGATAGGCTTACGGCATTACCAGAAGACCTACAGTTTCGAATCCTTTCGTCTCTTAATACCGAACACGCGTTTAAAACCTCGTTGTTGTCGAAAACATGGTCCTCTAAATGGACTTATGTTCCTGTTCTCAACTTCAGTTCCTATAGTTTTAAAAGACTCAATGAATTCGATAAGTTCGTTTACTCTGCGTTATCTGCTCGTCGGTCGGCTCAGTTGGTTAAACTAAGCTTCACACGCCGTGGAAAATGCAGCGCCAAGATCTTGAACAAGGTTTTCGATTACGCGGTTAAGGAAGGTGTTGAAGAACTCGATGCAAATATTATCTGGGCTAGAAAAGACACGAATTGGCCGAACATGTCGCTTGCTTCGTGGGATTCGTTAAAAAGTTTGAAGCTTGACAGCCTCGAACCCATGTGTTGCTCGTTTTTGGGGTCGAGTTCCAGATCATTCAAGAATCTTGCAAGTTGCATCTCAAAAGGGTGATTATTACGGATCTTGATCCGTTTTCAGGGTTTCCCGCGTTAAAGAAGTTAAAATTGGTTTGTTGTCATCTTCAAACAGATGGAAACACTTTGAAGGTACACGCTCCGTGTCTATTGGAGTTAACAATTGTGTACTACAGTAAATATGTCAACCGATGTAATCTCACCACTCCAAACCTTGAATACTTTGAGTTTCGTGGGAATAACTTCCCACGGTTTGAAATTACACTCGGTCTTCCTGTTCTTGAAACAGCGATTATCGAGTACAATGGATTTTGCAAGAAACTTGAAGAGAGGACATTGTTTGATGATCTTATGATAATGTTTATTGTTTTATGTAACGTGAAATCTCTTACCATTTACTCGTCTGTCGTTCATCTGCTCTCGTTGTTTCTAGAAGAGTTGGAGAATCGATGTTCACCCTTTCGGGATTTGAAGACTTTTGGGGTGGATTTTAGTTTATTTTATCAGCAGAATTTGTTTGAAGGCAACTGCAGGACGTTCGGTGAAGCTTTTAGATATGTTTTCGATGTGAAACGTTACTTGTTACGCAAGTCACCTGGAGCCAAGTGCACTATGAGATATCCTGGTGATCAGAATGCACAATCTCTGCATTCTCCATGTTCAAACGCGCATAAAGGTGGTTGCGAGCTGTTCAATACAATTATACTGTGATTAGCAAACAGTCCATGGTTGAACTAGCTAGAGATATTAATTTGTAAAACGTGAACTTTACTATTGCACTTTAATGGAAGTTATTTCTTTTACTACTGTTAATATTTATATATCATAATTGTTACATGATATCTATTTCCTTGTTGTTGTGTTATGTGATATTAAGTCAGGATCAATTATTCAAAACTTTTTTTTATTATTTTTTTCATAAAATATGCCCTAAAATAGATAATTTAAAGTTGAAAGAAAGGTAACAAAAAGGAACACCACATTTATGTTGTAAATTGTATTGATAGAAAACACAAAAGCAGTGTTTGGTGCATGTTGTGCAGCTCATAGAAGATGGCCAAACGCCTAGTGGCGAAGGACGAAAATGTCGGGGTGACCAGACTCAACATGTATAGAACACGTTCCAAAGAAGTTCAAGAATGAAAATTTACCAGAATGAGTCGTACTTTGAACTTTCAGCTTGAGATATTATATCAAACCGAATTTAGTTGAGTTTTAACAAACTACTTTTAAAGCGGAATAGTTAAAAACCAACAATTTGGACGAAGTTACTCTTTGGATTAATTGAATTCTTAAAGGCAAATAACAGTAATAACTAAATAATTATGAAAAATTTATTGTATTACAATTTACACAACAATATTAGCATGAAGCATCTGTATTGTAAGCAACCAAAATTCTCTTTGTTTTAATCTCACCCTGTAACAGTTAGGTCTCACATGATAGTGCAAGCTGAGGGATCGTCGTTATAGGGGCCTTCGTATACATGATACGGCACACCATAGTTATAATGGTAAGCATAACGAAGTGGCAACATGGGTGGTTGTGTCTGACCCGCGGCAGAACTGGCAGGAGCAGCCGGTTTCTTCTCATCAACCGAACCAACACTAACAAGCTCAGCATAACCTACACTTTTCCTTAATTAACAACGTTGCTAATGCGACTGAGACAATTCCTTCACCGGTTAATTCAATCAAATCTTTATCTGAACCAACCAAAGACACTGACTCCACACCTGTTTAGCCATTTGTAAATCTTGACTAGTTAATTTTTCTAATTTATTTAAATCTAAACTTATATGTAAGGAAGATTAAGTAATATGTTTTGAACAACTTACCCGAGACACCAAGAGCGATCTTCAGAGCCTTACGGCTTTTCTTCTCGTTGTTCATCGCCATCTTCACAACAATCTTTTGCTGCATAAGCAATCAATGTACAAATTGAGGTCAAGAATGTTATAACCAAATTATTAATATTTTTCTTTGGTAAATCGGTGAATAAAATGAACTGAAAAGGGGAATCATTCTATAGAACATCCTTTTTTAATGACATTTAATAATACGTGGTAATACCACAAGACTTCTTCGTCAAATTACGACTCCGAATAGTGAATATTCGGATTCGATGACCAATCTAAACCGAATATTCATTGAGAAAAGGTATGATTATGATATAAATTGAATAACTGAACAGGTTTCTACCTTGGCCATTTCTATGAACTTGATGATGATTTGATGCTAACACGTGTGCGTTTTGGATAGACTTGCTCACTCGAGTTTTGAGGACTAAGAAAACTTTAAGAATCTCCAGTATTTATAGATGAACCATCCTATTGGAAAGCTTCAACCAACGCGTAATACATATTATAACTAATTATTATACTTTATAAAAAGCTGAAGCATATTCACTACTAGAAAACTAATGGTGTTGTGACGCGGAATTGCGTCGGAATCGCGTCAGAAATGGCCGATTCAGACTCATTTACGATGCAAAGTACGTGTCAGAAAAACCCTCGTCGGAAATTCCTTTCTGACACGTTTCCGACGCACATGAAGACACTTTTCCGAAGCAAAATTGTGTCACAATTTTCAGACACGTTTCCGACACCTTTTTAATTACTGTATTTTTAACACCTTCTAATTTAATAATTTTAATTATTGTATTTATAATACCGTATATGAATAAATACGGTATTAAGTTTTTTTATTTCCGACGCAATTCTGACACCACTTTAAATAATTCTCCGACACAGTTCCGACGCAAATATGAAATGTTTTCCGACGCAATTTTGACACATGCATAAATTGTTTTTTGACGGAATTCCGACGCATATATATTGCATTCTAAATTTCTAATCCATTTATTTTGCTAAAAATACATAAAACCACAATACCTTTATAAACAACCACAAACTCACACACAAAACAACTTTTACCATTTCAAAACACATAATAGAGTCAAAGTCTTGAACATCCATAAGAAACCCACAAAACAAGTTTAAACAACCACAAATCCACTACATACTTAAATGTTTAAAACACTAGATATAATTATAACTACTGCTGAGGATTGGAAAGTTGCGAGTTTCTGATTGCCTCTGCAACACCTCGTTGTATTGCTTCGTATACTTTTTGTTGCAGGTTTTGTCGCAATTTTTCTTCCATCTCCTCCTATGTTTTCCTATCAACTTCTATTTGAACTTCCATATTATGAATCTACAGGTTTTTAAAACATGTATAATAATTAGTAAACGACACATAATAATAACAATAATAATAAAAATATAATGATAACAATAATAACAACACACCTTTTCTTGTAACTGTTTCTCAATAGATGATCGTGTAATCTCGTAAGATGTTGGTCTCCCGGTCACCACGTAATTCAAATCCGAAGATCCAACTCATGGTCATAATCATCATCCTCATCGTCAGAGATCGATTGTAAGTGTCGAGAGGGAGGGGGGTCATGCGAACTAGTACGACTATTATTACCACGACCAATATGTCCCCCATGACTTACGACGCGACCTCCTGCCCCCACGAAATACGACACGACCTCCTGATGAGGTGTATTTCTGTAAGCTACTAGCATCACCACTAACAGGACTAGAGTCAACTGACTGTTGTCTGCCTAATCTACCAGACATCCTCAGCTTAAAGGTCAGGTTACTGATTTCCAACTAGTGGCAGTCCCTACAAGTAATGATAAATAATGTTGATGTTATTTAAAAAAAATGAGTGTTTATTAATTTCAATAAACTGATGTTCCATCATCATCCAACAGGTAATGATAAATGATATGAGACCATCATCATCCAACAACTCATGTTACTAACATCAAAATCACCAGTTGAACCAAAAAACACGATATATAGATGCTATAATTAACGCACAACATTCGTGTAAAGATTAATTGGGGGAAGGGAGCACTTACAGATTTAAAGACGAATGCACTCCGGCGGGCGAAAGGAGAGGGATGAACGAATCAGAGAAGCATGTGGTTTGAGATTTGGGGAAATGAATGAGGAAGGGGAACGGCGCTATGTATTGTTTTGAAGCTAGGCTTTTGCTCATGTTTTGAGTAAAACCAATTTACATATTATATATTTTTTTGGACACAGTAACAATTGGGCTCTTATTAGTCTGATTGTAGAGTATGTGACTATGTGGGTTTAATGAACCCAGTTTGAGCGTGGTTCCAAGTATTTTTTTTTTTTTTTTTTCAAAAAATGGGAGAAGTACATCCGACGCCTTTCCGACGCAAATTATGTTTGTGTCGGAATTGTGTCGGATATTCCGACACCTTTCATACGCATTTTCAACATTATGATTTCATTTTTCGTTTTCAAGGTTCAAACGTTGTTTTTCATATTTCATCGTTTGTACAACTTCATTATACATGAAATACTTTAACTTCACAAACTTATACGTATTACACACACACACACATGTGCGTACACATTTGTTACGCGTTTAAATCAATTCGATTTTGTTTTTCGTCTTACAAGTTTTTAACGTCGTTTTTTCTTATTCAATTTTGTGCACAACCATGGGCGAAGCTATGTGGGGACGGGGCCACTGCCGTTTTTGTAAGGCCCCGAACCCGGTAGCCTTACTTTAGCGTCGGATTTACTCATAAACACAGTTCTTACAATTCAGAGTTCATTAAAACTTTCGCGGAAACGTTTACTTGAAGCATTCGTTACAAAACATTAAATCTTTTCTTTGATACCATAACACAAAACTTTATATTTAAAACATCTTTTCTTCTTTCTTCAGATGCCAGCCGTTCAATCCATGCCATATGCCATCCTCATGCTAACTCTATAATCAGCTCACCTGCGTGCATACTAAAAGTCAGCTACGCTGAGTGAGTTCTAGTTAATCATACACTATACAATACACATAAACTTATATTCTTTCAGTCATACTTTCATACTTTCTTTACATACATAATCATACGTTTTAAAGAGCCTTTCGCCCTATAACCTCACAGATATTATAAGGGTCTGGTCCCTAACATCACAGATATTATAAGGGTCTGGTCCCTAACATCACAGATATTATAAGGGTCTGGTCCTAACATCACAGATATTATAAGGGTCTGGTCCCTAACATCACAGATATTATAAGGGTCTGGTTCCTAACATCACAGACATTATAAGGGTCTGGTCCCTAACATCACAGATATTATAAGGGTCTGGTCCCTAGTTCTCGAATATTAGTAGGGTTCGATTCCCTCTTCGTTACCATACAACCATGCATCATACTTCGAGTATTATTAGGGCTCGGTACCCTTTTCGTAACCATACAACCATCATTTCCTTCTTTTATTAACTTTATCATGTTCATACACATAAGCATACATATCATACTTACCTTATACATAGCGTTACAACCTGACAGTACGTGCAATATCCGAAGATCGTTCACGTACCATCAAGCAATCATTCATACATATCACATATATCACATATGACATACACTTATCACTTAGGATAAATGTATTAACAACACATCGAGTATGCACACAGCCCCGAAAACATAACAAGGAATGGAGCTAGAAACTCACCTGAACTCTGCCTCTTCCTCCGATAGTTGTAAATCCCTTCTTTAACTGAGCTCGGCTGACTGTATAAGTTACACGTATCAATACTCGCCTGATCTAACCTGGCAGCCTAGTATTAGCTTACTTTTACTTATCGTTTATAATTTATTTTCTAATCGAACTCGACTTTAGGCGAAGTTAAACCTTAGGCGAACTTAGCTTTAGGCGAAGTTAAACCTTAGGTGAACTTAGCTTTAGGCGAAGTAAACCCTTAGGCGAACTTAGCTTTAGGCGAAGTTAACCCTTAGGCGAACTTAGCTTTTAGGCGAAGTTGTCATCAGGCGAACTTAGCTCTTAGGCGAAGTTGTCATCAGGCGAACTTAGCTTTTAGGCGAAGTTCATCAGGCGAACTTAGCTTGCAGGCGAAGTTCATCAGGCGAACTTAGCTTGTAGGCGAAGTTGTCGGCTGCAGCTACTGTTCGTCCTTAATCATCTTCGTTTCTTAACCAAATAACTCGATTTAGGTATCCACGTAATCGTCTGACCAACGCCTACAAACCCCAACCATCAAATCGGCTAAACATCGATGTTTAAGGGGTGCGATTTAGGCATATAGGTTACGGGTTCTTTTAGGTTAACAATTAACCTATCAAATGCTAATCAATTCCAGTAATATTTGTTGTTTTAGGTTCGTTTATAACAAACTAACACAGATCTATGATTTCCCAAATCAAACCGAACCTATACGAACGATTTCTAACTATAAACGTACCTTAAACGAGTCGAACTACGAACCCGGTTAAGCCTTGATGTTGTTTTGGTCCGTCACGACGTTCCAGCACTAACAAGCTCGAGTTTTCGCCTTCGGATCTTGGTTCGGGTCGTGTGTGTTTTGGGTGTGTAGAGATTAGGATGGATAAATGGATGGAAATGAAAGGATTGGGGTTTAAGGGGGTATTTATACTCCCTTAAGCCCATGGACCGAAGGCCCATATTTCCTTTTGGTCCCTATCTACTCCCATCTAATTATCCTACTAAGTCTTCATATTTTGCTACTATTATTATCGTTCCACTAACTCGTTTATTTCACCCGGCAAAATAATATATTAAATATTACTTTAGAAATTTCGGGATGTTACAGTTTTCTCCGTTAGTAGAGTAAATTTCGTGATTTTTCTCGAAAATTTTTATAGGTATTAAGTGCGGTCACCCCGATGTGTTTTTCCAAAATGCTACCGATCACTACTGATTTTTTTTATAAATATAATACCTCATCGTTTGGTTTTTTTTCTAAAGCCTCGCAATATTTATAAACAAAAGTTACAAAATAGTAGTCGAATAGTAAAAAAAATTTATAAATAGTTTAGGTCTTTGCAATTCTTCTTCTAGGTATTCATCCTTAGGGATGAGATCGGTACCGTACCGGTACCGATACTGATACCAAAATATTCGGTTCAATTCTAATATTAAAGGCAAAATTTGAGATACACTGGTGCCGACACGAACCGAATCGTCGACCCGAAAATTTTTGAGTCCGTGACTAATCCCAAGCTTCGCCACTGTGCACAACGACTCAATATACATGAAACACTTTTACTTAACAACTTATACATATTATACGTTTACGTCCGTATGTGTATACCATCAGAATTTATAACTCTGAACAACCTTTTATAATTTTTGAAGTATAATTGTAATGCTACTCATGTATGTATCTAATTGTATAATATGTATGATGTAGGGAAGTGAAAATATTCTCTATATGGTGAGGTTATAAAAAATATGGATGAAAAAAAACCAACATTGGAGGCTCGTTAAACAAAAAACATATTCAAGGCGTCAGAATTGCGTAACAAGTGTGTAGCAGGTTGCTACACATTTGCTACCCGTTTCCTTCAAAAAATACATTGTGTCGGAAATACGTCAGAACTTACATTATTAATTTAATTAAATGTATTGGTAAATTCAAAGATACAAAAATTGCGTCGGAAATGTGTCACGAATTCCGACACGCTTCCTACACAATTTGAATTATCACGTTAGTTATTGTAATAAGAAAAATAAAAATACAAAATTGAAATGTTGTGTCGGAATTGCGTCACAAATTCCAACACATATCTGACACAGTTTGTATTAAAATTTAGATAAACATATTAAAAAACTGAAAGTATAAAATTAATATTTTGCGTCGTAAATGTGTCATAAATTCCGACACACTTCCGACGCAATATGTTTTAGAATAAATAAAATACATAATAAAATTGTTGTGTCGGATATGCGTCGGAAATTCCGACTCAATTATGACACATTTTAGTTTTTGTCGTAAAAAAATAGGATTTCACTTTCTGTCGGAAATGTGTCGGAATCAAGTGACAAATTCCGACGCAAAAATTTGCGTCACAAATTTTCGTAGCAATATTACCCATTTTCTAGTAGTGATTATAATATATAACAATTAAGAAGTTTGGTGCCGCTGGATCTTGATTGGTCCACATGGCACCAATCCCGTGTAGCCATTTCAATTTTGATTTTTTTACACAAAATCTCGGTTGGGCTACTCTGCGACACCGTATTTGGTTTGTTTTAGTTGCAGTCCGACCGAATGTCAATTTTGTATTTTGTTTTGTTTTAGTTCTGGTACCATAACGAAAGTGATGAGAATCGACCGAATTCGAGTAGACTTAACGTTTTTTGTTTTAGTTTAGGTACCATAACAAACATGACGAAAACCAACCGAATGCCGGCTTTGTTTTGTTTTTTTTTATTTTAGTTTCGGTATTGTAACAAACTTGACAGAAACCAATCCAATATGCGTAGACTCACCGCATCAACGTCCGGGATCGACAACGGTCAAGTTTTACCAACACCCGAGGTTACCGGCTGACGCCACCCCGTTAGTCTACCTCAAATTTTATAATTTTTTGTTTTTATTTTGGTTTTAGTTCTGGTACAATAATACACGTAAAGAAACCAACCGAAATTTGCGTCGACTTACCACCTTAACACTTGCGATCGATAACGCTTGGGTTTTACCATCGCCCAGATTTTATTAACCGTCCCGGCGCAACGCACTTAGTAAAACAGTAGTTAGTTATAATTTATAGTATATGAATCGTACATTCATATTTAAAAAATTTTACATTAAAATATTGGGTTTGCCTTGGCATTACCTTTTTTGAATTCTTTATTATTAACCCCACGACTTGCATATATAATTAAACTTTACAAAAGTTTGATTGACCAAAAAGTTTGTGAATTTATCATTGACCCTTAAGACCTTTCTTTTCTGGCGTCTTTTCCTATAATAAGTGTTATATGGATTAAACTAATCCACTATTTTATTGGTCTAGTAAGCCCACTCATATTTTTTCTAATTACAAACTGCTCAAGTTACATAATTTGGTCATGCTTTTATCACTCAAGTAAGTTGTAAAACACTTATAATGATAGCACATATATATGTATGTAACTTTTCGATATTCGAAACTTCCATTAGAGTTTGCATAAAATAATGAGAGGCCGGAGATACATGACATGTATCTTTTTGAAAGATCGTTTATACTTCATAGCTTTGATGATATTGACCGTCACTTTAAAAAAGTTGATAAGGTGTCACCATCTGATATAACAACTTATCTATAATCACTTAAAATTAGGTCAGTCACTAAAACCACTTATTTATTTGCAAACAGACCTATTTCAGAAAAAAAAATAAAATCAAATATACTATAAAGGAAAAGATTATATTTAACAATTTGAATGTGATTATGATGATTAGAAAGTGGTGACGGTGAGCCTTTTATGGGCCTCAATGATGTTTTTAGCAACCATATATAGCGTCAGTTTAACAATGGGGTGTGACTCTGCGACACATCGTGTTGTTTTTTTTTTTTTTTTTTGCTAAAATATAAGTTTTGCCCAAACTACTATTGGACACGGCGTTCTCGATCCTTACCAAGGATGAGGGAACAAATCTAATGGCTTATTTGGATTCTTATTGGCTCGGGTGTCCCATTTCATGAAGATCCTGAACATGTTATGTGTTACTTCTAGTGGGTAACCCTATATCATGAAGTCAAAAAACAACTAGTTTCTCGCTCGTCTGCTGAAATTGAACACCATGGTATGACCACCACCGTTAGCGAAGTCTTACGCTACGATGGTTGGTCAGCGAATTAGAAATACAGTGTCTTAGTCTTACTCAACTATTATGAAATACAGTGTCTTAGTCTTACTCAACTATTATGAGACAATCAAGCAACTAGAAACATAGCCAACAATCCCGTTTTCCGTGAATGGACCAAAAATGTTGAGATGGACTGTTGTTTGTTTGATAAGGGTTAAAGTTAAAGAAATTTTACCCATGGCGATAAACACAAATGATCAATTGTGCATGTTTTTACCGAATCATTAAGGACGACTCAATACCTTCAAACTTTTCTTGACAAGCCGGGCATTATCAACCTCAATGCGCCAACTAGAGGGAAGGTGGGGGGGGGGGGATGGAATCGATTCTTACTTCCAATTCTAATGGAATAAGATTTATTTATTTCCTGTAATTCATGTTATTCTCTAAAAATAGATATTCTAATTCCCAAATGGCAAAACGCATGCCTCCATTTTAGTGGTTTCCTTTCCATTCCTTTTGACTCATTTTTTAAAAGGACCTTTTGTTTGTATTTTGAAATACACGATTTATCATTCACAAAATGAATAAACAAAAACACCATCTTTCATGTGATTATTTCTTTTACCATAATACTTTTATTAAAATATGCACCGTTTTTATTGGTTTATCATGAAAGATGCCCTAAAAATATAGATGATTTAAAGTTGAAAGAAGGGTTACAAAGTGGAACGCCACATTTATGTTGTAAACAGTGGCGAAACTTGGACTTAGGCACCGGGGGGGCCGAGCTCAAAATGTATACAAAATTTCACAAACGAGGGGGGTGGGGGTGGGGGGGGGTTCAAATTTTCGGCCGAAAAAGGCTAAACTTACACTACGTGTAAAAATTTTCGGCCGAAAACGGGTAAATTTACACTACTGCGCAAAAAAACAGGGGCCGGGGCCACCCGGGCCTCAATGAAGCTTCGCCCTTGGTTGTTTATCTTATTTGGTATGCTTTGAAGTCATTTTCATGGATTGTTTCTTCTTATTCTTATATTTTGCATCGTGTTTTCTTTAACATAGTCTTTGAATTGAGAGAAAACACAAAATTAAGCAATGTTTCATGCTATTCTCAATCCAAATTCATTGACTTATCAGATGCTCAATCAATCAATTATTTGGGTCGGGGTTAACAATTGATGGGTGCAAGATCATCTTTTGTTAGAATGATTTTATTATAGAACACATTCCAAAGAAGTTCGAGAATGAAAATTTATCCGAATGAGCCACTTTGAACTTTCATCTTGTACTCAACTTGGATATTTACACAAGCCAAGCTCGAGTTAAGTCAAACCGAATTTAGTTGAGTTTAAACAAACTACTTTTAAGCCGGAATAATTAAAAACCAAATTTGGAAGAAGTTACTCTTTGGAATAATTAAATTCTTACAGGCAAATAACATTAATAACTAAATAATTATCAAAATTTTATTGTATTACAGTTTACACAACAATATTAGCATGAAGCATCTGTATTGTAAGCAACCAAAATTTTCTTGTTTTGATAAGTTACACAACAATATTAACAAGCTCAGCGTAACCTACACTTTTCCTTAACAACGTTGCTAATTCGACTGAGTCGATTTTCTCACCTGTCAATGCAATCTGATCTTTATCTGAACCAACGAAAGACACCGATTCCACCCCTGTATAGACATTCACAAATCTTGTCTAGTTGATTTTTCGAATTATTTATAAAATCTAACCTTATGTAAGGAAGAATAAGTAATATCTTTTGAACAGCTTACCCGGGACACCAACAGCGATGTTAAGAGCCTTACGGCTTTTCTTCTCATTGTTCATCGCCGTCTTCACAACAATCTTTTGCTGCACAAGCAATCAATTGTAAAAATTGAGGTCAAGAATGTTATAACTAAATTAAATAACTGAACAGGTATACCTTGGCCATTTCTATGAACTTGATGATGATTGGATGCTCTTGGAGAATGTGTTAGAAGAATGAATCCATGACGTGTAGGCTATTCAATTGGAAAGCTTTAACCAACGTGTTATAAATATAAAATTAACCAAATGTCAATATTGGTCTAGAAGATGCCAAACAATATCATAAAAGTATAAACATATAGAATTATCACAAAAGTGAATGATGCCAAAAAAATCATATTATACAACATTTAAGGAGGTTTATGAATGGATATATATTCGAGTGGCCTACACAAGTTAACTTGCGACTAATTTAATCTGATGCTCAAATATTGGATGATTGACACGAAATTGAAATCAAATACAGCTAAAACCGCTCCATAGGTCTTAGTTAAACTATGATGTGACTAAGCAGTTATTACAAAACGATTACAATAAAGTGGCTAGCAAATATAACATGTCTTAGATAAAGGAAATGATTGTGATATTTACAAAGTGTTAACCATTGATGCCTTTTATAGGAGCTGGTACCATCGTGTCGGTTCTACAATGGGATGCGACACATTTGTTAATTTGTCTTCGTTAAGTTACAACTTTTAAATGGACTATCTACTAGCTATACTAATGAGTTATATCTAAGTTTATGGTTAAACTTAAATACGGACAAAAGGGATAGCCGGATTCTAGACTGTCAACAAAATGATTTGGGCGCAGTTTGGAATGCAAGCAACGTCTTGAAACACAAAGGCTTGTTTAGCCACATTACGTGATCATGAGGATGCTTCCCGCACATTAGGTTTCCCACTTTCCTTATTGCTAAACGAACAATATGTAGGACAACGGTCCCAAGTAAAAAAAGCAAATAAATACAAGAAAATCAAATATTTCACTCATCTCATGAGAAAGAAATGTGTTTAAACATTCTAAGGAATGGAAATAAATCAACAACTTAAAAAAAGTATTTATGACAAAGGTATATCAACAAATTAGATGCTTGTTATGCTTAAATATATACATTTTCAAAATGAAGAAATACGTTTGGACAAATGAAATCTCAAAACATGTTCATCAAGAAACCCCAATATCTTGATCAAGGCTGAAGTATGGCCGTGTCTCGGAAGATGGATCTTCATTAGTACTCTCTGGCCAAGTCACTAGAGTTGGATATTCATGCGAAAACTCTGTCAAGAACCACGGAGGTAGATCTTCGAAAAAGTTGTTTACCCAAATCACTGGATCATTAGGGTCATCAAGGCTGTCTGTTGAAGTCGGTGTATATGGATCCGTTCCCATCGTGTTACCACCACCGTTATTGTCAGAATAAGGCGCAATTTGCTCTCTTGCAAATTGTTGAACGGAAGCTTCAACTGCTCTACCTGACCTCCTAAGGTTAGAGTTTGTTCTCATGTGCATAATGTTGTCAACTGGTTGTTGTAATGTTTGAGGAGGAAATGGCTGATCACACCCATCAATGTTGTTAACTGGTTGCAGTAAAGTTTGAGGAGGAAATGGCTGATCACACACACGAATGTTGTTAACTGGTTGCTGTAATGTTTGAGGAGGAAATGGCTGACAACGCCCATCAATGCTGTTAACTGGTAGCAGTAAAGTTTGAGGAGGAAATGGCTGATCACACGCATCAATGTTGTCAACTATTTCTGTAATGTTTGAGGAGGAAATGGCTGATCACACCGACGAATGTTGTTAAGTGATTGCTGGTTATACGATCACTACTAGAAAACATGTCAATTTGCGACAGCAGTTTTTGCAGCAAAATTGTGGCAAATGGCTCATAGCCACAATTTTCCGACAAACCTATTTTGAGAGAAAAGAAACCGTGGCAAATCCTGTTACTGGCAATTATGCGACAAATTTTGCCTCAAAATTACTACAAATTTTAATTGTCGCTATGACAAGTTTGCCACAAAAGTTTTAGTTACCTTTTCTTACAACTTAACAACAAGTTTGTCATGATTTATAAAAAATATCTTAAATTATTGATAATGCTAATAAAAGTAATTAATCAGTAAAGATATTGAGTTAGCTAATTAAATTTTGATTTCGACAAAATTTTCACAACAATAACGGACTTTACCACAACCTTCCTACAAAATCTTAATAGAATTTGCTACAAACTTCCTACAAATTTAAAAAAAGCATTGCCACAAATCTGCCACAAAACTTTAAAAATATTTGCTACAAAACTTGCTACAAAACTTTGATAAATTTTGCTACAAATTTTCCACAAAATTGGATAAATGCTGAGACAAAATTGCTATAAATGAAAATTATTTTTTTAATGAATTTACAAACCCATATTTTGCAGTAGAATATTGCTGAAATATTTAAAAATTCCCAAAAAAGCCAGTTTACAATCTTGGAACATAAATAACAAGCAACGTGACCACACGTTCTTTAATACAAAACTAATACATTACAAAACGAAAGTTTTCTACTAGTCAACAAATTACTTAAACCTTGCTTCCGTCCTTGGTTTTTACTTATCCGTTAATTTTTTAAACATTTCTTCCATTCTTTTTTGCCATTCCTCACGTTCGGCATTGTCTTTTTCCCGCTCCAGTTCGCGTTCAACACGTTCTTTTTCATGCTCTCGTTCACGTTCGGCCCGTTCTTCTTCCTTCTCATGTTCATGTTGTTCTAAGAGGGCTTGTATTGCTTTTCGGGACTCTAGCACATTATCAAGTTTCGCTTGAACCTTTTGGAGCTAAAATTTGCCAAAAGATGTATAATTAACACATATTAAACAAATGTTTTTTGATAACAGTTGATAACACGAATACACAAAAAAATAGAATCTCATGATTAAAGCTTCAAAGAAAGTTATTTTTGTTAACATTGTAACACATACAAAACACAACGATCTCTTACGATTAACTTTAAATAATGTTAAGAGTTATATTTGTGGATATTAATCCACATATTAACTAACGAGTTAATCTAAATCATTCTGATGTCTAAAAAATAATATAAAAATCGGCTAAAAATGTATAATCCTAACCTAACATTTTACATACCCAATCCGATGTTACCAGCACAAAAAAAACAAAATTGACTAACAATAAAATCTATTTTTTATCATTTATTAACATATTTTCAAGATATAAACTATTCAATATATATATATACAAATCAGTCCGACTAGCCCGACAACAACGCCAAAATAATACTAAATTAATATTTATAACAATAATAATAACAATACCTCTTGTGATTGCTGAGCATCACCATATGACCCGCAAGTTGTAGAGGATGGTGTCCCTGTCACCACAAAAAGTGGATCAGCAGATCCAACTCCGAACAAAGGGCGACCCTGGCACTCGGGATGCAAACTCTCCCACACGTCAAGATCATCACAATCCATGTTCCCGTACAACTTTTGAAGTTGTTGCATGTACGAGACCTACAAGGTATCAAAATATAATGTTTGATATTGTACTAAAAGTTGATAGAATTACAAACAAATAACTCACATATGAACGTTTAGCACGCGGGGTAACAAATTTTAACTTGTCCAAGTCTTTTTCTGTGATCTCTCCATCCCGCAATCTCTTTTTGCACTCTTTGGTGGCATGGGTCGCAATAAACAATGACCTATATCTAACCTTATCACCTTTTTTTCCCTACAAAAAAAATGAGTAACGTACTTGATAAGTGTTAAATGTAAAAATAGTTAACGAAACTTATGGTTATGATCAGTTTACCATGCGGAGACGGTGCTCATCAATTCCTATTGACCCGCCTGTATGACGACATAAGTCATTCTTGCGGTTGGCTCTCCCGGCTTCAGACCTTTTTTTCCATTGTTCAGTATTCCATTGCTGTAACAGTAAAAAATATATGTAATATATATAAAAGGAAATAAAATTTTAGGAAACACAATAATTTATCAACTCGTTTACATCGCACATGCGTTGCCATTTCCCAAGTGGCATTGAGTCATCTGGTGAATATTTGCACATTATATCAAAATTATCTTTATCATCTGGAAATTCATGCCCATCATCCCTAGCGTTTTGCTTGAATTGTTTTCTCAAAACTTTCATATTGTCCCGGAATCGACGCTTAAGCACGTTGATAAATCCATCATATATATTTTGCTCAGTTCGTGGATCCCATCGGTATTTCGTCTAAAAAAAAGGTAAAAATGCAATAATTAAAACAAATAATCATAACTAAGGTAAGCATGGGCTTGTTTGGTTTGTTTATTGGCAAAACCCGAAACCATAATGTAACACTTCAATTAAACAATAAAAATTAACCAATTTGTTTTGGATATAGAAAACCCATAACCGCTCCGTTTCGGTTAATCGATTATCAACAGTTAATTCGGGGTTTGGTTTGGTTCGGTCAGTTGACCATTAAACTAAAAACTTTTGTACTGTCCCAACTCATTTAACTAGAAATAAAAACCGTGATATATGAACTTTTTAGATCTTGCAAAAACTGAATATAAGCAATTAATATTGTGTGTAGCCATCAAGTGGGAGCTTTTTTGTAACATGTATTTAAAATACACACAACTGGATTTAGAACATACATAAGTTATAATTGATAAATTACCTTAAAACGTTTAAACATGCTCTTCTGTTTCACAACTGGGACCTTTTTAAATGTGATCCAATCTCCATCAAGACATTGATCTAAAATGCCTTTTATACTTCTATTAATTCTATTTCCAAACCTACAATGATGAAATAAGCATATGAGTATATTTTACATGAATAAGCAACATAACTTAAAAATGTAACATAAACATACGCTTTTCCTTGAACGTATTATCAATTCCCTTCCGTCAGCATCACCACTGTCACCACCATCGTCGCCACCGCCTTCACCACCACTCCCACCATCGTCACCATCGCTACCAAAATCATCTTCATCACTATCGCCCGTGTCATCGAAATCCCCATCTAAATCATCATCATCATTATTAGGTATATCCTTTGGTGCATCATGTAATGACGTAGTGGTATTTAACAACCCATCTAAGTCAGCCATCGAATCACTGCTATCCAAAAGGTTATAACTTCCAGCTCCGCCTCTAGTACACAATGTAACCACGCTACCTTTTCCTTTTGGAGGTCATATCTTCACATACGACCCATGTCTCCAGACAGTGGTTTTATTAGCATCTTTTGGATCAATACCTACGCTAAGACCGCTATCAACACCACGACCACTACCAACACCATCACCTACACTAGGACCGTTACCAACACCATGACTTTTACTAACACTAGAGCCTCTGCCAAGACCACTACCAGCATGACCCACTTGCTTTGTCTTCCCACCTCGAAGACCACTACCAACATGACTAGCTTGCTTTGTCTTCCCACCCCGAAGACCACTACCAACGCCATGACCACCACTAGGGTTATCTTTACCACCCTTCATAACATATACAACCTGCATTAATCAAGCATAAATGATCAGATAGATAATGTAACAATGGAAAACCATGTGATTAAAATTAACTTACCACATATATATCATATGATATAGTTAACAAACAAACAAACCAATTATAGCATGTACGTATTAATGAATCTGATTGCAAAATTGATATAGTTAACTATACGAGCTTATGATGGGTTAGAGGGTTCTTTCCAGGAATTGAAACCGGTTTTACGGGAATGGGTTCGCAGGTTATTGGGCTTTATGGGAAATGCAGCAACTTTAATATTATTTAGTTGGAAATTAATAAAAAAACGCAGAACCAGAACCGGACACTATTTCTAATTCCGTTTAGTTTTGCGGGTCGAACACGTAACCTGCACACCCCTAAATGTTTTCACAGATTAATATGCATCAACTTATCAATTAGGGTGCTATAATTCTAACATATACACATTAATAAAATAGGGTTTTGAATGAGGAGTAATTAAATTGATTGGGTTGTTCGATTAGGGTTGTAATCGGCGGTAGTGGGAGAGGAGAGGATGAGAGTAGAATAGAAACGGCGGTGGTGGGAGCCCATTAGGGTTTTGGCGCCTGGTAGAGAGGATAAGAACGAGAGGGAAAAGGAAAAAGAAAATAGGTTTAAGATTTTTTCATTAATTGAACGAGAGGGAAAAGTTTCTTAGTCATTTTTTTATTAATCTATTAGTCAATTGTATCCATGACATCATATCATAAAGTTTATATATTTGTACCTTGTATTCGATTAGAGTTGTGTGTATTTTAAAACAAGAGGACCGATAGAAGTCAGAAATAGGTTTTTGAGCTAACAAAAAAACAGAAACAAGAACGAAAAAAAATGACTAAAGGCCTCGAACCCATGACCTTATATTAAGCAAGGTCGTCTCTAGAAACAACAACATAATTAATTAACTATACTTGCCTTTGAATTAATGAATGAGTATGAGAAACAAGCTAGTCTCTGAATGCTTTCACAAATATCCACAATAGTATATGTTTGATTTTATATAATAATAAATAATTATTACAATTACCCATACATACATACATACATACATACATACATACATACATACAAACACATGTACAATAGTATGCTCACCTTAATAGATGTGGTTTACTACTGATTATTCAGGAGGTCATCAGGTGAATGCGTCATGTAGACTTGATATTCTCCACATACCATCACCACCCACCATTATCACTCATTACCCACCACCGTCACGTAGACTTGATATTCTCCACATACCATCACCACCCACCATTATCACTCATTACCCACCACCGTCACTACCACCCAGCGCATACCATCACCACCCACCATTATTACCCGCCGCCCATCACCGTCACCACCACCACCCAACGCACACCATCACCACCCCCACTATTATTACCCGCTGCCCACCACCAATAACCACAACTATCATTGTCGTCGCCCACCACCGCCTCAACAGCCACTCACCAGCACCACCACGTATCCACACACTTACACCAACCATCGTTCCTCGCTATCGCCATCGTTACCCACCACCATTACCTTCTGCCACCCACCACCGTTGTCGCCTCTCACCACAAACCATCACTTGCGCCCGTCACCACCATCACCCAGCGCACACCAACCCCACCCACCATTATTACCCCGCTGCCCCACTACCGTCACAACCATCACCCAACGCACACCATCACCACCCACCATTATTACATGCCGCCCACCACCATCACCACCACCAACAACCACCACTATCGTCTTCGTCGCCCACCACTGTTGCAACGACCGCACTCACCACCACCACTTATCCACACACTTCCACCAACTGTCGCTCCCGGCTATCGCCATCGTTGCCCACCACCGCCACCCCACCATTACTTCCTGCCACCCACCACCCACCACCCATCATTGCAACCACCACCACCGTCGTCGCCTCTCACCACAACCACTGTTGCCACCCATCACCACCAACCATCACTTGCGTCCGTCACCACCATCGCCCAACGTACACCGTCATCACCACCAACCACCACTACTATATCCCAGCTATTGACACCATTTGCGATAATTGTGTCAAGTTAGCCAAAAAATGTGTTTTTATTACTTATTAATATTATATTCAACAAACAATACTGAATTATTATAAACTCTAGCAAACTTAGTTAAAAAATTGCTACAAAGTTTCCACAAAAGTGTGGTTTCATTACCGAATTGACATAAAACTTTAGCAAACTTAGTAAAAAAATGCTACAATGTTGCCACAAAAGTGTGGTTTCATTACCGAATTGTCATAAACTTAGTAAAAAAATTGCTACAATGTTGCCACAAAACTGTGGTTTCATTATTGTTAGTTTTTATATTCAATAAATAACCCTAGTTGCGAGACACGTGTAGTAAAAGTTGCAAATTCTGCCACAATTTAGCCTCAAATTTGTGTTTATTACAAAATTGTAGCAGATTAGTAGCAAAATTTGCCGACATTCCGTCTATTTTGCCACAAAAGTGTGGTTTCATTATTATTAGTTTTTATATTCAATAATTAATACAAAGTTGCCGAAATATTGTAGCAACATTTACAAAGTTTTGACACCACCACAAAAGTGTGATTTTTATAATATATTACAGTTTTGTATCAAATTTGTAGCAAAGTTTGTAAGCTTTCTGTCCGTTTTGCCGCAAAAGTGTGGTTTCAATATTATTAGTGTTTAATTTGCAATAATTAATACACGGTTGTCGGAAACTTGTAGCAAACTTTACCACTTTTACCACATTTTTGCCACAAAAGTGTGGTTTATAAGATACTTTTCAAAATTGTAGCAAATTTGTAGCAAAATTACCAGCGTTCCGACTGTTTTGCAACAAAAGGGTGTTTATGTTGATTTTTTTATTTTGAAGGTTAATATTTAATAAATGATTAAACTTATTGTCGGTAATTTGTCGGAAATGGTTTTATGTTTTCTACGAAACTATGACAACACTGCTTGACGCCGCTACATTGTAGGAAACTTGTGTAAAATTTTAAGACTTTTTTTCCTTTTAATTATTGACGAAAAATTGTGGAAAATTTGTTGAAAAATTTGAGTTGTGGGAAAATTGTAGAAAAATTTTGTAGCAAAATTACCCATTTTCTAGTAGTGGATGTAGACATAAACCTTACTGGTGTAGAAATCTCAACATCTCTTGTCGAGTTTGGGAAGTGTTCTGGTCCGTTAGGTAAATTACCTGCCAATACTCTTCGTCTTCTAGTTGGAGGTTCATCATCGAGTTGGTCTTGTTCTTGATTCCGTCTGTTCTGAATTTGTCTGGACCGTTTATTGTCATCAGTTAGGATCATCCCCGGCTCCTTCTTGTAAACTTCGCACAACACACAATCGCTTAGCTACAAATACAAATAAGGAAATTAGTTGATCATGCTAGAATCATATGACGGACATGTTAAGAAATTACACACGTATATAGGTACATACCTTGTTGCCATCGCTTCCAATGGGGAGATTCGGATCATTGGTGATATACTCATGCATTAGCCATGACGTCTTTTTTCCCTTGTCATCATAATAAGCTAAACTTCTTTTACTTCCAACCGCTTCTCTCGCTTTATTATAAACCGTTGTATATCTCTGTGATGCTTTCCAAGATCCAAAGTTCTTGGTTTTTCTATTAGGTAAGTCCCCTTTAGGATATTTTCTATCTCTAGATGTCAGAAAGTACCACTTGTTTTCGTGCGATAGGTATAGTTCTGTCATCAAGAAAACATAAATATTAATTGTGTTAAAAGAAAAAAAAAACACTAAACAAGAAACGATCTAGATTAATTATATTATCATTCAAGAACATGAAAATTAAAGGGTGAGAAGTTGTTACTAACCAGACAGTTCTTGGGGATGGTGGTCGTAAAGATTGACCTCGTGTAACCGGCACTTAGGGTGGTTTCCTGTTTCTATCTTCTTTTTCAAACAGTGAACGATGAGCTCCGAGTCTGTTGGACAAAAGCGATAGCCGGGTTCCAGACTATCGGCATAATCAGGCTGATCTTCTTGGCTACTTGATCGTATGATTTGTTGTTCGCCGTCCATATATTTAGATTGATCTGGGTGACAAAAATTTTGATGAGACTAAGAATGAATAAGGGGTAAAGGTTATATAAGTAGTGTCATGAAAAAATTAATTTTTAATTTATGGATTTCGTTATTCACGGCCAAAGTCTCGCTTATTGATGTTCAAAGGCGTTTGGGTAATAAAAGATAGTCGGTGTTTGTATTTTAAATATTTAAATGTCATATATTATGCAAGGAAGTAGTGATATGTGCAAGCTTAATTATTTGTTTAGTTTATTATTATTTTTTAGGTGCTGCTAAACGTATCCCACTCATATCCATTTTTACTAAACACACTCCCTCCCTTAGGTTTTACATTAATACGATTTAGACATTTTTATTGTTTTTTTGTCATTTTGTTCTCTTTTTATTCTATTTTTATTTAACAATGTTTTTTTCTATTTATCTTTTTATGTATATTTAAAAGTCTTTAATAAAAACATATTTTTTCTTACTTAGAAAAACGTTTTTTTCTTATATAATAAACATTGTTTTTCTTGTTTTAAAATAATGTTTTTTTTTTCTATACTTGTTTTAATATTTTTGAAGAGCGTTCTTTTTAATTAAGAGAGTTTACGTTCTTTTATAAAAAATCATATTAGTTTTATAAATAAAAAGGTTAAATAACATACAACTTGATAAACAAATTTGGCTATTTTCTCAAGTAAAATTAACTCATGTATCTAAACCTAACAAAAAAAAATCAAATTATTTTGAATACATTTTATAAAAAAAATAAAAAACTAGCAAGAGAAAACATACAAAACTTTTTAATACATGTAAAAAAAATAAACAAACTTTTAATAAGATCTTAATGAAATAAAATAATAAAATCAATAACAAAAATATATAAAAAATTATAAAACAAAAATAAAAATGTAATAGTTTTTTATTTGATATTTGAGAGAATTATAAAAAAAATAAGAGGGACTATAATGTCAATTACAAATGTTAAAGGGAAATGAAAGTTCAGGGGGTGTATAGTTAGCAAGGGAGGAGGGTACGTTTAGCCTGACCCTTATTTTTTATGAGATTTGAATATTCTGTTACTGGAGATATCCTTTTCAGATAACATGATTTAAATTAGATTCTAACTAAATTTAAAATTCAAGTGATATATGTTAAAAAGATATTAATTAATCACGTTCTATTTGAAAGAAATAGACAAAATGTACATAAGTTTGTGAACAAAAATACATAACACACATATATACAACTAGAGAAAATTATCAAAGTAACTATTTTGACACACTAGATTTCATAAACTTCCACGGAATTCAAATATCCCTATAAATTAATGTCTACTCAAAATAACATGATTTGTTGTCGCCGCTAAATCTAATTGGTCGCCACTAATGCTTTGCCAGTGGAAACTTTTTTAAGACGGATTCCAAGTTTTCTTGCACAATATAACACGATTAATTTGCACAAGAGTTTGAACATGTAAAAGAAACAAAAACACTATTAATTTCTCATTGAAATGGATATTACAATATACAAAATTTCTATAAACACGAGATGTACGCGTTGCCGGAGCTCTCGCTAAACAAACACTATACAAAATTTGTATATAAATTTACAAGATGTAGAAGCTTGTGGTTTGTCGACTCCGGTGGATGGCGGCTGAAGATGTCGATTGTGATTGACGGTGGTCGTTGACGGTTTCGAGTTGCAAGGAGGACGTATGTTGCAAGTGGTAGTGGCGGGTTGCAGTTGCAGGTGGTAGAGCTTCAACGGTCTGTGGTTTCAAAGGCGGCGGAACTTCAGCTGTGGTGTATCAAGGTAGGGCTGCCATAACATGTCAGACACGATATGATGACCGTAGTTGTGCGAAACACGAACACGACACGATAACTAATCATGAATTTTTTCCAAACACGAATACGAACCTGTTTAGTAACAGGTTAACTGTAAAGACCTGTTAAGGGACCTGTTTAAAGACACAATGAGTAATACATATGTAATGAAACCAAAATTTTCATAACAAGCATAGAAGTCTTACTTAATAGATAATCCATATCATATTTGAAACAAAAATATCATAAATCCATAACATACTAGAAACAAAAGACGACAAATACATAACATATTTGAAAAAAAAACATAGATGCAAATCATAACATCCATAAGAAATATAATATTAGGTTCTGACTGGCATCAGTGAAATATCATTTGTAAATATGGCTTTAGGTTTAAGAATTTAGGAGTGGATATATATATATATATATATATATATATATTAAAATAAAAATTTACACAGGTTACTAATAGGTTAACATTAACATTTAACCTGTCAGAACATGAATTTAAACATGTCGACCTGTTTAAGAAACGAAACCTATTAGGCTCAAACCTAAACCTGCTAAAACCCGTGTCGTGTCGTGTTAACAGGTCCATGTCATAAATTGACAGCCCTAGATTAAGGAGGTGGTATGTGGAATTTTCTGATGGCTATCGACGAAGGATTTCAACTTTGGTATGTGAAGATGGGGATTTCAATGACCTTCAGCCATTGGATGTTATTTTTATGAAGTGTCAGGAATAGGAATTGATTTTGCTGGGTACACGGATAGGGAGCTTTAGCGGCGACCACAAGCATTAGTGACAATGCCAGACGTTCGCCTCCAATGCTTGTGGTCTCCACTAAAACTCTGATTTGTTGTGGTGAAAACCATTGATAATAAATAGTTCTCACAATCTTCAGAAAATACATGGTCCTCACTATCTTGAACCTTATAAATGGTCGGTCCTCACAATCTTTTAAAATAATTGTACATCCTCACAATGTTGAACCCAAAATAATTACTAAAAATACGAATTTAAACAAAAACTGAAGTACACAACAATATTAAACTATACAATTTGTAATATTAACATATAATACAACAATAAGTGACCAATGACGCCTTTTATAGGCGCCGCTAATGTTTGGGCAACCATCTCGTCGATCGTTTTGTTCTTGTTCACTAAATTAAAACTTTGACGCAACTTACCTATTAATTACATTCTTGGCACCAACACTACTAACTAAGTTTCCTATCAAAGTTTAACTAATCCTTAATGAACCCCTAAGTTACCATCTTAGTTACTCAAGTTGAAAAGTTTGTTTCAAAAGTGCATAGTTAAACAAACCCCCTAAGTAATATCCAATCTCCCTCAAGCAAAAAAACACAAATTAATTAAATAATTGATTGTAAAACTATTGAGTTAACAAAATTTAACTACTGAGAAATCATATATCTATTATTAAGTGCTCGAAGAACAAACATCCAATGCTCCAGATCCTAATTCTCATCGCCAAAACAAGAACCGAAACCCAAAATATACCCTAGACCTGCAATTAAGCTAAAAATAAAAAGATACCAAACATTGAGTCCACCATATAATCAAAAAAATATTACAATATATAGAACTCCAGAAATGAAAAAAAGTTAATCCTGTGATTCCTAATTGAAACTCACGTTAACTACTTTAGGTTTTCCATATTATATAAGCGTTAGTATTAGGTTATGAAGTCACATATTTGGTAGTAGTGTCAGAAAAGATGTTAGGTATTTGTTCATAGCTGATTAATGTAACTAAATAAGTACATAATTTGATACGTCGTCTAATATATGTATAGCAAACTAAATTTATTCATAACAAAAGGTATGACCATCAATCAATTAGGCAAGTAATACCAGTAAATATATTTAAAATTGATGATGTGGCATAGTCTTCCCAGCATTTCCCCTATTCAAGTTATACGAAAAAAATATCCATATTGTGTTCTAGTGTCGCGGATTTTTGAATCAGTTAATGGGAGTTTGCTATCGTCTCGATCACTCCTTTTCAACTTTCTTTTTTGTTTTGCTTTGAGTGATTTGTTTTCTTGTGTTTATATTCTCTAGTTTTGTACTTACTTTTAGGGGGTTGCTTTTCTGGATTGGCTTGTACTATTGGCTCATCTTGTGTACTTTCTTATTAACCAGGTTTATTTATAAACAAAATTCTGTTAAAAATAATCCGTAGGAGCTAAAATGGACACTTCACTTTAGATAACAAGTTGCAATTGATATCTTGATTGATAATATTCAAACACCAAGAAAGACAAGAGGAAGACGTCACATAGAGTGTTTGGAATCAGTTCACCAAAGTATTATAACCACAACTAAATTAAATACAACATATAATTACAATTATAACAAAATAATCTTCAACAAAGTAAGTGAATGATATCGTTCACAATCAATTGCTAGTCCACCACTACTTTCATCACATTTCTCTGTCGTTCATTTCTTATCTTGTAACGATCGAGTGTTTAATATACAAAATACTCTCTATATAAACAAAATCGTACATCTACAAATAATCAAGCTATCAAATTAAACCTAGCTACTTCTTCATGGCTTTCAGTTTCATGCACATCATCTCCTTTGCATACTTATTAGTCATTAGCCCATGTATTGGGTCATTATTAAGCCATCAGAAAGAGTGCTCAGCTTTGTTTGAATTTAAGCAAAGCTTTCTACATCAACCTTATGCTTCATTTGATGCTGGAAGGTTTCAAAAGCTTGACTCTTGGAGGAAGATCACAAGCAACACATCAGATCATGATTCTGATTGTTGCTTGTGGGATGGTGTAGTGTGTAGCAATAAGGGCTATGTGATTGGGCTCGATTTAAGCCAAAGCTCTCTCTGTGGACCTATCAAGTCCAATAGTTCACTCTTCAACCTTGTTCATCTTCAAATGCTTAATCTCTCGATGAACGACTTTGTTGAGTCGCAAATTCCGTCTGAGATAGCTCGTCTTATGAAACTAAGAAGCCTGGATCTATCTAATTCGAGATTCAGTGGTCAAATCCCGATTAAAATCATGCACTTAATGCGGTTAACTTTGTTGGATCTGTCATGGAATCCGCTAAAGCTTCCAAGTCCTAGTTTTGAGGTTTTGCTGCAAAACTTAACTAGACTCGAAACACTACATCTCTCAGGTGTTGACATCAATTCATTCATACCTCCTTTCTTGTCTAACTTTTCTTCTTTGAGGTCAGTTGATCTTCAAGGTTGTTGGCTTCGAGATCGGTTTCCGTCAAAAATATTTCATCTACCCAATCTCAAATATCTTGACATGAGCGAAAACCCAAACCTCACTGGTTCATTACCTGAATTTCAAAACAACACCTTACTTGAGCATTTGGATCTGGGAGCCACAAGTTTTGTTGGGAGTATACCACAATCCATAAGCAAACTAAACCATTTGGTATACTTGTCCCTTTATGCATCCTATTTCTCTGGATGCATCCCACGTTCTCTCTCTAACATGACCCGGCTGACTCTCTTGCGACTTGGTGAAGATGAGCTCATGGGCTTAGTTCCAACATTGCCAAGACGTCTTTCAAAACCTGCTGGTTTGGAAGTTTGTGAAAAGGGCGCATACATGAATGGTTATGCAAATTGACAAATCTTGAAGTGTTAGGTCTAATTTGTGTCAACATATATGATGAAATTATGCCCTCTCTTTCGAATCTTACCAAACTTAGTGTTGTTGCAATGCGGCAAAATTCTATCTATGGTCACATCCCATCTTCTTTTATGAACCTTACCAAATTAAGTGTGATTGACATAAGAAGAAATCAACTACAAGGAGAAATTTCAAGCTCGTTTTCCAATTTCAAAAGTCTCGAATGGCTTAGCCTAGAAGAAAACAGTTTTAGCGGCAGACTGGACCTTGGTATGTTCGTAGGACTCACCAAACTCAGACTTTTGCTGTTAGGTGATAACAAAGTATCATTAGTCGACACCAACTACACCAATCTGACCCTGTTACCAGAATTGATTTATTTAGGACTCTCATCATGCAACTTGAGAGAATTTCCAATCTTTTTGCACTCCCAAAAAAAGTTGACACTCTTAACTCTTAGCAACAACAAAATTACAGGCCTTGTCCCAGAGTGGATTTTGAATAATACCAAAGAAACGTTACAGATTCTTGATCTTTCAAACAACTTAATCACTGGATTTCATAGGCATCCACATTTTCTCCCATGGGTTCGTTTGGAAGAATTCAATATCGCGCAAAATCAGCTACAAGGACGAACTCCTCCACCGCTAACCACGGTTGTTTACGATGTTTCAAACAATAAACTAATCGGTGAAATACCACCACTGATATGTAAAGTGAAATCCCTTCAAGTGTTAGATTTGTCTTCTAACAACATGACTGGAATGCTTCCGCCATGTTTAGGCAACTTAGCCAGTTTGTTGTCAATTTTGGATTTAAAAAGAAATAACTTCCATGGCCCAATGATGAATACCTTTACTCATGGAAGTCTGGTGAAGAGAATTGATTTGAGTGAAAATCAATTTACAGGTCAACTGTCAAAATCACTGACTAATTGCACCAAGTTAGAATTTCTCGATGTTGGAGGTAACTCTTTCAAAGACGTCTTTCCATTTTGGTTGGGAACTCTTGCTAAACTACAAGTTCTCATTTTACAATCCAATAAGTTTTTTGGTGCGATTGAAGGCCCGGCTACAATTGGCTCACCATTCCTCAAGTTACGCATCATAGACATTTCCAACAATGGTTTTAGTGGACAACTGCCACAAAAGTTATTTCAAACATGGAATGCAATGAAATCGTTTAATGTTAGAAAATCCTCTGTTATGGCAATATATCTGCATATTGATCCAAAGTCGAGTTTTCTAGTGAGGTACTCGATGACGCTAACAAACAAAGGTGTCAAGATGGAGTACCCTAGTATTTTAAACATCTTCACAGTTATTGATCTCTCCAGTAACAATTTTGAAGGGTTGATCCCAGAATCATTGTATTACCTACATGGGATTCAATCCATTAATCTTTCAAATAACCATCTTACAGGTCGTATCCTCCCATCATTGGGGAACTTAAAGAATCTAGAATCTTTGGATCTCTCCCAAAACAAGCTAGCAGGGGAAATTCCTCACGAATTGTCACAACTTGGTTTCCTTGAAGTTTTTAATGTGTCATTCAATCATCTTCATGGGGCCATGCCTCAAGGGAACAATTAAGTACATTTAAGAACAACTCCTACATGGGTAATCCCGAGTTTTGTGGAACACCTTTATCTAAGAAATGCCAAGTTTCAAGGACACTAACACTTCCACCGAAGAACAATGAGTGCGGGTCATTCTTCCCAGGTGATAAAACTAATTGGGTGATCACATTCTTAGGAGTTGGAAGTGGGTTTGTAATTGGAATTGTTTTTGGGAACTTACTTTATGGTAAGTATGGTGATTGGGTCCTTGAGTCATCCAGAATGAGGAAGCACAGATGGGTAAAGCCAATAAGAAACACAAGGAGAAACTAACAACATCCACAATTGAGGTTTGATGATCCTTTGTAGGGATGAGATTTTTTCCCCGAATATTCGTACTTGTATGTGTGTATTGGGTATGGGTACCCAAATAACTGATTATAGGTACGGTTACTTTCGGATACAAGTACGGGTATTATGGGGTACTGGTACCGTTTATAATATGCAAGAGATTTTATTAGGTTTCCAACACTCATGACTTAACTTTCAAGCGGGATTTTCAAAACATAATATATATTGGTTGAATAAGTTCATTCTCAATCTATATGTATATATTTATATATTGTGTATTCATATATTTTTATTTCATGTATGTGTAATTATGTACCTCATTAAATAACATGTATTAACTTTATCTCTTGTTTTTCTATAGAAATTGAGAAAACATAAACAAAGAAAAGGAAAAAGGGAAAATGGAAAGATGACTAGCGAAGATTAAACGAATGTTGACTTTCTTTGTATAATTTAATTTTGGTTTAAACATTTTGATAAAAAAAATTTTGATACTTTGCATGTTTTGGTATTCATTACTTGATTTTGAATGGATTTTATATATATTATGGTTGATTTGTTTCATTTTTAGTTTTGATATTATGTTTTGGTTGCGGTATTATGGTTATGGTTGTGGTATTATAGATAACTGATTGACTGTACCGTACCATTACCGATACCTAGTTTTGGTGGAGATTTTTTTTAAAAAAAAGAACAAATGGGGTATCAAATCTAGTACCGTACCCATAGTACCTATACCCGTACCCGTACCCGTACCATATAATTCGGGTATGGGTACCCAGATTTACTGGTTTTAGGTACAGGTACTTTCGGGTACAGTTACAGGTATAGGTACGGGTACGGTCCCAATCTCATCCCTAATCCGTTGTAGATATTTGGTGAGTTTGTCCGATAAGTTTATATTATATAGTATATACATCGAAAAAAGAATATGAGTTGATTGATGTATAACTTAGCTTGAAACGGTGATCCAAACGACTTGATTTTTGTTAATTGAAGCATTGTTTCGTCGTTTTTGAGCATTGTTTTGTTGTTTCGAAGCATTGTTTCGTCGTTTTGGTGATTTGAAAAGTACATATTCAATATACTAGTTAGTCAAATGCTTCAATCTCAAAATAATTACTCTCTCCATCCCATTAGAAGTGTCATGGTTTGAAAAACACAAAGTTCAATGTAGGTTAAATGATTACTCTTTTTTGCTTACCAAATGACAACAATGCCCTTGGAAATTTGGTCCATCAATATTGTTTATTAATGCTGGTTGTGTGTGTTTAAGGGTAAACTTAGAATTGTGTAATAAATTTTGAAAGTGGACATTTATAATGGGACAAATAAAAAAGAAAATATGAACACTTTTAATGGGATGTGGGAGTAACACATAACATACTATTTCCAAACTATAAACATCGATCTAAGACCAGTTAATGCAAACTGAAATCCTAGTTCATATATAAGAATTAAGATGGAAATAAACAATACAACAAACTAGTTGAGATTTACAATGTGGCTAGCATTCAGACTTCGGAGAAATTTTTATAGGCATCCCTTTGGAAAGAAACGGGAGTGGATCCATGAGAATAGGCTCATTGGGTATATCGCTAACCATTTATATCGTGTTACAATATAATGCACAAACACAATAATATTAAGCTTTGGTAGCCTACACATGACAGCCTTGGCCCTCCACAAAATGGTATAAAAGCATAAGCTTGGACTGGATCCGCAAATCTCCTCGGGTTGAAACTCATTGGATCTAGAAAATACTTTTCATCATAATGTTTTCTGTAAGTCACCCAAATCATGAGATTGCTCGTCTAAAGAAATTAAAAAGCCTTGATCTATCTCATTCGGCTTCACCTGATAAATCCCTATGGAAATCTCCCACTTGATGTGGTTGACTTTGTTAGATCTATCATGGAATCCATTAAAGCTTCAAAGCCCTTGCTTTGAGGATTTGCTGCAAAAGTTGACTAGTCGAACTGCATCTCTTAGGTGTAGGCATTGACAACAGTTCATTCATGCCTCCTTTCTTGTCTAAGTTTTCTTCTTTGAAGTCAATTGATCTACAAGGTTGTCGGCTTTCTTTTTTAATCCAATACATGTAGTATATTAATCACTCGTCATCAATAAGTACAAGGGGCAGTGTAATTAGTTGAAAGTATGTTTAAGTATGTAAAGTATCGGGGTTTGAGTGTCTATATGTAAAGTTTGTAACTTGCAAAACACATGTATGTTGTTTTGTGGTTCTTGAAAGGTTGCAACCCTAATCATCATGTATTTTGGTGATCTATAAATATATAGGGGCTACATCAAAACGTTTAAATCATTCAATCTAAGTTCAAGTCATCAATAAAGATTGTTGTTCATATATTATTGTTCGTCGTATTTCTTTATCAATTCAATATCATGGATCAAGTTTGGGCCAACAATACAGACAAAAATTGGTTAAGTTGCCTAAACAAAGAAGAGAGTTATTTCATGTTAGAGAGTGAACATGAGATGCAACCCGGGCAAATGACCTAAAAAAAATTTGAGCTTGGTAAATGAAAAGTTGTTTATGGATACTGATCTATAACATGTATAACGACAATGAAGGTATGGTGGTCCAAAAGTAAAAACTAACAGAGCTCCCTAACCTGCTAAGATCAAAGAAAACACGACTGCTTAGTCTCACCACAGGAAGGGGTCTTCTGCGATTAACCTCCGGAGTGAGAATTAGTTATTTGATACAAGAGGTTATAAGAGGGCAAGTATAAAGATAGAGTAGAGAGAGACAGGATAAGTGTGAATAAATATTGTTACTATTGGGTGAAGTCCTCTTTTTATAGGCATTCGGAAGCTTCTTTGGGGAAGCATAAGCTTTTTAAAAGGAAATGGTCAACTCCTCTTTTAACACATGCAGACAAGTAATACCATTTTAGAGTAACTTGTTTTCTGCTTTTGTCGTGCACTGTCGACATCTATGATTTATGCAGGTTTCAACTTTATGTCACAACAAAGGTGACTTTTCTGAGGTTTATTGTAGCAAGGAGCTTCTGGTCAATCTAGAAGCTTTGGTGAGGAAGCTTCGAGCTTCTTTGTCTAACAACTTGTGATTGCTGCTTCTTAACTTCTAGATTTCCCTGGTCTATGGGTGAGTAAGGGTATCCACGTCATCAATCTTGAATCCGACAACCTTGTAGATCAATTGACCTCAAAGAAGAAAAGTTGTGGTTAGCAAATCTCTTGCTAATCCGGATACATGCATTGGAAAACTGTTAAGTGGATACTTAAATACTAGGAATGGTGGCCTAAGTTTTGGAAAGTCAAAGGAGGCGGTGTTCTCCTTGTTTATAATGATGCAGACTTTGCTAAAGACTAGGAGAAAAGAAGGTCTATAGCAGGGTATACATTTAAGTTTCTTGATAGTGTTGTAGGAGGGAAATCCACTTTAATATTAATCCTAGATTCATAAAAAAACACAAAATGACAGCATGACGCCGGGACAAGTTTTCCAACTTTAGCAAATGGTTAAAATTATTGATTTAGTTAACGGGTCAAAATAGCCATTTTGGCAAATGGGCCAAAATTCACGGTCTAGCTCAAGCTGAGCCAAACCTTTGGCTCGTTTAAAGCTACTACACGAACTCAAGCCAAGCTTAGGCTCATTTAATGTTTTTTTCTCAAAATATATAATAATAATTACAAATGTATATAAATTAATTAGTAAAAAATCAACAAGCCGAAAAAAACTGAGCAGAGCTAGAGCTTTAGAAAAAGAGCTCTCGAAACGAGATGAGTTCGAGCTCAAGCCCTCACAAGTCAAAACAAGCCAAGCTTGTGCTCGGCTCAGCTCGTTTACTTAAATATAACACATCACAAATAGATACAACGGCTAATCACAACTTACATAAATATGGTATTCAAAATTACAAAGCCATGTCAATTTTTCTGATATACCTAGTAAAAGTAAATAAATATATTTTTATTTAATAACCTATAGAGACAAAGAGAGATGAAGGTCATGTTTTGGATTACAATATGTCTAACTTGACACCAGCACCAAGCGAAAAAGCCTATCTTCATCGAGTAAAAAGAATGAGATGGGTAATATATACCCTCAAAATGCCAAATTTCCCTTGTTAAAATCCGTAAAATTCGATCCATACTTTTGATATGTTAATATTTGTAGATTATAACAATACCATGTAATCTGCTGCTTCAAATAATCTTGACCTGTCCCAGATCGATAATCAGACAAGATGTGTTCACACCACACTCTATAATGTCAAACCATGACATGTTTATACAGGACTAACCAAACTTGCTATCAAAGACGTTACCTATTATAATTATAATACAATTAGGAAACATAACGTAATTAGGAAACACAACCATCTATGACCAGCTTGTCAATATTAGTCCCTCAAGTTCACCGACTTACGACTTGATGTCTGAAATTACTTCCAACACAAACAATAACTAAACTGACCCATTGGCCCGTTAGCCAGACTAATTTCCAAACTTGTGACACGGATCAGCAAACCAAACAATCCCTAAAGCAATTGATTCCACGGGTTAGCTACGTTCTTTTGTATAAAATTTCTCTTATATAATTTATGTTTCTTGGTTACATAATTGTGTAACATGCAATTATATGAATTTACAGTTGTGGGAGCGGCTTAATTTATAGTTGCAGATCTATTAAGTATAAGAAAATATGTTTTTCAATAACTCCCCTGGTTCCCAACTCAGCAATTTTGAACATATTATAAATATCAAAGACAAATGAACATATTATAAATATCAAAGTCAAATGCACATTGTTGACTTTTTAAAGTCAACCAGACATATTATAAATTTTAGTCATATTATTGGCATTGTGATCAACAAAATAGAAATTTTGCAACAAAAGACACATTCTTATATGTAGTTATACTTAAAAAAAATAATAAAACGTTAATTATTTTAAAATTCCAAAATAAAAAATAAAATCCACGTCGCCACTTAACGTCTACATAAAAAAAAAAGATAAAAAGATTTCCTATGTGAAACAAAAAAGAAAAATGCTAAAAAAAGATGTTAAAACATTTAATTTAATAAAATATGAAAATTAAGTTACTTAATTGGAACACGTTTTAAAGTTGAGTGACCTAATTGAAACACTTTTGAAACTTTATTATATTAATTAACTAGTTTTTTCGATCCAACTTTAATCAAATTGTGTCATTTGAGTGTCAACATTATGATTATAGCATATTAATATAGCGTTTGAAGTCATATTGAACGAAGTTGTATTAAAGTCAAATGTAACAGAAATTGGAAAAGTTGCATAAATTGGAAAACTTTATTATATTAAATAACTAGTTTTTTCGATCAACTTTAATCAAATTGTGTCATTTGAGTGTCAACATTATGATTATAGCATATTAATATAGCGTTTGAAGTCATATTAAACGAAGTTGTATTAAAGTCAAATGTAATAGAAATTGGAAAAGTTGCATTAGCATTATTTTCTATCAGCGATGCAATGAAATATGTGTGTCAAGCAAATATGGCACCCATAAAGTAACATTAAAAACTTAAATTTACATGAGACAAATTCTAAACGCCAATACAAATGTTGTCAAGAAAATATGGCATACGTAAAGTGCCATTAATACCTAAATTCAATGACACAAATACAAAATGCCACTAAAAGTGAGTGCCAGGCAAATATGGCATACATAAACTGCCATTAAAACTAAATTTACAGTGACACAAATGCTAAATGCCACTAAAAGTGTGTGTCAAGAAAATGTGGCATACGCAAGGTGTCATTAAAATATAAAATTGTGGCACATAAGCTAAATGTCATTAAAAACGTGTGCTACTAAATGACATTTTATTTGTAGTGTACCTACTACATATGCTGAATATATAGATCTCACACAGGCAATTAACGATGCTATATAGTTAAAAGGGTTTGTGACTGAGCTTGGAATCAAAGAGGCTTAAGCCGTTGCTTTGGGTGACAATCAAGGTGCAATTATGTTGTCTAAGAACCAAGTATTTCATAAGGAACACAGTACATTAACGTCATATTTCATTTTATTAGAGAGTTATAATTTAATAAAAGCAAGTTAGAGTGGAAGATGTAAATACTCTTGACAATGTTGCTAACATGTTAACAAAGGGGAAATTGTTGATTTGGATTTGCTAAATATTGGTTGATTTGGATTAAGGTGGAAATTGTTATGTAACTAAGATCAAAAGGGGTCAATGGGAGAGCAAAATCGAAGTATAAACTTCAAAATTGAGTTTAAGAATGCCAAGATAACCGACTAACACCATTATATATTACGCATAGTCCCTTTCACAGCAAACAAATACGAGTACATAAATGACTCTAAACTAGACTTTATAAACGAATCAAAATTTCGTAACGAACTTGAGCATACAACTAATGCCAACAATTGATATTCTTCGTGTGTGTTTTACCAAGTATAAAAAGAATATCTCTATACACCAAGTTTAGGGCTAAACGTGACGTATAGAGATATTTTAAACCTATATGCAAAAAAGAACAAATTATGACGAAAGTTACAAAACTGGTCAAACCTTAAAGAGAATCTAAGTACTTTACTCTATTATTTATGCGATACTTTGTAAATCGTATGGTCCAACTTTTCCATGGCAAGTGACAACCATATTCCGGCTAAAGTTTTGATAAGTCAGTGTCACATAGCTAAAAGTGTAATTAAACAAAGTACATATAATGGCTTCAACGATCCAGTATAATTATAAATATCATTTAATGCATTATTAATTAGGGGAAGGTTCATATACATTTTGATCTTAACATAAGTACGTAGGAAATAATGTCAATTTATTTAAAAATGCGAACGTAAGAAACAATACCAACTACAATACCAATCTACATAAACAATGACTTATAATAACAAAGAAAAGAACCTAAAAATTACAACAAAAGAATCAAAATCAAGAACAAAATAATAACAGCATATACCAACAAATACTTATAACAGCAAAAGAAAACATCTAATAATAACAACAAAATATAAATAAGCAAATACTTATAACGTCTCATAATCGAAAATTAGCAAATACGAACAAAAAATAGCAGCAAACACCTATAAAAATAAACATAATCATAACAACAAATTGATTCTCACCGTTTTCATGTTAAGAATAAAATGTATTTGATCTTGTTTCTTATTAATTATTTAATGAATTCAATATATTAATTCAAGAAATTGGATAATAGTGACATGATTGGCTCTCAAAAAGAAATTACGACGGAGAGCAATCCCATCATGGAGAAAATGCCAGCGAAAAAAAAAGAGGCAAAAATATAAATATTTGGTAAAAAGGCAAAAATAAAAAATAAAAAGAAAATGCCAGCAATCCCACTATTATTATTATTATTATTATTATTATTATTATAACGATCGTGAAAAGACCACAAAATCTCTTTTTGATTTATGCCTTTAAACTCGTTGAGTCGGTCCTAAGTGTACTAAAACAATAATAAAGAACAACAATAATTTTGTGTATGTGTCGTTTCGTAGCGTGTGCAGACAAAAGAATAATAACAAACACGGGCACGAATGTTATTAAAGATACTTGGTAACTTGTCTTATAGTTGAATACACGCATAAATAGGATTTGGAGGGTGTGATATATATGACTTATAAAGCTATAATGATACAATATAACCCGTATTACGGGGTTGTTTTATATTTTTTGTTCTAATATTTATTTATTTTTATAATTTATATATTTTTTTTATTATGAAAGTTAATAATATACTTATGGTTTGATGATAAATTGTTTCACAAATAAATGAGATGTTATAACCCGGTTTAAAAGCTATATGGTTTTGATGAGACCCAAGACCCTTTTATTTTTTTACTATGAAATTGTTTTTTAATTACAAATAATATTTATGAAAGTTAATAATACACTTATGGTTTGATGAGACCCAAGACCCGTTTATTTTTTTACTATCAAATTGGTTTTTTAATTTAAATAATATATATATCTTTTTTAAAATAAATAAGATATTATTTTTTATTATATCCTATTTTATAGGATTTTTACATAAATAATTTGGTGAGAATAACTTTTAATTTAATGAGATGTTATAACCCGCTTAAGGAATATCTCGGTTTGGTAAGGCCCATACCAATGAATTCGGGTCAAATGCATGAGAAGCCTCCATTTAAAAATCAAGTAAATCTGGTGACTCCAAAAAAAGTGGAAACGACCACATCGCGACACTAAGATTTTTATGTCTTCGTTTATATATATTATAGATACATAACAATGTTACGACTTACGTTACACTTGTTTAAACTCCAGCTCATAAACCGTCATCAACCAACCAAGGAGTAACCTGCAAGTAAGAAGAGAAACACCCGGAAAAACTCGGAAACAAAATGAAAATAAAATAATAAGAAAAGATATTACTGGGTTGCCTCCCGGGAAGCGCTAAGTTTATTGAATAGTCTTCAGCCGGACTCGCTCCCGAAACCTCAATCAGGAGGCTTCTCCTTTATTTGCTTCCCATCAATACTCCTCAACACTCTCCTCTTACAACTGGTCGGGAAGAAACCAACTGCACCGCTTTCATGGGCCCAAACATACAACGTGAACTTGGCCCACCAACTCGTAGACTCCCCCAAAAATGATTCCTTGAAGTGAAACGGGAGTGATGAACTCTTCTGCACACCATGATCTCTGAGCCTAGATATCCTCCTTATTCTTTTAACCAACTTTTTAAACCTCGACACGTCCCGAATGGAGATTGAGTACGGTTCATGTTTTGGTTTTCCATAATCCAAGTGCAATGGTGGGAAGACTGGATCACCAACCAACTCATGGCTCTTCTCACAAGGCTCCTTCTTGATCCCCACACTTGGCTCGTTATACAATAAATCTTCGAGCAACTTCAAATCACCAAGTGGGTCAAACTCTCCTTCATCCATCACCGTAAAATCCACAAACTCATCACCAAACTCACCCCTAAACTCGTCTTCCCACGTGGGAACATACTCCTCTGACTGCTTTTCCATCCCCAAATTCTCACATTCGATAATCGGCTCACTAAGTTGTAATTGACTCATTAAACCAAGCCAAATTCCATCTAAAGCTTGTTGGGTCGGAAATGGGGCATTTGGATTTGTATCATGGATGACGCGCAACCAGTCAAACATTACCTCATCCGGATCTGGTATTTGCTCAATGAATTCACCGGATGAGTTTTCATAACCCAGAAGTTTCCCCCTTAAATCAAACATCAAACGTAACCGGGGTTTCACTCGATTTTTTGCTTTGCAATCCAAAATCCTCTGTATCTCCATCTGCCAAATGGTGTAACGTTTTTGTTCTTTGACTCCATTCCCGTAAGTCTCCATTACTGCACACTTAAACAGAGACGGATCACGGGCACCAGATAGTAGTAGACGAAAATTAATTAAAACTAAAATTAAACTATTTAAAAGAAAACTAAAATAAACTATATTAATCTAAATATATCTACAAAACTATAAAAAGCAAGTCCCCAACTCGGGTCGTTCTCTAATCGCCTCAAACCGTGTCTCCGGCAACAGCGCCAAAAACTTGATGTGCGAAAATATCTATATAAATAAAACACGAATCGCAACTAAGCTTTAAAAACCAAACAGTCTATCCTAGTTCACACAAACGGCAAGTGTACCGGTCGCGTAGCAGCACAGTTTAATGAAAGTCCGGATGTCGAACAAAAAGACACGTGAGAACGGCTCAGATAATTAACCCTAATCTAAGTCCTGCCTACATAATATATTTATTTATCTAATTATTTAAACTAACTAAACTTAACTAACTTAACTTAACTAACGATGAAACTTAACGGAACTAACGATAAAAAGAAGACGAATCACCTAGGTAAGATGACTTAACGAGTATAGGATGGATCAGGTGCTAACAAGTGTTTGAAACCGGATTCTAAAGATGAACTAAGATAGATGGAATCAAGGCAACTGGGTCCCTACGGTCAGTTTTACCAGAAAACCCTAACAACATCTATTTAGCTTTTAATTTACGGTTGCTTATTTACGTACCTTAATGATTTATTACTTGGTCCGTATCAAAATCACAATCCTCACTAAGGCTCGAGCTAATTACAAACCTAGGAAGAGAGGGGTAATTCAATAATAAGGATAAAATAACTCAACTTACAAACTAACCTAGTCGATAGTTAGAAAACCGCACGTGGTCTTGCAACGGGTAACTAAATCAACTAAAGCAGAGAGATAAGCTAACCCCTAAGGTTTTGGTCCAACTCAAAGCGGATGATCCTACTGACCTAAATGATTCAAGAAACATAAACCCTAATGGCACGCGTATACCACAATCAATCAACACACTCAGTATTAACCGAACTAGCAAATAACGACAACACGAAACAAATTCATGCAATAATCAACTACTCGGGGCTCATGCAACCTAAAATACATCTAATGGAATCAAGGTTCATGGAATAATATCACAAATTATGAACTTTACAATAACTAAACAATCAAACACGAAATCAGCACCCGAAAAGTGATAAATCAACCGTTAAACATCAAACCTAGGCGATTCAAACAAATTTAGCCAACCATAATGAATTAACAGTAGATAATAATGATAATTAAGCTCAAAGTATTCATTGCAAACTGATTGGAACTTGTTTCAAAGTGTAAAACTCAAAAACGAACTCACAAACGTTAAAACAAGCAAAACCGACAACCGCTTGATGAAACTCCGATCCGGAAGCTCCTCCTCCTTGGTATTTCGAATTTAGCAGATGTGATGGCTGGAAAGATCATTAAAAATCGTTCATAGGGTTTAGGGTTTTTAAATATATCATTAAACACCCATTTCCTAATATAAAACAGGTTAAAACAAGCCCACAAAGCCCGCTAGAAGACAAACGGTCGTTTTTATGATTTCTGGCTGTTCTTGGAAGCCTTGGAACATTTTGGAATCCACCACATGCTGCTTGAATGGTATGACCTGGTCACGTATCTCGGCCATGCCATTTTCTGACGTTTTTCGACTTTCAGCTCATTTATCTTCGTACGCGCGTACTGGCTTTATCCGAGTTCCGTTTAGCTGATTCTTTATCCATTTAACTCGTTTTCTCTCTCTCTTCAACATGGGACCTATCACATACACAAAAGTGTAAATTCACACAGGAACGAATGATATTCGATAACGTTTAAGCACAAAATAACATAAAAACTATTAGGAAAACATGTGGGTTTTACACCACATCATATGTCAAAGTCGGTAGGGTTGGCTCGGGTCGGGTCAGGTCGGGTCACACAATAATATAAAAACCAAAATAAGTTATAAATGCATCACAAAATTACGTTCATCACGAAGTGCACCGAGGCGACATGGCCCGAGTCAAGGCGCAAAAGAGTATGACTTGCGTTTGCGATATAAATTGAATAATATATATATCATTTAATATATAAAAATATGCATCTGTATGTATAATACTAAAAAAAATTATTTATGCAAGTTTCTTATACACAAAATAAAATCTATAATAGTATATACAAATAAATAAATATATTCATGAATTGTAATACATAATATTATATCGTTTGTATAACAATAAAAACTTTACCTCTATAAGATGTAAGAAGAATGTGACCTTGTGATTGTAACGTTTAAGATATCTTATAAATTAGTTACTACAATTCCAATTTATTAATAACACAAGAAAAAATCATGATTACATAAACAATAAAAGAAATCCTTCTTCAAAATTCAAATGATAAAACATATATAATTTTCTATTAATCAAATAAAGTGAATAATGAGGTTAAATAGAAACTGAAGCACTACTCCATATTATATATATAATAAATAAATACACTATAATATAAACAATACTTAGGGGTTGAAAAGTTTGACTATAATTTTACTGAAAAGATAAAACGTTGTTTTGTACTCCCTTAATTCTCAGCCACACATATCATTTATAGTAAATCTCTACTATATATAATGCATGAGTGAAGGACTTTTCAAATTTTAAGAGATACAATCTAATGCATAATAAACAATCACTAATGCATACAAATTTGAAATTTTAGGGTAGTATAGTATTTTAGACATCATATACGTTTATAAATATTTAGTTTTGAAAATATTTATAATTATGATCCTTTAACTTCAACAAAACTTTATTAATTTATCAAATAGTTACAAATAAACCCCCTTAACTTTACCCATTTATTTGATATATTCATTTAAAATTTTTATTTCTTATATATCTTTTAATACATTATGTTTTAAAAAAACCCGACTTTACCATTGCAAAGTGCTTAATTTTGTCGACGTTTTAACGTAAATTTTATTTTATTTTGAGGTGTTTATGATAATGTACAAGTAAATTAAGAATAAGAGTACAACTCAAATATACACTTATAAACCTCAAATATAATTACAAATAAAACCCTCAATTATATTCAACTTTTGTAAGTTTAATTAATAATTATACTTCCACCCTCTTAAGTTTACCCATATATTCATCTATAGTTTCTTTTTTCTTTGTTTGTCTTTTATATTCTTGAATATATAAATTTTAATAAATTTCAACCTTGCAATCACGATGTATTTATTTTTGTTGACGTTCCGATGTAAGAGTTACCAAATATATATGTGCATGGGATAAAATAAAATGGATTCGTGTCACTTTAAAAGTAGTATAAATTTTGGTGACTTTCGATCATTTTTTTAAAATATTTTTTGTTGATTTTGGTCAACGAATAAGTACTTTGATAGGTCGAAACGCGTTCGAGTTATCATGTGTTGGCTCTGGGTGAACATTAAATCTTTGGTTGTTTATGAAGATTGCAAACACGAGCCTTGGGAAAGTTGATTTTAGGGGCTGATCTAGATCTATGACGTAAGTAGTGGGGTTGCGGGACCCCCCCCACCCCACCCCATGGTGAACTCTGTGGGAAAAAAAATTCTTGATTCGTCACTGGTTGATGTTTCATATACACACACAATGATGGTTATGAAACCATTTTTTCGAGTTTTATTGTCTACTATGTTTTTAAGAGAGCCACACATATGTATTATTGTATTTTATGCTATCTCATTTAAATGGTTTTTGAGAATTCAACTTATTTTTATAATTATTTACAAATGTCAACAAAATGACTAAGCCTCACTTAATTGGTCTAAGGAAAAAAAAGGTACATTTGATTATATGTTCAAGAATGAATATGTTTTTTTAATCATTTGTTAATATTGGTTTAATATTTGTTATCTTTATGATCTGATTATTGCATGTCTCTTGTAACTACTAAAAATTGTTTAAACATATTGTCGTTGTCGCAGCATCGCGCGGGTTTAATACTAGTAAATAAATAAAGGTGAACATTAAAAACACCTTTGTCCTCTTTCTTCTTCTTCATCTAAACTTTTTTTCATCATCCTTTGACCATTTTGACCAGAAAAGCCAGCTATAACTTTCTTTTTTTTCACCTTGCTTTAGTTCTGCTCCTTCTCTTTTTCAGATCTTACAGGAGTTGGAGTTTAAATTTTACAGGGTCGGTCGAGATTTTAACATATATATATATATATATATATATATATATATAACTAAAATTTGTTTTTCCACAGGGGACGGCCGACCCCCGTACAGTAACAGTAGGTCCGCCCCTAGCTAAGGGCCTCCGTTTCAGGCGTGCTACCAGTCAAAACGACCAGCGTGGGCCAAGTTGTGGTAACATGCCATGGGCGGTTTATCCCGTTTATTTTCCAAAATAAGGCCTCTATATACATTTTTGGGCGACTTTTGTCTTTTTCGTCTAGTTTTCGGGTTTTGCTTTGGGTTGTTGTTGGGCCTTTGGCTGTTTGTTTTGTCCCAAACCTATTTTGGTTTCTCTATTAATATGTTATGAATACTTGTGACTGATCATTGATCAGAATTGGAAAAAAAAAACTTTCACTTTCAAATTCCTAACTTTTGGGTCGGATTTGAGGGTTTAGGGAATGATCATCACGGGTATTCGAAGAATCAACGTGATTAGCCTTCAATCTCTATAAGTACGCTGCATCACTAGGCAAACACATGGTACACATCCTTTGTTTCTCTTACCTAATGTCATTCTCATTCACAAACCAAGTTAACCCTACCCAATCTTTATTATAAAACTAATTTCTCTAGTTTTCGGTTTTCATATATCCAACCCAATCAAACCAAACTTCCCATACTCATAAGCAACCTAAACTTTACTATTTTTATTAAATCAATATAATTTATAGTTATTGTTTTTTTTATTAAAAGTGTTTAGAAGTATAAAAAAAATATTTATTTGAAAATAAACAATATATATTTATATTCAACAAACATACTTAATAAAGTAGATAAACAAAATTACAATCATAGCATTAAATATAAATCACACTTACAAGTTATACAAACTACATAATTATAATCATAGTTAAATTTTTGACAAATATGTTCAATCAAATTGTTTTAAAGTTGTCATTTTTCTACTTAAAATGATAATTTAAATTTTTTATGTTTAAATTAATTTCTACGCCTTATTATTATCATGTATTCATGTTCCTTGAAGACCCACCTTTATTTATCAATGTTGTAAAACTCGGAATCTAAGGCCTTGAAATCGGCGATTCCAAGGTGCTTACACATTAATCTTGCCGCATTTTCCCAACTTGGCCACCATTACTCGCCAAGGTCCAACTCGGTCAAAAGTCGGAGTACTCGGGATTACTCGGCCTCAAAGGTCAACTCGACCATCATATTTTTTTTTTTTTTTTTTATTTTTTTACTAAAAAGTTAAAAATAACAACAAAACATGATTTTTTAAATTATGTGTTTTTTTTCATATAAATTATGTAATTTTGTTGTGAATTATGTTTGTCTTAACATATATATAATATCCAATAATTATTAACAAGACGAGTACTCCCCATGTACATCCCCAAGGGACAACCTAGTGAGTATTACAACATTGGTATTTAATTTGTTTTTTTTTTAATATTTTATTTCTTTAAAACCCTAATCTCAGTGTGTTATTTAGCTTATTTCATGTAGCGGTTGATCATTATTTAATAACACATTACAATACATAACGAGCGAAATGCAAATCCTAAAAACCTAAGATGGGTAAGTGAACTCACATCCCTAATAACAATATAGTCCACTAAAACCATTTCTTAATAATGTGAGATAATATATTATCTATATATTTAGGTTAATAAAAGATTAACTATATTTTGATTTCATTTAATAATTATAAAAGATTAAATGAGAAATGTCGGTGCCAAAATATTGAGAAAGCAAGTACCTTGACTTTTTAAGTAAAGATTTGAAGATTTTCACCGTTATTAAATGTTGGTGTGATGGTTGAATCAATTTTCGTTGAAAAACAGTCCCCTAATTTGCCTAGGTAGGTTCGATTCTCAAGTTGCATTGTTTCTGCTTTTTTTATAATGTTTAACACAAATTTTTTTCCCATGTGCGGTTTCTGCCCTTTTATATTTCGATTTTAAGGCCATTATTTGATTTTGTTTTTTATTTCATTATTTTCATGAATGTTATTGCATATGTTTTGCTATATTTAGCATCGATAGTCTTTGTAATATATTTGTTACTAGTTTTTATCCCCGTACTACGGGGTTATTTTATATTATTTGTTTTTTATGTTTATTTATTTTTTGAATTTTTATTTTTTTTATTGTGTAAAAGTTAATAATATATTTATGGTTTGATAATAAATTGTTTCACAAATAAATAAGATGTTATAACTCGGTTTAAAAGCTATATGGGTTTGATAAGACCCAAGACCTGTTTATATTTTTTTACTATAAAATTTGTTTTTTTAATTATAAATAATATATATATTTTTTAAATAAATCAGATATTAAATTTTAGTATATCCCTACTTTATATGATTTTTATATTAAATATTTGATTAGATTAGTTTTTAACTTAATGAGATGTTATAACCCGTTTAAGAAACATCTGGGTTTGATGCGACCCGTACTCGTGAATTCGGGTCAAATGCATGAGAAGCATCTATTTAAAAATTAAGCAAATATAGTGACTCCAAAAAAAGAGAGAGCGACGACATTGCGACACATAGGATTTTTATAGTTTCGTTTATATATATTATATAGATCATTAGATGAGACCCAAGACCCGTTTATTTTTTTTACTATAAAATTGGTTTTTTAATTATAAATAATATTTATGAAAGTTAATTATATACTTATGGTTTTATGAGACCCAAGCCCCATTTATTTGTTTTACTATAAAATTGGTTTTTTAATTTAAATAATATATATCTTTTTTAAATAAATAAGATATTAACTTTTAGTATATCCTATTTTATAGGATTTTTACATCAATAATTTGGTGAGAATAATTTTTAATTTAATGAGATGTTATAACCCGTATAATGAATATCTGGGTTTGGTAAGACCCATACCCATAATTCGGGTCAAATGCATGAGAAGACTCCATTTAAAAATCAAGAAAATCTGGTGAATCCAAAAAAAGGGGGAGCGACCACATCGCGATACATAGGATTTTTATGTTTTCGTTTATATATATTATAGATTCTTTATGTTAATTTTATTCGTTTTACACCTCCAACGTGAATTTATCATGTTTTACTTGTGAATTTTCTTGTGTTTAAGTTAGCTTTTTTACTGTTCGTTACATCAGTAAAACCCAAGCGTTTTCAAAACCCGAACATTGATAAAACCCAAGCATTGAGTTAGGGAGATAGTCAATGTTAATTCAATCGATATCGGTTACGAATGGCCCTAACGGCCGACGCAATGCGCCATGTTAAAAACTAGTTACATTTTATTCGAACAAAATGGTGGTGAACAAGCTACAAAATCGTTGGGCAAGATCATAATGTAGTAGTTACGTTGCAAAACTTACAAACTAAATTATCTACACCTCAAATTATAATATTCTACTTAGTTTTCAGAACAAAGTACATGAGGTAGAGTGCTACTTCTGACTAAGAAAACCAAACCCAAACCTCAAATGATTTTGATAAGTGATAGGACATGACCGTTTAACAAAAATACTTAAAGTGGATCGACTCGTTAATGACATTTAAAACCATGCCTAAACGGGTCAAAACGCTTAACCTGTTTATAATATGCAAAATACGTTTAACTTTTCATGTTAAGAAGGTCAACACGAGACGTTCAGAACCCATTTATCAAACTGTTAATAGTTCTACTGTTCTGTTGTGTTAATATGTCTTGTTATAGACCACCCATGGTGGTGGAGATTGAGAGGAGATTACAATTTACAACACCATCAACCCCCCCCCCCCCCACCCCCCGGTGGAACAAGAAGTTGATGGATGGTGAAATATTTCTCGCCCAATTTGTGAAGTATATTAGGGGCCCACCTAACATTTATTAATTTTTTATTCATATATTCATTAAAATTGTGACACCTTACCCCTTAATCTCTTCCACACCACTACACCCCTAAAATACAATCAATCTTCTTATTGATGGGACGCCACGTGACACACTTCTCCCACATTGACGTGAGTTCGAAGACTCACTCAAAAAATAAACCGATTACAACTATTAGATAGCGATAAGCGGGTATCGAACACAGGGAGTTTGTGGAAATTGTGTTACTAAGTAGTTATGTAATTTATCTAAATTAAACTAAATGCAAAAAGTAAATTTAAAGTTTTGGTTGTTTGGTTTTGATTAACAAAAATAGCTAAAACAATTAAACGAGTTTTAATCCCCTCGGTTTCAGGTTTCCATGAATGTTACGGTTAATGTTTAACTGAGATGAACAATAGATAAAGTTCGTATTTATGTAAACGATTGCGGTAATTGAAGATCAAGTACTTGGATTATAAAACGCAAGGTAATCACTCAAAAACCAATTAGTTTATCCAACCCTAAATCCCTCCCGATAAATCTCGATTACTTAAAGAACCAAGAACTGACGGTTCAGAACAAAAAAATCGATAAACTAATAAGCTATCAATCAATACATCAACACCATAATAATTTAATCAATATGATCAAACTAAAATCTCAGAAATTTCATAAACAATCAACCAAACAAACATAGCAAACCTTACAATCCGAAGGAAAACACGAAAGAGTTTAGCCGAGCATGATTCGGTTTGTCATCCTTTCGATTATAGTTGGCATAAGAATTAAAGTCAAGTATCTAATGATTACCACACTCACAATTGATGGATTATCTCCCAAAATCGCCTCCTCCTTGTCTCTAGATGATAAGTTCTTGATAAAGATCCAAAAGCCGTCCATAAGAACAATTAAAAACGGCAGTTACAATTTGCAGCATGCGTCCACCGTAAGCTACGGTGGCCACCGTAGCTTACGGTGGCTTTAAAAAGCCTACGGTGTCAACAAACTGCCTTACGACAGCTAATATTCTTCAGCTCCACCGTAGCTTACGGTGGGTACCGTAAGCTACGGTGGTCTTCACCACCAATTTCTTGTCTTCGTCATAACTTTCTCGTTCTAAGTCCGTTTTCATCACCGTTTTCGCTCACGTTCTCGTAATTCCATCATCTAGCTTTTCATACCTGCCATTACACGAGTAAACGTAGTTATCCAATTCAACAAAATAAACCAATTAAACACATGAATATTAACGGACTTAAACCACCTAAGGGTTGTCCCGTGGACCACCCGTCACATTCCCACACTTACACGTTGCTTTCCCTCAAGCAACAACTCAACACAAACTCTTTATTATTTTCAACTTGTATCCACCAATCTTACCACAGATCCGGTTCGGTTAAGGTCCCAAGTCATACCCTATTCCCTTGTTTTTATCGGGTGCACTAGTTCAAAGTTGATAACCCACCAAATAATTTGATGTTACAATTTAAAACTATGGAACCGCCCAAACGAGTGTACCTTGTTTCCGGTTAGGGCACACATGATCACACCCCTCATAATATAACATCTCTCCTCTCGGTTTAATATCTGGACCATCATAAAATGTGCTAGTATATCTCTGCCCTCAATACCAAGTATGAACACAATGTAATAAGCTTGGAAGCAAGTCATATCTCTACCCATTACCCACCGGTTGCATAGAGAATAGAACTAATGGTTTTGTTGTGGCTTAGGTTAGGGTGTGGAAGCGGATTTATTAAGTGACTTAGGTGGATGAAACCCAATTTATTCAACAAACAGACCACTCACTCACAATTATTTACAAACGATACTAACTCAAACATCGACTCTTTTTTTTAAGCCTTTCTTTGATTTTCCAACTTTTTTTTTTGTGTGTGACAAATACTAACATTATTATATACAAACAACTGACTCGAGACATACGTACATTGTGTACTATGCTCGACAAACAACTTATATACAACTTTTAACATACCGGGTTTCATCCACAGGGTTAAAACAAAAGGCCAAGGATAACACGGCTTGTAATGTGGGTTAAAAAGAGCAAAGAAAAATGGAAAAAAGGCAACAATTGGCTCCTTAGGGATAATGTAAGGCAGGGATTTTTTTTTTGTAAGGCCAATATAAAATGGATTCTCTAAAGTCCTATTTCTCCATACAGGTGGTGGTATTAAGATCTCGAAATGCATGAGACAACCAAGGTCTAGATATCATGGGCATACCGGCTACTCTCTATAATGGCACTCATATGACATGTGTATATATTATATATTATATGTGTATTATATATAAAGCAAATCTCACACACGTACCGGAGGAATTAGGCTGCCGATATGAAACATGTGTACCCGTCCCCATGACTCGTTATCCCATCTAAACGGTCCATTTTAATTTTTCCTTTTTTTTAAAACAACTAGGCACATGTTATTTAAGGAATTGTGACCATGAAAAGGGACCCAAAACTTCACCCCGCCATCTTACCGCTTTCCGGTTTCATTAAAACATTTTTAATTTTTTTTTTCGATTTTTCAAAACAAACAAAAACAAACAAAAATTTTTCCTCATCCCCACACTTGGGATACATTGTCCCCAATGTATGGTTTTGAGAAACATAATACAAACTACTTAAAATAACACACAACTCTCTTTTCAACACAACCCATAATACTTAATCAAAAGTATTTTGTCCACCACCCATCCACCCAAACAAATAAAAACACAAAAGATAACTTATACAAAACTATACAAAATGATGTTCTCTTGATAACACGAGATTCCATTAGAAGAAAGGAGGTCGAGCCGGCCCGAAAATGGACGTCATCACATCGTTGAACTCACCAAATCCAAATGCATCTTGACCATCACCACCTTGCTCACCTCCTTGTTGTTGCGAGGTACTTTGACTTGAACCTTGATTGGGATCCACCCACATGGAATGATGCAATGGTGGTGTAGGGTATGACACACTACCATCATACGGTGGCAAAGTGGTGTAATCTACATATGGCGGGTTAGCCACAACCGGCTGTCCCGCATGCCACGCGTCATGCATCCGTCGCTGACGATCATCACGGTATCGGCCGTTCATGTCATTCTCAAAGGAATAAGCATGGGTGCGGTTCCACTGCTCTTGTTGATCAGAATTCTGCTTTAACGCCCTTTCCATACTCGCACCCATGAAGGTTTGTTGATAGAAAATAGTTTGGGAATATTCGGGCCAATTCCCAAACATAGGCGGTCTTTGGCTTTCGATCACCTCTTGCATCGTTCCCTGATGAGCCCAATTCGAATCATACGGCCTGCGTGCATAGTCAAATGCACTTCCCACATAACCCGATTTCGTACCCGTCTGCCTTCCATCCCAACTCGGTCCCGCTTGATTTGTTTCCATGTGAACTACATTTGTGTTATCTTGATACGTCTCATCACCACTCACCTCATCTTCACTTTCCGGGTCATCCGCTTCACCCGCAATTAATGGTCTTGCATTTTCCTTCAACACTATCCATCTTCTCCCATCACTCTTCAATTTATGGTACCGTTCAGATTGGGAATATACCCAACCCGACCCCAAATGTGTGATGTCAAAGGGTTTAAACTTTTTGTAAGACCCCCTATCACCCGTCTGAATAGCACCATATTTCTTCAACAATGCCGTTATTAATCGACAATGCGGTATGATCTTCCGGTCCACACTGTTTCGGCTAATCCACACGTTACACATGACCAAAAATCGGGATGAAATAAGCGGTGAGCCATGTAACAACGTGTATAATATTGGAATTTCGGGATATCGTACCTCGACCATGTCACCCCGACGCGGAATGACGTTATTGATGCTAATCGTTAACATCAATTTTGCTTCCATCTTCAAATTTTTTCGGTACAATTTCCCGGCGTATGTCCCGGGCAAAAACAGATCATCTAACATGGTGTTCCACATCGGGTGCTTCTCGGAAAACAAATACAAATCATCCAAATCCGGGTACTTATACTGATTTTGCGGTTTACTATCAAACTTTGCTACCCGTCTCAAACTATCAAACGACATTTCCACCTGAACCCCATTCACAGTACCAATCAACTTGTCCTTTGACGAATGGTCACCTGCAACCTTTCGTAGAGTGGCCATCCATTCTTGAATTTCCGAATCGAACAGGTTAGTTGACTCCTTGTCATGACATTTTAGAGCTGCTTCCCAACCCAATGCTTTGAATTTATCGGTAACCCCAAATGGCCCAAAATCCTCTTCTTTAACTTCTTTTTCGCAAATAAACGCATCAGTTCGCGGCCTCAACGCGTTCATTTGATCATGGAAGAGCTCCGCTTGCCATTCTTGAGGTTGATCTGCTAAAGACCCTGACCTCCAAATTGGCTTTTCCCTTATTTGATCCTCATCCTCCTCACTTTCCGGATCATCTCTTTGAAGTACCAGTCTTCTTCTCTTTGGTTGTTCAGCCGGATTGCTTGACGAGCCAACCGGTTCTTTCGCTTTTCTACCCATTCTGAACACACACACAACAACAAAAGAGCAAGTTATTCACTTTTCAACCTTACACATCCTCACACTTGCTTAACATTATGATTGAAGATGTTACTTAGACATATTATTCAACTTTTCAAACAATTTCACAAAATTTTAACATTATGTCCACCAAATGACCAATAATATGCCCATAATTATGTTTCAAATCATATTAATCATCTTCAACCATAACCCATTCAAACTCATTATTCAACAATTCAACAATTTAAGCAAGTGTGGATGTAGCAACAGTTATGAACAACTTACAATTTCCTTGCAATATACCATAAAGAATGATAATAGATTACATACCTTGTTGTAGTAGAGAATGAAGATGAACAAGCTTCAAAATACACAAAAAACCCAAAAAATTTCGGACTTGGTTGTCCAAAATCGACCACCTAGATGAGAGATTTTCACAAATACAATGGTATAATTGAAACCCTTGTGAGATTCTAGCCAATTTAGAGCCAAAAATCAATTGATTTGGTTAGGAAATAAGAAAGTTATGATGGTATGAAGTGTTAGGGTTTTGAAGGTCTGGAGAAGATGAAGAAGATGTAGGTGGAATGAATGGTGAAAGAGATGTGTAATATGTGGTGTATATTAATGTAAAAATAAAACTTTCTTTTTTTTATAAACATCTCGAAGCCCGGTTGCCCAGCTCCAGGGTCCACCGTAAGTTACGGTGGACACCGAAGCCTACGGTGGCCTTGGATCAAAAAAATGTACCGTAAGACAATTACTGGCCAGCGTGGGTGTTTTCCTCCCCACCGTAGCTTACGGTAGGTACCGTAGGCTACGGTGGCCCCTGTATGTTAATTTTTTTTTTGTAAACTAAAGGAAACAAGAAAAACAAAATTAATTAAAACTTATTTACCCAATTAAAATAAAAAATAAAAATAAAAATTACCCTACCCCCCATGAAAAACCCGAGTTGTCCCCAACACGGTAAAAAAAACATAAAGTTTTCCCCACACTTGATTTGGACAAACTCCAAAACGAGGAAAGTAATTTTTCTAAAACCAATTTTAAATAATAAAAAAAAACTAAATTAATCTATATTAAAATATACAACATACCTTGGCCCTTTAATTCGTTTCCTCATCCGGTGAGCATAACAAGTAACTCACCCGGTCCACATCGAGCATATTGATGTCATTTCCTTCCAAGTAAGGTTTAAGTCTTTGACCATTCACCACTTGTTTCGTTTGTTCTTGGACATCTTCTATCTCCACATCACCAAATTGACCCACTCTTGTGATAACATATGGGCCCATCCATTTGCTCTTTAACTTACCCGGAAACAACTTCAACCTTGAGTTGTACAACCACACCTTTTGACCCACTTCAAAAGTCCGTTTTCTCAACTTTGCATCATGGACTTTCTTTAGTTTGTCTTTGTACGCGGAAGCACATTCATACGCTTCATCCCGGATTTCCTCAATCTCATTCAACTTCAACTTTATCAATTCACCCGCTTTCTTATAATCCACGTTAACATTCTTGATCACCCAAAACGCCTTATGTGCCAACTCCATTGGTAAATGACACCCTTTTCCATAAACTAACCGATAAGGAGTTGTGCCAATAGGAGTTTTGTAGACGGTCCGATACGCCCACAATGCATCATTTAACTTAGAAGACCAATCCTTCCTATCGACTTCATTATGGTTTCTTTGATTTGGCGATTGGACACTTCAACTTGTCCACTTGTTTGTGGATGATAAGGAGTGGCAATTCGGTGATTTACATTATACCTTTTTAGAAGCTTCCCAAAGCTGAAATTCTTGAAATGTGACCCACCATCACTAATAATCACCCGCGGGATGCCAAACCGAGCAAAGATGTTGGATTGAACGAATTTACAAACTACCGAATGATCATTTGTTCTTGTTGCTACCGCTTCTACCCACTTGGACACATAGTCAACCGCAACCAAGATATATAAAAATCCATTCGAGTTGGGAAATGGGCCCATAAAGTCAATTTCCCATACATCGAAAATCTCTAACACCAAAATCGGTTGCAATGGCATTTCATCTTGTTTCGAGATACTACCCAACTTTTGGCAATTCAAACAATGTCGGGCATACTCACTTGCATCTTTAAAAATTGTGGGCCAATAAAACCCACATTGGAGCACCCGGTAACCCGTCTTTTGACCGCTAAAATGACCTCCACACGCCGATGCATGTGCATGAGTCAAAATCTCTCGTACCTCAGAATCGGGAATACACCTCCTTATCATTTGATCCGAACCAATTTTGAACAAGTCCGGTTCATCCCAAATATATTGTTTCACTTGGGCCATGAACCGTTGTCTTGTTTTCTTCACCCAATGACTAGGAATAGACCCCGTTGCTAAATAGTTCACAAAATGGGCATACCACGGGGCGGTTGACACGGCTAACAATTGTTCGTCGGGAAACCGTTCGTTTATCTCCATCGGGTCATCGACACATTCAAGTGGAATCCGAGACAAGTGATCCGCCACTACATTCTCACAACCTTTCTTGTCCCGGATTTCAAGATCAAATTCTTGCAACAATAACACCCATCGAATCAAACGCGGTTTCACGTCTTTCTTTTCCATCAAATACCTGACCGCACTATGATCCGAGTACACCACAACTTTACTTCCCAAAATATATGACCGAAATTTATCCAAGGCGTACACCACCGCAAGTAACTCTTTTTCGGTAGTGGTGTAATTTAGTTGCGCCTCGGACAAAGTTTTGCTTGCATAGTATATTACCACTGGCTTCTTCTCTACTCGTTGACCCAATACCGCTCCAACCGTGCTATCACTAGCATCACACATGATCTCAAACGGGCTTGACCAATCCGGTGATTGTAGAATAGGTGCTTGTACCAACTTCTCCTTCAAACTGTCAAAAGCTTGCAAACATTCATCAGTAAACTCAAAGGGGACATCCTTCAATAAGAGATTACATAAAGGTTTTGAAATTTCACTAAAACCTTTAATGAATCTCTTATAAAATCCGGCATGTCCCAAAAACGATCTCACCCCTTTAACATTTTTCGGGGGTGGTAAAGATGAAATTACTGTTATTTTAGCTTGGTCAACTTCCATTCCCCTACTTGAAACCACATGACCTAACACAATGCCCTCTTGCATCATGAAATGACTTTTTTCCCAACTCAACACCAAGTTTGTCTCAACACATCGTTTTAAAACTTTTTCTAAATCAACAAGACACGACTAGAATGTTGAGCCAAAAATAGAAAAATCGTCCATAAAAACTTCAAGTGATTCCCCGACCATGTCAGAAAAAATGCTCATCATGCATCTTTGAAAAGTAGCCGGGGCATTACACAATCCAAATGGCATTCGCCTAAAGGCAAAAGTACCATATGGACACGTGAAGGTGGTCTTATGTTGGTCATCGGGATGAATTGCAAATTGATTGTAACCCGAATATCCATAAAAAAAACAATAATATTTTTTACTCGAAAGTTTTTCAACTATCTGGTCAATGAATGGTAGTGGAAAATGGTCTTTTGAGGTTGCATTATTTAATTTTCTATAATCGATGCACACTCGCTACCCGGTTACCGGTCGGGTGGCGATTTGTTCACCATTATCACCTTTTATTACCTGGATGCCGGCTTTCTTGGGAACTACCTGTGTCGGGCTCACCCATGCACTGTCTGAAATGGGATAAATGATCCCCGCATCCAACCATTTGATAACCTCCTTCTTCACCACTTCCCGCATATTCGGGTTCAACCGTCTTTGAGTCTCCCTTGTGGGTTTAGCCTCCTCATCAGTAATTATTTTATGCATAACAATGGAAGGACTAATACCCTTTAAATCCGCCAACGTCCATCCAATAGCAGCCTTATGTGCCCCCAACACTTTTACCAACGACCTCTCTTGTTCTTCCTCAAAGTTAGAAGCAATGATAGCCGGAAGAGTTTCATTCTCCCCTAAAAATGCATACTTCAAGTGACTTAGAAGTTCCTTCAATTCAACCTTTGGTGGACACTCCAAAGACGGCTTTGTGTCCGAATTGATCTCCGTTGGCAAATTCTCAAATTGATGTGTCCATGGTGGCCTTCCCTCTTGCATAGCTAAGACATCCTGGTTTTGTTCTTCCATCCTCAAAGCACAGACGTGTACCTGTTCAGAATCATCACAAATACAAGCTTCTACACAATCTTCATCATATTCATGAGGAATACAATGGTCCACCGAATATGCCATAAAACATTCTTCACCACTCAAAGAATTAGAAACGTTAGTAAAAACATTAAGGCGTATTTTACGATTACCAAACGCCATGTCAACGGTACCAAATCTGCAATCAATGATTGCATGAGCAGTGTTCAAAAATGGTCGACCTAAGATAACATTTTGTTGTTGACTTGGGTCACCCGAAGAATAGTCTAACACCAAAAAGTCCACAGGATAGTAAAAATCCTCCACTTTCACAATAACATCTCGCACAATTCCACGCGGAAGTTTATGAGATAAATCCGCCAATACAACCGTGATCTCAACACGTTTTAAGGGACCAAAGTCATATTGGTCATATAAACCCCCCGGGAGAATGCTTACTCTGGCCCCAAGATCTAGTAACGCCCGAGACATTTGAAAATCGCCTACTTGAATATTAATTAAGGGCGTTCCCAGATCTTGAAGCTTAGGAGGAAGATCTCCTTTTAAAAACGCACTTACCCGCTCAGTTAAATCCACTCATTTAGGCACTTTTTGTTGCCTCTTTTGAGTGCATAGATCTTTAAAAAACTTAGCATACGCGGGCACTTGTTTTATTGCCTCAAGTAAAGGTAAATTTACCTTTACTTGCTTAAAAACTTCCCACATATCTTCTTTTTGAGGACCCCTTCTAGAAATGATGTTTTTCTTACCCGGGTCAAGTAAAGCCGAGGGAAATGGAACCGCATTTGGTTCCACTTCCTTATTTTTATCGTTTAAATTTGAAGTTTGACCCGGAGTTTGTAATGGTTTTTCAAAAGTGACATGTTTAGTGGGTTTATTTGTTACAATTTCATCATCACTTTCATTACCCGTAATATCCTCAACTTCCCAATCAACCACACCCGGTGATAAATCTTTTTTATATTCTTTACCACTTCTTAAAACACTAACGTGGTTAATAGGAACATTACGAGAAGAGTTATGAGAAGGATTTACCTTTGTGTCGCTTGGCAATTGACCTTTATTCTTCTTCAACTCGGACACTTCAGTTGCGAGTTGACCCATTTGTGTGGTCAAAGATTGGATGGCCTTATATCTTATTTCATCCTTTTGCATTCGCGCTCATCCAGTTGATTTCTTCATTGCATGTCTTGTTGCATTAACTTCAACATATCCATAACCTCATTACCACTCGATGAACTTTGACCCGTTGACCCGCTTTGACCGCCACCCCCTTGACCTTAAAATCCTTGATTATTCCCGCCATGATAATTACCTTGGTTATTATATTGTTGGCGAGGGACATAATTACGACTTCCTTGAAAATTCGGGTTAGATTGAGTGGCCGGATTTTCATAACGAAAATTCGGGTGATTTCTTAACCCGGGGTGGTAGGTGTTGGAGTTCATGTTGTAATTCCTACCACCCCCCCCCCCCTTGGAGTGCATTTACCTCTTCAACCGGCGCTTGACCTAACGTATATACCTCCGTTGCATGACCCAACTCATTACAATTTGTACAAACATTGATGACTTGATTAGTGGTTTGTACATTTCCTTCTTTGACGGCTTGCACTTGCGGTCTACCAATCGTCGGTCTCGCTCTTTTACCGGTTTGAGCCTTTCTCTTTGAAGTAACAGCCATTTGTTCCAAATACGCCCAATCATCTTGTTCATAATTTGTACCAAATGTACCATTAGTGATTGACCGCAAATCCCGTTCATCCTCCATACTCAACCCACATGAAACGCATTCAACAACTCCCATAAAGCAATACCGTGATGAGGACAATTCTTGATCATCATATTGAATCTCTCGAATGCTTCATGAAACATTTTCCCCAATTGTTGTTGGAAGGTTCTCAAACTTCTTCTCGCATCATTGGTATTTTGGGCCGTGTAAAATTCTTTTAAAAATCTTTGTTGCATTTCGGCCCATGTATAAACAGACGCGGAAGGTAAAGTGTAAAACCATCTCTTTGCCTTGTCTTCCAATGAAAACTGAAATAGCACCAACTTTACTTCATCCGATGTAAAACCTTGACCCCCAATTGTGTTGCAAATGGAGTCATATGCCTCCAAGTGGAAGTAAGGTTCCTCCGTTGGTAGACCTTTATACTTTGGAAGACTTTGAAGTGAATTTGTTCTTACTTCAAATGTCCACCCTTGATTATTGAGAGGGATAACCACCGGAGACGGATTATTAGTAATTTTGGGTCGGAAATGGGCTTCTATCCCCCTAGCCATCTCTCTTGCGTGCCTTCTTGGTACCCCCATTGGTACTCTTCGTTGACCCATTGGTCTATAAACGGGCCTTGGCAGCACAAACTGCTGTTGAAACTGTGGTTGGGGCATTGGTTGTTGAAATTGTGGATCTTGAGGTTGCCCTTGCGGTTGTTGGATAATTGGTGGCGGTTGAACCTGTTGATGAACAACAACCGATGGTTGTTGTTGAATCGGTGGTGGTTACACGTTTTGTTGGACAATTACTGGTTGTTGTTGAGGCGGTTGTTGAACAAACGATGGTGTTTGTCTATTAAACCCTTACACCGATTCTGGATGTTGCCATTGACCATAGGCCAAATTTCCGGATTTACCCTTTGACTTCCATCACCTCCCGTGTAGTAACCTTCCACTTCATACCCCTCGAATTCATTGTCAAACCCATATCCATATCCCTCACCTTGTGATCTTGAATGTTGCATACGCTGTTGGGGTTGGTATTGGTAGTTTGATTGTGATTGTTGAAAGGGTGGCAGTGGTTGATATTGTTGAGATGATGATGACGCACCAAAGGTAGGAAAAAGGTTGGTAATAGGTGGAAATGTGGATGGTGTTGCATAGGTGAATTGAGCAGCTATGGGTTCGGTTGTGGGTGGTGGTTGGAGTTCACTTGATGCTGTAGATATATTAGTAATAATCGGTGGAGGTGGATTTGGTGGAGGTGTAGTCGGGGCTGGTTGACCCGAAGTGGAAACTGGTGAATCCATATTTCTGTTTGATACAGTCGGAGAACCCAGGAGTTTGTTCTCTCTAAGAAGAACTCGGTTTCTTCGAAGCGTTCTGTCAATTTCGGGGTCGATTACTAGTGGTGATGACTTGTTGGATCTTCTAGTATGCATACACCTGTAGGTACCTGCACAATAACACAACCAGCGTAAAACCGAAAATAACAAACAAAAACTACTAACTAACACACGTTGCGCACTAATCCCCGGCAACGGCGCTAAAATTTGACGTGAGGTCGAAGACTCACTCAAAAAATAAACCGATTACAACTATTAAATAGCGATAAGCGGGTATCGAACACAGGGAGTTTGTGGAAATTGTGTTACCAAGTAGTTATGTAATTTATCTAAATTAAACTAAATGCAAAAAGTAAATTCAAAGTTTTGGTTGTTTGGTTTTGATTAACAAAAATAGCTAAAACAATTAAACGAGTTTTAATCCCCTCGGTTTCAGGTTTCCATGAATGTTACGGTTAATGTTTAACTGAGATGAACAATAGATAAAGTTCGTATTTATGTAAACGATTGCGGTAATTGAAGATCAAGTACTTGGATTATAAAACGCAAGGTAATCACTCAAAAACCAATTTGTTTATCCAACCCTAAATCCCTCCCGATAAATCTCGATTACTTAAAAAACCAAGAACTGACGGTTCAGAACAAAAAAATCGATAAACTAATAAGCTATCAATCAATACATCAACACCATAATAATTTAATCAATATGATCAAACTAAAATCTCAGAAATTTCATAAACAATCAACCAAACAAACATATCAAACCTTACAATCCGTTTTCATCACCGTTTTCGCCCACGTTATCGTAATTTCATCATCTAGCTTTTCATACCTGCCATTACACGAGTAAACGTAGTTATCCAATTCAACAAAATAAGCCAATTAAACACATGAATATTAACGGACTTAAACCACGGGACAACCCGTCACACATCACTACGCATGGTCATATAATGTTATTTTTATTGGTATGGAATGCATAATAAATGCACTCCACTACTACCAGGGGTGTTTGTTATATTGTTTCAAACCAATGATATTCTTACCAAAACCACGATGTCCTTTGAGAAATTAAATTTTATCATTAGCTTAATTCAATAAGTTCAAAACACCTTATTGGTTTATTAGTTTTTTTCAAAAGCTAATAAGTTGATGTTTAGTCATTACAAAAATCTTTTTTATTTTAATTTTTTAAAAGGTAAAAAAAAAAACAGTTTTCTAAAAGCCAAAATCTTGTTTTTCAAAATGGCTTTTAAAAAACCAATAAGCCAATAATTGTTTTCAAACTAAAGCTCAAACATGCTCTTAAGTCATTAGCTTGTTGATTATATCTTATAAACATGTATCAAAATCAAAGAACCCAAAACTCTTTATATTCTGTCTATTAAAGCATCTAAAGGGAATCATAAAACCCTTTTAACTTATTACAATTACTGCCATCAAGTAAATGTATGGGAACTTGTAATTATGTCATCGATCATGATGACAACATAAATAGGTTATTTCTGACATTCTTCCACTTGGCCAAATGATAATTTGTGATGAGCGTAAGTAATTTTGGCCAAGTTAAAATGCTCATCAAGTTTCATATGGAAAGTCTAGTAGAGAGTTATCGTCATTCGAATTGAATTCAACTCTATACCTCCAAAAGTCATACTAAAGTTCCAATATAACAAACCAAAATGATTGAAATAAACCATTTCATGTACAAAGTTTTTTATTTTGTACAATTTTGTCTATAGATCTTTAAGCTCAAACAAACATCAATATAGACAAAATAAAAAGCATTTGAGGAAATCATAATAATTTATACATACTATATGAAATATTATACAAGGTTTCCACTTATACTTATTGTGACCTTTATCAATTTTTTTATATTTGTTTATTTGACCCGTGTTGTAATTCAGATCTTCATTGTCATTCTTTTGAATGACTATGCATTTTACAAAATTTGAACCCTTGACCTCTTAGACAGAGGGATGAGCCCTTACCACAAGGATGTCATCGAGAAATTAAGTTTTATCATTTAGCTTAATTCAATAACTACTTAAGTCATTAGCTTGCTCATTATATCTTAAACAAGTTTCAAAATCTAAAAACATAAAACTCTTTATATTCTCTCTCTAAAGTGAAATCATAAAGCCCTTATACGAGAACTTGTAATTATGTCATCTCGATAACCTTTAATTAAATGATCATGATGGCCACATAATTAGGTTATTTTCAACAATGGTATAAAAAAGGTAAAAGAAACAAGTGATTTATTTGTTTAAAAAAACAAACGGAATAAATCGAAAACATGTAAGGCTAGCGGTATACACCTCAGCACTCACACCAGTGAGGTGTCCGACGTAGCATCTTACATAGACGTGGTCACACGTGTGACACCCTTGGAACGCCGCCCCCTCCTTTTTTGTTCACGCGTGACCTGAGCCTAGTGACCACTGTCACTCTCGTCATTCTCCCTCTCATTTCAATATGACCATTGCCAACGGTCGGTTTTTTTATTAAAAAAATATATTATAGATACATACATATAACATTTCTACCAAAACGGACCCATTTCAACTATTCTCAACCCGTTAAACAAACCTATTTCAACCAAAACAACAAATATTTCAACCGAAAATGACAAAATGAATTATTCTTCTTCATCAGACGATACAGATTTTTTTATTCATCCAATGGAGTTTATGGTCGTACATTTTTTATTTGGTGATGAGCAAATATCTTCTCCGCTCACAAGAAAAGCTCGGTTGAATCGAGATCGTAAAGGTGCACACGACCGTTTGGTAGGCGACTAATTTTTCGAAAATGCAACTTTCACAAGCAAAGATTTTAGGAGGTGTTTCCGAGTGAGTAAACGACTATATCTAAGAATAGTCGGCAATACAGTGAGAACGGATCCGTGTTTGAGTTACGTTCGTATGCAAGAGGGAGAACAGGTTTTACTCCTCTAGAAAAGTGCAATGCAACGATCCGGCATATGGCATACGACACAGTTCATGATGCTTTGGACGAGTATCTTCAAATGTCCGAAAGGACGGTAAGCGATAGTTTTTATAAGTTTACCATAAATATTATTAAGTTATATAGCAAGAAATAATTACATAACACTACATGAAGCGATAAAATTATATGTATTCCATGAAACAAAACATGGATTTCTCGGAATGCTTGGTACTGTTGATTGTATGCATTGGAGTGTGCAAATTGCCCCAATGCTTTGCGCGGTCAGTACATGCGAGGTGATCATGCACACCGGACTATATCTTTACAAGCAGTCGCGTCACAATATTTATGGATTTGGCATGCCTTCTTTGGTGTTGCAGGTATAAATAACTATTTAACGGTCCTCCATCACTCGGGGTTTTATAATAATATCATAGAATTAATGTTTGATGTTGGATTCAAGATTTCAAGTTTCAGAAATCGAACACAAGAACGGCTATTATCTTGGTGACGTGATATATCCATCGTGGTCCATATTTTTGAAATACTTCACGTGCCCACAAGATCAATAAACGAAAGAAATTTAAGGGGGCTCAAGATGCGGCATTAAAGGATATTGATAAGTGTTTTGGTGTCACAAAAATAAAGTGACACATAGTGGTCAACCCGAAACGAGTATGGTCAACAAAAAAAATAACTAGATGATGTATGCAATATGTATATTGCATAATATGATTATTGAAGACGAGAGACGTACGATTTGTAAGTACAATGAGGATGAAGACAACGTTAGTATTAAACTATATGTATATTGCATAATATGATTATTGAAGACGAGAGACGTATGGTTTGTAAGTACAATGAGGATGAAGACAACGTTAGTATTAACCTAACCGGTAGACGAAACACATAGAGAGTGTAACCGATTGGCTTTGAAAAATGAAGATACGCATGACGCGCAATGCTTGAACTTGGTTGAACATATACAGTCTCTACTGCCTCCTTCCGACAGTGAAGGCTAGAAATTTTTTTAGTTTTAGTTTATTTCATAATTTTATTCTTAATGTTTAAGTTTTAATATAATCATTAATGTTAAAATGTTATAAATATATATATATATATATATATATATATATATAAATTGTATTAAATAAATAGATAGAAAATGGAGAATGATGGAGATTAGAACGAGGAAATGGTTTATACCCCTAGATTAAAGGATAATGTTGAACGATAGAAAAGACTAACGTGACATAGATATAACGAGAGAAAAGAATGGTGTTGAAGAACATATACACTGAAGAAACACGGATCTAACTCCTAAGGAGTTAGATCAATGAGTCCATAGGATTCGGGTCAAACAATTACCAAATTAACGATATAAGCTCAATCTCCCAAGTCCAATGACGAAAACCTGCAAAACAACCACCGTGAGCTCGTTACGGGAAGGACCGGGGGGTCTTCCGTAACCACCCTCCGGCGTGAGAATAAGTACTGATCTTAGGGAGAGAAAAATACTAAGTATTGAGAGTAAGAGTGAAGTGTGTATAAATACATTGTAAAGATGACGAAGGTATTTATAACACAAGGGTTTAGGAAATCTTATTGGTCCAGCTATCCTTTTTCAGAATATGCCTTTGTAACAACCTGGACATGTGTCCGCATATGATAGGACGAGCTTAAATGCCATGTGAACGGTTATAAAAAACTCGCCACCTGTCCTTTTCGCATTAGTTGTTACATCACGTGCATCCCAAGGAAAGATCTTGGTAAATTTTCTAGAATGAAGTTAGTTAATTACAGCTGTCCATCTTACGTTACCTTCTGGTCATATTTGCGGGTGAAAATAGTAACCTGCGGATGACTTCTGAGGACGTCTGGATTACCCGCAGGTGGTCTCTGGATCTTATTACTATTCTTCCTCTGACTTAAGTTATGTGGGTGATTAATATATTCCGCTGGTGACTTTTGAGGGAGTCTTCTTCTATCCGCGGATAGCCTTTATGGGTATTTAGGTCTTTTCGTTGCCGTACCTCTACATACACTTAATCTATTTTTGAAAGGTCTTTCTCAACCTTTATATTTGAAGTGAAGTGCAGGGCCATCCACCTCATGCGTACCTTGACTTAACCAATGCGAACAAAAAATGTAGTACAGTTTTCTTAACTTCTCACATGTGATTCAAAAAGATACCAATTATTGTCTTCTCACATGTGATTCAAAAAGATACCAATTATTGTCTTCTCACATGTGATTCAAAAAGAGACCAATTATTGAAGCAACCTTTTCTTTTCTTTTCTTTTTTTCAATTTTAAGACAAATTAACCGTACACTCTACTTTTAAATCAATCAATCATATATTAATAGCAAAACTTGTGGAGGGTAGGATGTGCGCCCCATACCTCCTTCCAATGAAATAAAAAGATGGTTTTCAAATAGACTCCTAGCTCTAAAAATCATATATATATATAGAAGAATATAAGATCGAGAAAATCAAAATTTAACAATAATATAATTAATTAATAATAGCATACAGTACTAGTAATAATAATACATAAATTGATAGAAATTAAAAGAGTAAAGTACAAAAAAAATTAAAATACATAATATATAAAAAGAAAATAAATATAATGGCGTGTGACAAAAAATAAGATAAAGATAAGCCCCTAATGTATTACTTTCTCCCTAAAAGTCCTTAATTTTCACGTCTTCAAGAATTCATATCCTTAGCCATGTTCTCGGGAAAGTTTAGGTCTAGCAAATCACGCCAAATCCTCTCATTACAAATCAATTTATACCAAATTTATATTACTCCTTGCTTGAGACTAAACTAAAGAATGGCATTCTATCTAAAAGGTTTGCACTTCTACAATGTAAGCCAGTATTACAATGAAATTAATGCAACTTATTTTTTTTAAATGACCAACAAAAGAAGTATATTAATAACTAGCAAGGAGCTAGAAAAGATACAAGCACCAAACAACAAGAGAGTCAACCACTAACACGAACACCCAATTTCAAAAATTACACTTTAAAACGATACTAATCCTTCCATGTTAGACTCCTCATTTTTCATATATTTTTAACCCAAAAAAAGCCAAAAACTTTTATTTATGCAACTTATATGTTGGTACGGTCCCAAGTCACGTTCAAATTAGTTAGGTGTTGCAATTCTGGTTCTAAAACAGAAATTGTTGGAGGCTTGGAGCTAGTCCACTTGATTACTTTGTCACAATATTAACCTCACCCGTGAGACCATATTACTCTCAATAATTTTTTTCATGAGTGATTGACTAATTGGTAAATAAAAAGTAACAATGAGATATTTGTTTAATGTACACGTTAATATTAAAGCATAAACATGCTAATCATTAAAGCTGCTTACAGTTCAACATCGTACTTATTTTTATTGGGATCGGAAGAGAGTATGTCCTTGTCTATCCGTTAAGTTTTTGACGGACAAACGAATGATTCACGAACGCTCTACTGAACAAAAATCCATGTCTATGTCCGTTCATTAAAAAATTGAGTTTGCATGTGTCCGTCCATTAATATTGTAAACGGACAATAATAGACAAACTGACACTAATGGACATTTATAGACAAACAAACATGTGAATATTAATGGACAACAGACACTAATGGACAAACATAAATGGTTACATAATAATTCCAAACATAAATCCAAACAACTTCACCTACAAATTTGGAATTACATCATATAATATTCAAATATACTTAACACTTAGGTAGTGTTTGGTATGCAATAATGACATGAGAATGAAATGATTCATTGTATGGGAATGAAAAAAATGGTGTTTAGTTGCTCAATGGAATAGAATCACTCATTACACATGAAATCTCATTCCATCAAAACCATTACTTCCCACCCTATATTTTTATATTATTCCATCCCTCTTTCACCTTGCTTTCTTAACAACACCACCACTACCATCGTCACCATCACCACCGCCACCATCACCACCACCATTGCCACCTGATTGCCACCATCACCACTGTCGCCGCCACCACCACCACCACCATTGTCGTCACTAGAGCTACCACCACTGTCGCCATTGCAAATTTTTTTTTTGTTTTGGTAATAATAAATTTTATTTTTATATAAAGTATTTTTATTATTTCTATTTCATTTCTACATTTTTTTATACTAAACAATATAAAGTAATAATTAATTTCATTCCCATAGGTTAACCAAACAAGATAAAGGAATGATAATGATCTATTTCATTCCGTTGTCCATTCAATTTCTTTGTTCATTTCATTCCTCCTTCATTTCATTATAAAAGACATCAGACATATGCAGTAATAAAAAAGAGAGATTAATAACACTAGAAATTCCACAACTAACTTAAAATACTGGATAGATCTAAACACTTACAATACTGGACAGACGTTACAGGGCATTACCGAACGTAATCGGACGAACGTTACCGGACGTTCACGAACATTATCGAACGAACTTGTCCCTTTGTCCGTGTTTGTCTGTTAAGCTTACATAACAAAATTCTTTTGTCCATGTCCGGTTTGTTTGTTAAATCAACGAACATAAAGGAACTTCTTGCCGAACGGACGACCGGACGCCCGGTTCGCTTACAACCAATGCTAGTTTTTTCATGGTTCAGCGTCAAGGCCAACGCATTAGTCTTAGTCTCTTATTGTTTTTTTTTATCAAACCGCGCTGCAACGTTTGAAACTTCTAGACTTTTGCGGTTTATCACTCCACTGGGGGATAGTTATTTACTTTCAAACACCAAAAAAGATAAATATTTAACCATATACATTTCAACAATAATTAAGATATATACATAATAAAATTATAATAATATAACAACTAGATGGTGGTTCATTGATAAAGACAATTTTAAACACCCATGTTTGAGAAGGAAAATCTTGATTTCAAGTTTCATATACTATACATGATTGAAAAGAAATCTGCCATTATAAAAAAAAAAAAAAAAAAGAAAAGAATAACACCCATCACAACAAACCAATCCACTAAATACAACCAAGTGACCTTACCATTTCAAAAGCACTCCATTTCTGCTTTATACACTCCACCAATGTAGGCATGTAGCCTAAAAATCAAAGTTTTACCACTTATTTTTGTGATATCAAACTATCGAAAAGATATGAATAGTATGCATTCCCTTCCTACCTTGACAGTTCTTGAACAGTCACAAGTATCCCCACCACCCGCAACCGTACGCTGCCGGTCGTTGCCGCTAACATTCTTCGACATGGTATGGTTAATTGTGCCAGAACCTGTACACACTCTCTTCTTTTATGAACTCCCAGTCACTAAAACTCAGTTCACTGAAACCATTGTACCCAATCTCAAACAATCATTGTCTGTCACCCTACAACATTTTTTCCCATTTGTTGGAAAACTCACCATATTCCCTAGTGGTAATAAAAAACCCGAAATCCGTTATGTTGAAGGTGATTCTGTCACGTTTACATTTGCAGAATGTAACCTTGACTTTAATGATCTCGTGGGAAATCATCCACGGGAATGTGACAAGTTTTATCATCTTATACCGAAACTAGGAAACACCGCTAAAGTGTCTGATTACATTACAATCCCAGTTTTCACGGTTCAGGTAACTTTTTTTCCAAACCGTGGGATTTCTATAGGCATGACAAATCATCACAGTCTTGCTGACGCTAGCACGCGGTTTTATTTTTTAAAGGCGTGGACGTCAATTGCTCGATCTTGGGGTTCGGATGAGACGTTTTTGGCTAATGGAACTTTGCCGGTTTTTGATAGATTGGTGAAATATCCGGAACTAGATGAAAGTTATTTAAAGAAAGTGAAGGTTGAAAATTTTAATGAGAAGTATGAACTACCGAAACTTTCTGGACCAAGTGATAAGGTTCGAGCCACGTTTGTTCTGGCTCGAACTGTTATCAATGGGTTGAAAAAACTGGTTTCAACCCGGTTTCCAAATTTAGAACATGTATCATCATTTACGGTAGCATGTGCGTATATTTGGAACTGTGTAGCAATATTACACAATGATGGGCTGGCACTGTTTGTTGTCCCGGTCGGTTGTAGGTCACGAATGGATCCACCGATCCCAGCCGCTTACTTTGGCAATTGCCTCATGCCGTGTATGACTATAGCAAGGACCACTATATTAAAGGATAAGGAAGGATTCTTGACAGCTGCTAAATTAATCGGAGAGAATCTACATAAGATGTTGACCGATAAAGATGGAGTCGTGAAAGATATAGGACCGGCCGAGGATGTGTTCACCAGTGCGGAGCCAATGAAGATGACGGGGGTCGCTGGAACACCAAAACTTAAATTTTATGACTTAGATTTCGGATTTGGGAAGCCCGTAAAGCATGAAACGATTTCGATCGATTATAATAATGGATCGATATCTATTAGTGCATGCAGAGAATCTGATGAAGATCTGGAGATTGGCGTGTGCCTTTCGGCTAGTGAGATGGATGTTTTCGTTCGGAACTTCAATTCTGGTCTCGAATCATACATCTAGATTCATTACATTATTTATGCTTGTTGTCTTGTTGAATGCTTGGTTAATTTCCTTCCTTAAGAATAATCAGGATTTTCTTTTTTTTTATTTCGGCTTAAGTGCTTATGTTAATTAAGTTTGTACGGTGTGACGTTACGATATTTGAAATTATTTCATGTATCTACTCTATGTTTATGTATCTTTATATCTTTATATCATGCATGGTTACTTTACGGAACAAGTCTGAACGCCACCCACATTTATTTAGTATTAACTATGAAGTCTAGATGTACACTTAACAATAGTTGAAGTCCAAAACCGGTTAAAATACAAATTAGACAATTAGTCCATGTACACTTTTGATTAGAAACATCCGTTAAAAATTTAGTGGAAATTTATAGGAAAACAACTTATCTTTTTTTACACATTTATATAATTACATTTACATCTAAGTTGTGTACTCATTGTTTGTACCCTTTGCTTTAGTGTTTGTATCATGCAGGTTTTCTTATTTTGGTTTGCTATGTGTGTGCTTACTTCCGTATTATTCCACGTATCTTTTGATGCTTATAAGAATTTTATTGTTTGGTTTTTTAAGCAGCTGATTATGATGTATTTATGTGATTATTCATTTTATTTTTTTGGTGTTGATGAAACTGCTGATTACAAATACACATCCTTAGTGGTTCAAACTTGGATATGTATGAATGTGTATTTTGTTATTACTAATGAAAATGACGTTTGGCTGTTCAAATTATGTTTGTTGATGCTAGTTAACTATGTTTACTTGTACTAGTGTCTGTTCTTTTTTATTCTTGTCGGTTCATGCAATTGCTATGTGGTCACTCCCTTTAAATGTGTTACTATGCTCTGTTTATGCAATTGCTATGTGGTCACTCCCTTTAAATGTGTTACTATGCTCTTTTTTATTCTTGAAGAGGTAGGTCCCAGCAGAGCCCAGTTGGACCCGCAAGACTCACCTGGAACAGGGACGTCTGCGCAATGACCAACTGCTCCCGCAGGACCCACCATGCTCAGAAAGCCTTACGCGCAGTACGCCAGCTGTACCCGCAGGGAAAGCCTCCCAATGGTGAAGTACCCCGCTTGTTCCCGCAGTTGCGGATACAAGCCATCAGGGAAGGCTACCCGCATTGACAGCAAAGCTACACGCACAAGGCACTAGCTACTTCAGTAGTCACATGAAGGAATGAGCAAGGCGGGAATACTCCCGCCTAAAGGAGCCAGTCCGTATACTTCTGGAAGATCTTTTGTACTATACCTACTAAGGTATGGGCAGAACAGACGATCTGACCAGAACAGCCCATGAACCAATCACAGGGTGACAGCTCACCGACAACAGTACGAGGAGGAGCACCCTCTAGTACTGTTTGTCACTATTAGCCGCTGCCTACTCACCAACCCTTACTATGGGACGTGCGCAGCCTACAGTTGGTGGAACAGTGCATAGCCGGCAGTAAAGGAACAGTATACAGCCGACCTTGTTACTGTCGGCCGTAACCTATCCACCAACCAGCATGGCCTGTGCATAGTCCACTGTTGGTAGAACATGAATACTATTCAGCCGGCTGTACCTTCTAAGAAACCTACCTTCGGCTATAAATACTCCAACATCTTGGAATGGTAAGGACATCATCTGATATCTCATTATCTTATCTAGCAATCTCTTAATATACACTTATATTCAGAGCAATCTAGTCTGATTCTCACGCCGGAGGGTGGTCACAAGGAGGAACCCCCCCCCCTTCTCAGTGACGAGCTTACAGTGTCTGTTTTGCAGGTCACCTGAAGAACAACCTTCTCTGCTGGACCTCATACTCGTGGGAAACATTACTTAACCCCCAGATTATCCGTAATCTGCCCCGGGTCACTTAGTGTTTCTTCATTGGCGCCATCCGTGCATAAAAGCTAGAACTAATTCTTAGTTTTTTCAAAATTTCTGAAGAAATGGTTAACGTTACTCCGGTCCCAAGGCCAGTAAGTGACCAAGAAACCCCGGTGACCACAACCCCAGTAACTGGGAACACCGGCGGTTATACAAATCTTACGAACACTACCCCGGCTACCCAAGCCGGGGCAAGTGCAGTAAATATTCCACTGGGATTCACTGATGCCCAGTTGGAGAAACGAACGAGGGTCCCTCGCCAAACACTAGATCAAGTTAAGGCGTGGGCCGAAGCACGCCAGAAAGAGTTCCAGGCTGAGTTGGATGAACGCTTGCGTTCAGTTCAACAGGCTGACGAATTCGGCAGTACTCGCCAACATCTCAATATGAACAGTGAGTGCGAGTATTCAGACGATGAGCGGGAAGAATCCGATACCGACGCAAACCCTCGCCATAAGGCAAAAGGGAAGCGTAAGGAAACGGACTTCCAGCCGACAAGGAATTTTGGGGAAGCCTTTAAACCAACAAATGCGGAGAGAAACCCGCGTGACTTCTCCAAAACCTTTAGACCAACTGCTGCAAATGCAGGAAAGTCTAAGTTCGCAAGAGACATTGCGGAAGCAATCGCCCCGAGAAGTGCCAAACAAATGTCCAACATCGGCACTTATGATGGTCTATCCGACCCAGACGACCACTTGAACAGATTCATTGCGGGGGCAACCGTCAGTAACTGGACGGAACCCACGTGGTGTTATATGTTCCAGATGACTCTGGTTGGAGCGGCAGGGCATGGTTCGATCGTTTACTGGTCCACCACATTTATGATTGGGCGGACTTTCAGAACAAGTTCAGCCAGCACTTCAGCCAGCAGAGGAAATATACTGAAGAACAGTGGACGATCCTCAACTGCGTTAGAGAGGAGGATGAATCTTTACTAGACTTCATCACTCGCTTCAACTCCAAAAAGCTAAGTCTCGGCAACATAAGTGAAGATCTTGTTCGCGCCGCTTTCATCCAGGGCGCCGAATACCCAGAGCTTATCCGCACATTGACGGGTAAGGATGGCATGCCATCAACATGGGATGCCATCATGACGGCGGCCAAGCGCTTTGCCGAGACGGAGAAGCAACTGGGAAGGGATCTTCCCCAGAGTACACACCTCTACACGCAGAGGACTAGAGAAAACAATGTTCGGATCGCCCGGCAGAACAAAAAGAGGAAGCTAGGTATTTGGCAGTCAAGGGTAAACTTTGACACCTCATCCAGCTCTCACCCTCTTATTGGCGGAAGAAATCACACACACCCTTCAAGCCAAAAACACCGGTGGACGCCACTCACCAAAAGCGTCACGGAGATATTTGCCACTGAAAAGCTACCATGGCCAAAAGCTCCAATGATCCGGCAGCGACCTAATGCGGATCATAGTAAATCCTGTGACTTCCACGGGACAAAAGGTCATAGTACGGAAGAGTGTACATCCTTGAAGGATATTGTTGAAGCATTCGTCAAGGATGGAAGACTGGCACACCTGGTGGCATCAATCAAGAAGGGATGAAGGAACGACAACCGGTACCGAGGCAACGGACGAAAGCCCGTTGACATCAGCATCAACATGGTTCATGGGAAGATCAGAGGAAGAAAAAGGCGAACGACAGAACCATGCGCGTGGAAGGAAGCTGAGGTGCGCTTCCCGCGAGTGCCAGGAGGACCCAGCAAAGAAGGCTCTATCGTCATCAAAAGCCAGCTGGGGCACTACATCACTTCTCGCACTCTTGCTGACAACGGCGCCTCGTCAACGGTGATGTACAGGCAGTTCTTCGACAAGCTAGATGACGAAGACAAAGAGCGCCTGGAAACGATCTGCGCCTCGATGGAAGGGTTCGATGGCAGCACAAACACCCCCCTGGTCATCCTATCTTTCCCCGTCACTCTTACGGACGGGAATCACTCACGCACAGAAGACGTGGATTTTGTCGTAATGAGGAAGCCACACCACACATACGACATTCTCTTCGGAAGAGACGGGATGGCAAGATTCAACGCCGTGGTATCCTCAGTCCACGGCATGATTGGATGGCCAACAGCTGAGGGTGTAGCGATGATCACCGGCATTCCCCAGGTATGCATCGCATCTGTCTCATCTAAACCCAAACCAAAGATGGCTAAACCAACCATCACCGAGCCAGAAAGATGGGCCTTCAACGGCAAGTACCCTGACCAGGCCGTTTCCATTGGCCCAACAGTTGTTGATCCCACACGCACCTTACTCAAGCGCTTATTACAGAAAAACGCTGACATCTTCGCGTGGACACCAGCTGACATGACTGGTGTACCCCGAAGTAAGGCAGAGCATAAGCTCAAATGCGATCCGGCTGTTACGCCAATCGTACAAAAGCGCAGAGTAATGGGGCCAGAACAAACTAACGCGTGTAGAACCCAAGTCAAGGAACTCCTTGACGCAGGCATCGTACGCGTTAGTAGATATCAAACTTGGGTTGCAAATCCCGTTATGGTACCGAAGAATAACAAACAATGGCGCATGTGCATAGATATCAAGGACTTGAACAAAGCATGCCCCAAAGATTGTTATCCGTTACCTGAAATTGATCTTAAGGTGGATTCGTTGGCACCGTTCCGCCATAAATGCTTCCTGGACGCGTATAAGGGGTACCATCAAATCCACATGGCCGTTGATGATCAGGACAAAACCGCTTTTCGGACGCCCGATGGCACATTTTGTTATCAAATGATGCCATTCGGACTTAAGAATGCCGGGTCCACATACCAACGCCTAATGGACAGCCAGTTTCATGCCCAAATTGGGAGGAACTTGGAAGTCTACATGGATGACTTGGTCATCAAAAGCCCTGACCCAGAAGCGATGTTGAAAGACATCGAAGAAACTTTCAACACGCTCAGAAAGATAAACATGAAGCTCAACCCGAGCAAGTGTGCCTTTGGAATGGAAGAAGGGAAGTTCTTGGGGGTCATCGTCACTAAAGATGGCTTCAGAGCGAACCCTGAAAAGGTCGAAGCCATTATCAAAATGGAATCACCTACTACCATCAAACAGGCTCAGACACTGAATGGACGACTAGTAGCACTTAATCGCTTTTTGGCAAACCACGCGGATAAGTCGTTTCCCTTCGTGTCAACGTTGAGAAACTGTTTAAAGAAAACGCACTTCCGCTGGACACCAGAAGCGGAAGCAGCTTTTCAGGAGATTCGGTCACGCTTGATCGAACTCCCAACGCTCACAGCACCAAAAGCGGGAGAGGAGTTATCCTATACCTTTCCGCAACAGATAGAGCAACCGGGGCAGTCCTGCTAGTAGAGCGAAAAGGCATCCAGATGCCAATCTATTATGTCAGCCGTATCCTAACAGACGTAGAAACCCGGTACTCTACCCTCGAAAAATTAGTCTTAGCACTTATACACGCTTCACGCAGGTTAAGACGATATTTCCAGGGTCACCCAATCACCATTCTCTCCAACTTCAAACTTGCAAACGTTCTAGGCAAACCCGAGTTATCGGGACGCCTAGCCAAATGGGCAATTGAGTTGGGGGAGTATGCGATAAAGTATAAGCCAAGACCATCCATAAAAGGCCAGGTTTTGGCCGACTTTATTGCGGAAGTGCCTGCATCGCGGGAAAAAGAGTGCCAGGAAGAGGCTCAACCCTCTCCAGCACAAGACATCAACGATGTCTGGCGACTCTACACTGATGGAGCAGCCAGTAACGAGGGTTCAGGCGCAGGGCTGAAACTAACCAACCCAGCAGGCCAAGAATACACTTACGCTATTCGACTGGACTTTCCAAGTACGAATAACGAAGCCGAATATGAGGCATTCTTGGCTGGGCTGAGAATTGCGCGTAAGATGGGAGTGAAAAACTTGGAAGCCCACGTGGATTCCATGTTAGTAGCCAATCAAATCAACGGGACGTACACGGCCGTGAACGACACAATGGCCCTGTACCTCGCACAAGCAAAATCCCTTATGCGCGATTTCAACGACTGCAAAGTCATACACGTCAAGCGAAGTGAAAACAAATCTGCGGATGCGTTAAGCAAGCTTGCATCATTAGCCTTCACCCACTTAGGAAAGGATATCCGCATTGAACTCCTCGAGACACCTTCGGTCCCGCACAAGGAAATTTGTGTCATCCAAACCGGCACGGAAACATGGATGACACCAATAATAAAATACCTTGCGGCAGGTACACTACCAAAGTCAAAAGCACAGGCAAGAAAACTACGCTGTAAAGCACTGAATTATCAACTCATCGATGACATCCTTTACAGACGTAACTTTCTTGGCCCACTCTTGAGATGCGTGGACAACCAAGATGCTGACTACCTCCTAAGGGAAGTACACGAAGGCATCTGTGGAGTACACGCAGGTCCCCGCGCTGTTGTAGCTAAGCTAAACAACGCGGGATACTTTTGGCCGGGGATGCATACGGATGCGCTGGCATACATCAGAAAATGCAGGTCTTGCCAGCTCTACGCACCCAACACGCACCGCTCGAAGAATGAACTTGTTCCAGTCACCTCTTCATGGCCATTTCAGAAGTGGGCCATCGATGTGACAGGCCCATTTCCTACAGCAGCAGGAAATGTTCAGTTCCTAGTGGTAGCCATCGACTACTTCACCAAGTGGATAGAAGCAAAACCCTTAGCCCAAACAACCGCGAAACATGTCAAAAAATTTATTTGGGAATTTATTATTTGTCGTTTTGGACTTCCACAGAATTTGGTGAGCGATAACGGCACCAACTTTGCTGACAAGAAGCTACAGCAGTGGCTAAAAGAACTTCAAATCACCCACACCTTTACCTCAGTGGCACACCCGCAAGGTAATGGTGAGGTGGAAAGAGCAAATAAGAGCATCGTTGAAGGCATAAAGAAAAGACTCTTGGAACACAGATCCGGCTGGGTGGACGAGCTTCCGCACGTCCTTTGGGCAAACAGAACGCTGAAGAAGGCCAGTACGGGAGAAACCCCGTTCAGTCTCACTTATGTGACATCTGACCCGATCCGACCCGACCCAGGTACCCGTTTCTCTGATCCGATCTCTTTCTTTTATGATTTAATATTTATTTATACTTATATTTTACTTTTAATAATAATAATATATTTTCCTTCCCGCCTCTTTCTCTCTCTTCCTTCCCGCCGTCCCGTCCCTCTTCTTCTCTCTTTCCGCCTTCTTCTCTCTCTTGTCGCCGTCCCGCCCTTAAGCCTTGAACCCCCCCTTCTCTTATTTTTGTGTCCTTTGTTTCTTCCCGCCTAAGGTTGTCTGCGCAGCTCCACGCGCCAGACTTCTTACAAGGAAGCCTGCGCGAAGACCAGTTGTTCCTGCGATACGCGAGGCGAACTGTTCTCGCAGCGCGCTAAGGACGGTAGTTCTTCCCGCAACGCGCTAAGAATTGTAGTTCTTCTCGCAGCGCGCTAAGAACGGTAGTTCTTCCCGCGACGCGCTAAGAATTGTAGTTCTTCTCGCAGCGCGCTAAGAACAGTAGTTCTTCCCGCGACGCGCTAAGAATTGTAGTTCTTCTCGCAGCGCGCTAAGAACGGAAGTTCTTCCCGCTGCGCGCTAAGAATGGTAATTCTTCCCGCGGCGCGCTAAGGATAATAGTTCTTCCCGCGACGCGCTAAGGTTTGTTCTGTCAGCCTTCGCCCTCGCGCGTACGCTCGAGCCTTCTCGCGCTAAACCCTTTGAGTCTTTTCTTCTGTTTAATCCAGCTGTTTACTTTTGTGTTGTCTTATCTTCTGTGCTGTTGACCTGACCTATCTTATGTCTGAAAAGCCACTTTTGGCGCAGCATGCGCACCAACCCCATTGGTTGGTAGAAAAAGTGACTGACATTATCTTTTGAGATCTGCTTTTCCATGCTTGACCAGTACCTTTATCTGACCCGCCCATGCCTGTTTACTGTTACCTGTCAGCTTTTCCTTTGCCCCCTGCAGCTGCCATATCTTTTGAAATCTTTTACTTTTTGGAGATCTTTTCCTCTTTTCTAGGGATTGTGTTCCCTAGGGTTTCTCTATAAATAATAATCTTATTTTTCCTAACACATCACACACAAACACTTAATTTAACCTCCTCCTTGCCGTTGTTCTTCCTCTGCCGTCTCCTCTCTCTCTGCCTTCGTCTTCCTCTCTGTTCTGCCCTGCTTTTCCGGTAATATATATTATATATAATAATTTACTTATTAATTATGCTAACTTATAATCAAGACTTAAAACCAATCGTTAAAACAATGATCTTTAATTATAGGTTAACTTTGCTTGTTTAAAGTTGGTTCTTGCTTTATCTTACACCGCATCGTTTGTCAAGTGAGTAATCTCGTACCTAATCCCTTTTTATTTTAATGTTTTGGGATGTTCATGTGTTCGTACAAACTTAGAGTCTTAAACTTGTTTATGAACTTTAGTCGCGCAGTATCCCATGTGTTGAGGACGTAGACTTGGCTGTTTATTTGTATGTGTGGATCATTAACCGTCTTGTCGGTCTATTCCGCAGTTCTCATGGTACCATTAGATGAACACGGGAGAACTATCGTTTATGATTTTCTCTTTTGTTTACACTTGCACAGTCTTTCTTGTTTGTGAGCTCAATTGTGAGCACTGGCAGTCTATGAATCTTAGAGTTGGTCCCGATCGGATTACACCCTTGTTGAAAACCAGATATACACATGTTGCGCGCAGATTTATTGTTATCTATGTATTGTATTAAACTTGATTTCTCACCAACACGCAAGTGTTTGACGTTTATTTTAACACATGTTCAGGGTTGCAGTAGCTGTTTTGGAGCTTGTGGACACGTAGGAAGTTTTCTTTATTTTAGACCTAGATTAAAATGTATCAAGACAAGTTATTGCTGTTCGATTATTATGATTTATAATATATTGATTTATGATGATTTATGTTATCTTATGTCTACTTTGCGTGTGCGCGAATGAATGTATTTATTAAATATTGACACCCAATAGTGTCACGAGTAATGAAACAATATGTGGCGCCCCGATGTATAATCCGCCTTTGGTCGGGGTGTTACAGATTGGTATCAGAGCTCGTTGACTTTAGGATAGGTGGTTAGACGTAACGGCCTAGAATACCTAAGAGTCCCTTCTCGCGCATGAGAGAAATCTCATGTTTGCGCGCTTATTGTTAATTACTCGTTGTTTATAAATATGCTTGCGCAGACGCAGTATATGATTTTATGTTTTATTCCGCGATATTTCGATTTTTGTTGAATTTCGATTTTTATTGATTTTTCTTACATATTCGTTTGTTGGGATTTGAAAATCCGAAAAGTCATGGTGATACATGAATAGTTGATTTTCAATTTCCATTTACGATTATGTTCTGAGGTTGGAGACTTGAAAAGTCATGGTGATACATGAATTGTCAACCTCCAATACTCATTTTCTTGTATATTTTATATTGAGGATTGAAAAGTCATGGTGATACATGAATCGTCAATCTCCAATACTCGTTTGCTCGTATATTTTAAATTGAGAATTCGGAAAGTCATGGTGATACATGAATTGTCGATTCTCGATTCGAATTTGTTATCTGTATTAAGTTTGCATTCAAATTCATGTTTTACTTTAACTGTTGATGGTATCTAACCCCGCGAAACCAAGCTTTATAAGATTAAACTTTGCGCTAAGATATTAACTAAAATTAAAACTTTTATAGAATGCCTACGCTATCTCGTCGCCATCAGAGGAGAGAAGCCTCGCGCAGACGTTCGCAGCAACGTTCCCAGGAAATGGCCGCCGCAATAGCCCAAGCTTTGAGCCAAAACAATACCTCCGGTTATAACATTAAGTCCTTTAACGCGGGTAACCCTCCAAAGTTCACAGGTCTTGAAGGAGCCACCGTGATGCTCCAATGGCTCGAGAAGATTGAAAACACTTTCCTCCACACCCAATGCCCCTCAGACAGACGAACCCTATATGCTTCCAGTGTCCTGGAATCTAGAGCGCTTACATGGTGGAATGGAGTAGCTCATGCGCGTGGCGCAGAAGCTGCTTCTAGCATGCCCTGGGAGGAATTCAAAGAAATTCTGACGCGAGAATTCTGCCCTCCCAACGAAGTTAAGCGCCTGGAAGAAGAATTTTGGAATCTTAAGCAGTACAGTGGAGAAGCGCGCGAGTACGCGACGCGTTTCCATGAACTAAGCCTGCTTGTCCCTCACCTTGTTACCCCTTCCCGCCGAGCCATCGAGAAATTCCTTGGGGGTCTCCCCATGGAAATTCAAGATTCTGTATGGGCCAGAAACCCAGCAACCCTCTCTGACGCCATTGAGTTGGCCGCTGTGCTCAGCGACAACCATGTCAGAGCAGGAACCCTGTTCCTGCGGGGAACTGAGAAGACTAAACCCACCAAGACTGCCCCTGAACCAACAGAAACCAAGCCAGAACCCTCAAACCGTAACAACCTCAAGCGCAGGCGCAAAGCCTATGCGCTTACCAACCCGCCCATTGTCCAGCAACCCGCCTATCAACCTCCAGTTTACGCGCCTAACCCACTGTCAACTTACCCAACTCCCCCTATAGTCCACAACTATGCCTTAACCAATCCCGTACTCCCTGCCCCGCCAACTAAGAAACCTTACACAGGAAACCACCCCTTTTGCCCAACCTGTAGATTTCACCACCCAACCCAAACCCCGTGTCGACTTTGTCACCGATGTGGCCGCGCTGGTCACATGGCGGAAAACTGTAGAGTTCTTCCCGCCAATCCAATTGTGCCAACACCACCAGTCTACCCGCAGAACCCACAACCAACCTACCAAAACCCACGACCCAGATCGTGCTTTAACTGCGGTGATCCCAGTCATTTCCGGAACGCATGCCCGAGGTTACAGGTTCAGATTACGCAAGCGAATCCGGTGAACCAGATTTCGAACCAAGTGACACGCGGACGAGCTTTTAACATAACCGCGCACCAAGCGCAAGCGAATAATGACGTAGTTAATGGTACATTTTTGCTTAACGGATTTTATGCTTCTGTACTTTTTGATACTGGCGCCGATCGAAGTTTTATTTCTCGCGCGTTTGAGCAGAAGCTTGCGCGACCGCGCAACGATTTAAAAGAAAATTTTTCAGTTGAATTGGCTAATGGCGAAACTGTTTTAATTAACTCAGTGATTAAAGATTGCATGCTTAACCTTAACGAAAACGATTTTCTGATCGACCTCATCCCCATGCCTCTTGGAAGTTTTGATGTTATCATTGGTATGGACTGGCTTACGCATAATCGCGCCGAAGTTATTTGCGCCAAGAAGATGATTCGCATACCTCGAGAAAATGGTGATCTTCATATCTACGGCGAAAAACCCTCCAGTGGTCTTAAACTTATGTCTTGCGCCGAAGCCCAAAGACTCATGCGGAAAAGGTGTATTGCATTCTTAGCCCATGTGGTTAAACCCGATGAAGGAAAGAAGAAGCTTCGCGATATCCCTGTTGTGCGTGATTTCCCTGAAGTTTTTCCTGATGATCTTCCTGGTATCCCTCCCGCTCGTGAAGTCGAGTTCCGTATTGATATTGTCCCTGGTGCTTCCCCCGTAGCCAAATCTCCTTACCGTCTTGCGCCCGCTGAGATGCAAGAATTGGCAAGTCAACTTCAAGAGTTGACCGCTAAAGGATTCATTCGCCCTAGCTCTTCGCCCTGGGGTGCTCCGGTGTTGTTCGTTAAAAAGAAAGATGGATCGTTTCGCATGTGTATTGATTACCGCGAGTTGAACAAACTCACCATTAAGAACCGGTATCCCTTACCGCGTATTGACGACCTCTTTGATCAACTCCAAGGTGCCTCTTGTTTTTCCAAGATTGATCTCCGCTCTGGCTATCACCAGTTGCGTATCCGCGATGAAGATGTTCCGAAGACTGCTTTTCGAACTCGTTATGTCCATTTTGAATTCTTGGTCATGTCCTTCGGTTTAACCAACGCACCCGCCGTTTTCATGGATCTAATGAATCGGGTGTGTAGGCCTTTTTTGGATAAATTCGTGATTGTGTTTATCGATGACGTTCTGATTTATTCTAAGACCAAGGCCGAGCATGAGCAACATCTTCGGTTGGTGTTGCAAAAGCTTAGAGCCGAGCAGCTCTTTGCCAAGCTCTCCAAGTGTGAATTTTGGTCGGATGAAGTACAGTTTCTTGGCCATGTTGTTAACAAGATGGGTATCCATGTCGACCCATCCAAGATTGAAGCAATCAAGAACTGGATCACGCCATCCACTCCTACCGAAATCCGTTCCTTCTTGGGCTTATCTGGTTACTACCGGCGATTTATTTCGAACTTCTCGAAGATCGCTTTGCCTTTAACAGCTCTAACGCACAAAGGTAAACCGTATATTTGGGGCTCGAAGCAAGAAGAAGCCTTTCTGACGCTCAAGCGTTTGTTGTGTGAAGCTCCTGTTCTTGCGCTACCTGAGGGTAATGAAGATTTTGTCGTGTATTGCGATGCATCCAACCAAGGTCTCGGTTGTGTTCTTATGCAACGAGGCAAGGTTATCGCTTACGCATCAAGGCAACTTAAGGTTCACGAGAAGAATTATACAACTCACGACCTCGAACTAGGCGCAGTGGTATTTGCCTTGAAGATCTGGAGACACTACCTTTATGGTACCAAGTGTATCCTCTACACTGACCATAAAAGCCTTCAGCATATCTTTGATCAAAAGGAACTTAACATGAGACAACGCCGATGGAACGAACTCATCAGCGATTACGATTGTGAGATCCGGTATCATCCTGGTAAGGCTAATGTGGTAGCTGATGCGCTCAGCCGTAAACTCTGCCAGCTTAACTGTATCTTGCCGCGCACGCAGCTTCACTTTGCGCCGATTCAGAGCAATCTTGAATCACGCATTCGCGACGCGCAGCGCGCATCCATCAGTAATGGTAACCTTCGCGCCGAGTTAGCGTGTGGCGCGGAAGCGCACTTTGTCCCTAATCTGAGTGGAATTCTCTGCTATCTCAATCGCATCTGGATTTCCTTTGATGAGAATCTTCGCGCTGATATCCTGAGTGAAGCGCATAAATCTCGATATTCCGTTCATCCTGGCGCTGATAAGATGTACAAGGATTTGCGCATTACTTATTGGTGGCCCGGTATGAAAAAGGATATTGCTGTGTTCGTAGCTAAATGCCTGACTTGTTATAAGGTAAAAGCTGAACACCAACGCCCATCTGGTTTGCTCGAACAACCAGAAATTCCTACGTGGAAATGGGAGGGTATAGCGATGGACTTTATTACCAAGTTACCTTTGACAGCAAGCAAACATGATAGCATTTGGGTAATAGTGGATCGTTTGACTAAGTCTGCTCACTTTCTGCCCATTCGTGAAAACTACCGTGTTGAGCAACTCGCGCAGCTTTATGTCAAAGAGATTGTCTGCCGTCATGGTACTCCTTTGAGCATCATATCCGATCGCGATGGCCGTTTTATATCTCGCTTTTGGAAATCTCTCCAATCTGCACTAGGAACTCGCTTGGACATGAGTACGGCATATCATCCTCAGACTGACGGTCAGTCTGAGCGAACTATTCAAACTCTTGAGGATATGCTCCGATCTTGTGTTCTTGATTTTGGAGGTAATTGGGATTCACACCTGCCTTTGATCGAGTTCTCTTATAATAACAGCTATCATTCCAGTATTGGTATGGCCCCATTTGAAGCACTTTACGGTCGTAAGTGCCGCTCCCCGATTTGTTGGAGCGAAGTGGGTGAAGCTCAAATCACAGGACCCGAACTTGTTCAAGAGACAACCGATAAAATCGCCAAGATCCGTGATCATCTGCTGACTGCCAGAAGCCGACAGAAGAGTTACGCAGATCGCAGGCGAAAGCCTCTCGAATTTCAAGTTGGTGATCTTGTTCTCCTCAAAGTGTCGCCCTGGAAAGGTGTTGTCCGCTTTGGGAAGATAGGTAAGCTTGCTCCTCGTTATGTTGGTCCATTCAAGATTCTCGCGCGTGTGGGAAAAGTTGCCTACAGACTTGACCTGCCGCCCGCGCTCAGTAATGTGCATCCAACGTTCCATGTATCCAATCTCAAGAAGTGTTTAGCTGACGAGAACCTTCACATTCCACTTGATGAAGTTCAAGTTGATGAATCTATGCATTTCGTTGAGAAGCCTGTTGAGATTATGGATCGCGAGGTTAAGCAAACCAAGCGCAGTCGCATCCCTATCGTGAAAGTTCGCTGGGAGTCCAAGCGCGGAGCCGAGTTTACATGGGAAAGGGAAGATCAAATGAAGATCAAGTACCCGCACCTGTTCTCTGCGCAACCTACTTCGAGATAAATTTCGGGACGAAATTTCTTAAAGTAGGGGAGACTGTGACATCTGACCCGATCCGACCCGACCCAGGTACCCGTTTCTCTGATCCGATCTCTTTCTTTTATGATTTAATATTTATTTATACTTATATTTTACTTTTAATAATAATAATATATTTTCCTTCCCGCCTCTTTCTCTCTCTTCCTTCCCGCCGTCCCGTCCCTCTTCTTCTCTCTTTCCGCCTTCTTCTCTCTCTTGTCGCCGTCCCGCCCTTAAGCCTTGAACCCCCCCTTCTCTTATTTTTGTGTCCTTTGTTTCTTCCCGCCTAAGGTTGTCTGCGCAGCTCCACGCGCCAGACTCCTTACAAGGAAGCCTGCGCGAAGACCAGTTGTTCCTGCGATACGCGAGGCGAACTGTTCTCGCAGCGCGCTAAGGACGGTAGTTCTTCCCGCAACGCGCTAAGAATTGTAGTTCTTCTCGCAGCGCGCTAAGAACGGTAGTTCTTCCCGCGACGCGCTAAGAATTGTAGTTCTTCTCGCAGCGCGCTAAGAACAGTAGTTCTTCCCGCGACGCGCTAAGAATTGTAGTTCTTCTCGCAGCGCGCTAAGAACGGAAGTTCTTCCCGCGGCGCGCTAAGAATGGTAATTCTTCCCGCGGCGCGCTAAGGATAATAGTTCTTCCCGCGACGCGCTAAGGTTTGTTCTGTCAGCCTTCGCCCTCGCGCGTACGCTCGAGCCTTCTCGCGCTAAACCCTTTGAGTCTTTTCTTCTGTTTAATCCAGCTGTTTACTTTTGTGTTGTCTTATCTTCTGTGCTGTTGACCTGACCTATCTTATGTCTGAAAAGCCACTTTTGGCGCAGCATGCGCACCAACCCCATTGGTTGGTAGAAAAAGTGACTGACATTATCTTTTGAGATCTGCTTTTCCATGCTTGACCAGTACCTTTATCTGACCCGCCCATGCCTGTTTACTGTTACCTGTCAGCTTTTCCTTTGCCCCCTGCAGCTGCCATATCTTTTGAAATCTTTTACTTTTTGGAGATCTTTTCCTCTTTTCTAGGGATTGTGTTCCCTAGGGTTTCTCTATAAATAATAATCTTATTTTTCCTAACACATCACACACAAACACTTAATTTAACCTCCTCCTTGCCGTTGTTCTTCCTCTGCCGTCTCCTCTCTCTCTGCCTTCGTCTTCCTCTCTGTTCTGCCCTGCTTTTCCGGTAATATATATTATATATAATAATTTACTTATTAATTATGCTAACTTATAATCAAGACTTAAAACCAATCGTTAAAACAATGATCTTTAATTATAGGTTAACTTTGCTTGTTTAAAGTTGGTTCTTGCTTTATCTTACACCGCATCGTTTGTCAAGTGAGTAATCTCGTACCTAATCCCTTTTTATTTTAATGTTTTGGGATGTTCATGTGTTCGTACAAACTTAGAGTCTTAAACTTGTTTATGAACTTTAGTCGCGCAGTATCCCATGTGTTGAGGACGTAGACTTGGCTGTTTATTTGTATGTGTGGATCATTAACCGTCTTGTCGGTCTATTCCGCAGTTCTCATGGTACCATTAGATGAACACGGGAGAACTATCGTTTATGATTTTCTCTTTTGTTTACACTTGCACAGTCTTTCTTGTTTGTGAGCTCAATTGTGAGCACTGGCAGTCTATGAATCTTAGAGTTGGTCCCGATCGGATTACACCCTTGTTGAAAACCAGATATACACATGTTGCGCGCAGATTTATTGTTATCTATGTATTGTATTAAACTTGATTTCTCACCAACACGCAAGTGTTTGACGTTTATTTTAACACATGTTCAGGGTTGCAGTAGCTGTTTTGGAGCTTGTGGACACGTAGGAAGTTTTCTTTATTTTAGACCTAGATTAAAATGTATCAAGACAAGTTATTGCTGTTCGATTATTATGATTTATAATATATTGATTTATGATGATTTATGTTATCTTATGTCTACTTTGCGTGTGCGCGAATGAATGTATTTATTAAATATTGACACCCAATAGTGTCACGAGTAATGAAACAATATGTGGCGCCCCGATGTATAATCCGCCTTTGGTCGGGGTGTTACAGATTGGTATCAGAGCTCGTTGACTTTAGGATAGGTGGTTAGACGTAACGGCCTAGAATACCTAAGAGTCCCTTCTCGCGCATGAGAGAAATCTCATGTTTGCGCGCTTATTGTTAATTACTCGTTGTTTATAAATATGCTTGCGCAGACGCAGTATATGATTTTATGTTTTATTCCGCGATATTTCGATTTTTGTTGAATTTCGATTTTTATTGATTTTTCTTACATATTCGTTTGTTGGGATTTGAAAATCCGAAAAGTCATGGTGATACATGAATAGTTGATTTTCAATTTCCATTTACGATTATGTTCTGAGGTTGGAGACTTGAAAAGTCATGGTGATACATGAATTGTCAACCTCCAATACTCATTTTCTTGTATATTTTATATTGAGGATTGAAAAGTCATGGTGATACATGAATCGTCAATCTCCAATACTCGTTTGCTCGTATATTTTAAATTGAGAATTCGGAAAGTCATGGTGATACATGAATTGTCGATTCTCGATTCGAATTTGTTATCTGTATTAAGTTTGCATTCAAATTCATGTTTTACTTTAACTGTTGATGGTATCTAACCCCGCGAAACCAAGCTTTATAAGATTAAACTTTGCGCTAAGATATTAACTAAAATTAAAACTTTTATAGAATGCCTACGCTATCTCGTCGCCATCAGAGGAGAGAAGCCTCGCGCAGACGTTCGCAGCAACGTTCCCAGGAAATGGCCGCCGCAATAGCCCAAGCTTTGAGCCAAAACAATACCTCCGGTTATAACATTAAGTCCTTTAACGCGGGTAACCCTCCAAAGTTCACAGGTCTTGAAGGAGCCACCGTGATGCTCCAATGGCTCGAGAAGATTGAAAACACTTTCCTCCACACCCAATGCCCCTCAGACAGACGAACCCTATATGCTTCCAGTGTCCTGGAATCTAGAGCGCTTACATGGTGGAATGGAGTAGCTCATGCGCGTGGCGCAGAAGCTGCTTCTAGCATGCCCTGGGAGGAATTCAAAGAAATTCTGACGCGAGAATTCTGCCCTCCCAACGAAGTTAAGCGCCTGGAAGAAGAATTTTGGAATCTTAAGCAGTACAGTGGAGAAGCGCGCGAGTACGCGACGCGTTTCCATGAACTAAGCCTGCTTGTCCCTCACCTTGTTACCCCTTCCCGCCGAGCCATCGAGAAATTCCTTGGGGGTCTCCCCATGGAAATTCAAGATTCTGTATGGGCCAGAAACCCAGCAACCCTCTCTGACGCCATTGAGTTGGCCGCTGTGCTCAGCGACAACCATGTCAGAGCAGGAACCCTGTTCCTGCGGGGAACTGAGAAGACTAAACCCACCAAGACTGCCCCTGAACCAACAGAAACCAAGCCAGAACCCTCAAACCGTAACAACCTCAAGCGCAGGCGCAAAGCCTATGCGCTTACCAACCCGCCCATTGTCCAGCAACCCGCCTATCAACCTCCAGTTTACGCGCCTAACCCACTGTCAACTTACCCAACTCCCCCTATAGTCCACAACTATGCCTTAACCAATCCCGTACTCCCTGCCCCGCCAACTAAGAAACCTTACACAGGAAACCACCCCTTTTGCCCAACCTGTAGATTTCACCACCCAACCCAAACCCCGTGTCGACTTTGTCACCGATGTGGCCGCGCTGGTCACATGGCGGAAAACTGTAGAGTTCTTCCCGCCAATCCAATTGTGCCAACACCACCAGTCTACCCGCAGAACCCACAACCAACCTACCAAAACCCACGACCCAGATCGTGCTTTAACTGCGGTGATCCCAGTCATTTCCGGAACGCATGCCCGAGGTTACAGGTTCAGATTACGCAAGCGAATCCGGTGAACCAGATTTCGAACCAAGTGACACGCGGACGAGCTTTTAACATAACCGCGCACCAAGCGCAAGCGAATAATGACGTAGTTAATGGTACATTTTTGCTTAACGGATTTTATGCTTCTGTACTTTTTGATACTGGCGCCGATCGAAGTTTTATTTCTCGCGCGTTTGAGCAGAAGCTTGCGCGAACCGCGCAACGATTTAAAAGAAAATTTTTCAGTTGAATTGGCTAATGGCGAAACTGTTTTAATTAACTCAGTGATTAAAGATTGCATGCTTAACCTTAACGAAAACGATTTTCTGATCGACCTCATCCCCATGCCTCTTGGAAGTTTTGATGTTATCATTGGTATGGACTGGCTTACGCATAATCGCGCCGAAGTTATTTGCGCCAAGAAGATGATTCGCATACCTCGAGAAAATGGTGATCTTCATATCTACGGCGAAAAACCCTCCAGTGGTCTTAAACTTATGTCTTGCGCCGAAGCCCAAAGACTCATGCGGAAAAGGTGTATTGCATTCTTAGCCCATGTGGTTAAACCCGATGAAGGAAAGAAGAAGCTTCGCGATATCCCTGTTGTGCGTGATTTCCCTGAAGTTTTTCCTGATGATCTTCCTGGTATCCCTCCCGCTCGTGAAGTCGAGTTCCGTATTGATATTGTCCCTGGTGCTTCCCCCGTAGCCAAATCTCCTTACCGTCTTGCGCCCGCTGAGATGCAAGAATTGGCAAGTCAACTTCAAGAGTTGACCGCTAAAGGATTCATTCGCCCTAGCTCTTCGCCCTGGGGTGCTCCGGTGTTGTTCGTTAAAAAGAAAGATGGATCGTTTCGCATGTGTATTGATTACCGCGAGTTGAACAAACTCACCATTAAGAACCGGTATCCCTTACCGCGTATTGACGACCTCTTTGATCAACTCCAAGGTGCCTCTTGTTTTTCCAAGATTGATCTCCGCTCTGGCTATCACCAGTTGCGTATCCGCGATGAAGATGTTCCGAAGACTGCTTTTCGAACTCGTTATGTCCATTTTGAATTCTTGGTCATGTCCTTCGGTTTAACCAACGCACCCGCCGTTTTCATGGATCTAATGAATCGGGTGTGTAGGCCTTTTTTGGATAAATTCGTGATTGTGTTTATCGATGACGTTCTGATTTATTCTAAGACCAAGGCCGAGCATGAGCAACATCTTCGGTTGGTGTTGCAAAAGCTTAGAGCCGAGCAGCTCTTTGCCAAGCTCTCCAAGTGTGAATTTTGGTCGGATGAAGTACAGTTTCTTGGCCATGTTGTTAACAAGATGGGTATCCATGTCGACCCATCCAAGATTGAAGCAATCAAGAACTGGATCACGCCATCCACTCCTACCGAAATCCGTTCCTTCTTGGGCTTATCTGGTTACTACCGGCGATTTATTTCGAACTTCTCGAAGATCGCTTTGCCTTTAACAGCTCTAACGCACAAAGGTAAACCGTATATTTGGGGCTCGAAGCAAGAAGAAGCCTTTCTGACGCTCAAGCGTTTGTTGTGTGAAGCTCCTGTTCTTGCGCTACCTGAGGGTAATGAAGATTTTGTCGTGTATTGCGATGCATCCAACCAAGGTCTCGGTTGTGTTCTTATGCAACGAGGCAAGGTTATCGCTTACGCATCAAGGCAACTTAAGGTTCACGAGAAGAATTATACAACTCACGACCTCGAACTAGGCGCAGTGGTATTTGCCTTGAAGATCTGGAGACACTACCTTTATGGTACCAAGTGTATCCTCTACACTGACCATAAAAGCCTTCAGCATATCTTTGATCAAAAGGAACTTAACATGAGACAACGCCGATGGAACGAACTCATCAGCGATTACGATTGTGAGATCCGGTATCATCCTGGTAAGGCTAATGTGGTAGCTGATGCGCTCAGCCGTAAACTCTGCCAGCTTAACTGTATCTTGCCGCGCACGCAGCTTCACTTTGCGCCGATTCAGAGCAATCTTGAATCACGCATTCGCGACGCGCAGCGCGCATCCATCAGTAATGGTAACCTTCGCGCCGAGTTAGCGTGTGGCGCGGAAGCGCACTTTGTCCCTAATCTGAGTGGAATTCTCTGCTATCTCAATCGCATCTGGATTTCCTTTGATGAGAATCTTCGCGCTGATATCCTGAGTGAAGCGCATAAATCTCGATATTCCGTTCATCCTGGCGCTGATAAGATGTACAAGGATTTGCGCATTACTTATTGGTGGCCCGGTATGAAAAAGGATATTGCTGTGTTCGTAGCTAAATGCCTGACTTGTTATAAGGTAAAAGCTGAACACCAACGCCCATCTGGTTTGCTCGAACAACCAGAAATTCCTACGTGGAAATGGGAGGGTATAGCGATGGACTTTATTACCAAGTTACCTTTGACAGCAAGCAAACATGATAGCATTTGGGTAATAGTGGATCGTTTGACTAAGTCTGCTCACTTTCTGCCCATTCGTGAAAACTACCGTGTTGAGCAACTCGCGCAGCTTTATGTCAAAGAGATTGTCTGCCGTCATGGTACTCCTTTGAGCATCATATCCGATCGCGATGGCCGTTTTATATCTCGCTTTTGGAAATCTCTCCAATCTGCACTAGGAACTCGCTTGGACATGAGTACGGCATATCATCCTCAGACTGACGGTCAGTCTGAGCGAACTATTCAAACTCTTGAGGATATGCTCCGATCTTGTGTTCTTGATTTTGGAGGTAATTGGGATTCACACCTGCCTTTGATCGAGTTCTCTTATAATAACAGCTATCATTCCAGTATTGGTATGGCCCCATTTGAAGCACTTTACGGTCGTAAGTGCCGCTCCCCGATTTGTTGGAGCGAAGTGGGTGAAGCTCAAATCACAGGACCCGAACTTGTTCAAGAGACAACCGATAAAATCGCCAAGATCCGTGATCATCTGCTGACTGCCAGAAGCCGACAGAAGAGTTACGCAGATCGCAGGCGAAAGCCTCTCGAATTTCAAGTTGGTGATCTTGTTCTCCTCAAAGTGTCGCCCTGGAAAGGTGTTGTCCGCTTTGGGAAGATAGGTAAGCTTGCTCCTCGTTATGTTGGTCCATTCAAGATTCTCGCGCGTGTGGGAAAAGTTGCCTACAGACTTGACCTGCCGCCCGCGCTCAGTAATGTGCATCCAACGTTCCATGTATCCAATCTCAAGAAGTGTTTAGCTGACGAGAACCTTCACATTCCACTTGATGAAGTTCAAGTTGATGAATCTATGCATTTCGTTGAGAAGCCTGTTGAGATTATGGATCGCGAGGTTAAGCAAACCAAGCGCAGTCGCATCCCTATCGTGAAAGTTCGCTGGGAGTCCAAGCGCGGAGCCGAGTTTACATGGGAAAGGGAAGATCAAATGAAGATCAAGTACCCGCACCTGTTCTCTGCGCAACCTACTTCGAGATAAATTTCGGGACGAAATTTCTTAAAGTAGGGGAGACTGTGACATCTGACCCGATCCGACCCGACCCAGGTACCCGTTTCTCTGATCCGATCTCTTTCTTTTATGATTTAATATTTATTTATACTTATATTTTACTTTTAATAATAATAATATATTTTCCTTCCCGCCTCTTTCTCTCTCTTCCTTCCCGCCGTCCCGTCCCTCTTCTTCTCTCTTTCCGCCTTCTTCTCTCTCTTGTCGCCGTCCCGCCCTTAAGCCTTGAACCCCCCCTTCTCTTATTTTTGTGTCCTTTGTTTCTTCCCGCCTAAGGTTGTCTGCGCAGCTCCACGCGCCAGACTCCTTACAAGGAAGCCTGCGCGAAGACCAGTTGTTCCTGCGATACGCGAGGCGAACTGTTCTCGCAGCGCGCTAAGGACGGTAGTTCTTCCCGCAACGCGCTAAGAATTGTAGTTCTTCTCGCAGCGCGCTAAGAACGGTAGTTCTTCCCGCGACGCGCTAAGAATTGTAGTTCTTCTCGCAGCGCGCTAAGAACAGTAGTTCTTCCCGCGACGCGCTAAGAATTGTAGTTCTTCTCGCAGCGCGCTAAGAACGGAAGTTCTTCCCGCGGCGCGCTAAGAATGGTAATTCTTCCCGCGGCGCGCTAAGGATAATAGTTCTTCCCGCGACGCGCTAAGGTTTGTTCTGTCAGCCTTCGCCCTCGCGCGTACGCTCGAGCCTTCTCGCGCTAAACCCTTTGAGTCTTTTCTTCTGTTTAATCCAGCTGTTTACTTTTGTGTTGTCTTATCTTCTGTGCTGTTGACCTGACCTATCTTATGTCTGAAAAGCCACTTTTGGCGCAGCATGCGCACCAACCCCATTGGTTGGTAGAAAAAGTGACTGACATTATCTTTTGAGATCTGCTTTTCCATGCTTGACCAGTACCTTTATCTGACCCGCCCATGCCTGTTTACTGTTACCTGTCAGCTTTTCCTTTGCCCCCTGCAGCTGCCATATCTTTTGAAATCTTTTACTTTTTGGAGATCTTTTCCTCTTTTCTAGGGATTGTGTTCCCTAGGGTTTCTCTATAAATAATAATCTTATTTTTCCTAACACATCACACACAAACACTTAATTTAACCTCCTCCTTGCCGTTGTTCTTCCTCTGCCGTCTCCTCTCTCTCTGCCTTCGTCTTCCTCTCTGTTCTGCCCTGCTTTTCCGGTAATATATATTATATATAATAATTTACTTATTAATTATGCTAACTTATAATCAAGACTTAAAACCAATCGTTAAAACAATGATCTTTAATTATAGGTTAACTTTGCTTGTTTAAAGTTGGTTCTTGCTTTATCTTACACCGCATCGTTTGTCAAGTGAGTAATCTCGTACCTAATCCCTTTTTATTTTAATGTTTTGGGATGTTCATGTGTTCGTACAAACTTAGAGTCTTAAACTTGTTTATGAACTTTAGTCGCGCAGTATCCCATGTGTTGAGGACGTAGACTTGGCTGTTTATTTGTATGTGTGGATCATTAACAGTCTTGTCGGTCTATTCCGCAGTTCTCATGGTACCATTAGATGAACACGGGAGAACTATCGTTTATGATTTTCTCTTTTGTTTACACTTGCACAGTCTTTCTTGTTTGTGAGCTCAATTGTGAGCACTGGCAGTCTATGAATCTTAGAGTTGGTCCCGATCGGATTACACCCTTGTTGAAAACCAGATATACACATGTTGCGCGCAGATTTATTGTTATCTATGTATTGTATTAAACTTGATTTCTCACCAACACGCAAGTGTTTGACGTTTACTTTAACACATGTTCAGGGTTGCAGTAGCTGTTTTGGAGCTTGTGGACACGTAGGAAGTTTTCTTTATTTTGGACCTAGATTAAAATGTATCAAGACAAGTTATTGCTGTTCGATTATTATGATTTATGTTATCTTATGTCTACTTTGCGTGTGCGCGAATGAATGTATTTATTAAATATTGACACCCAATAGTGTCACGAGTAATGAAACAATATGTGGCGCCCCGATGTATAATCCGCCTTTGGTCGGGGTGTTACAACTTATGGCACTGAAGCCATGGTCCCGGTCGAAATTTGCTTACCCTCACCAAGGGTCTTGATTCAGCCAGAAGACAATGATGCGGAAAGACGGTTGGACCTTATGCTAACCGAGGAACGCAGAGACTTAGCCGCAGTACGTGAAGAGAACTACAAGCGACAAATGCAAAAGTACTACAACACGCGGGTAAAACTCTGCAACTTCAATGAAGGAGACTACATACTGCGTAACAACGAGGCTTCGAACCAAGAACGCCCAGGAAAGCTGGCCCCGGTCTGGGAAGGGCCATACATTATCAAAGAAGTCCTGGGAAAGGGCGCATACCGGCTCGAAAGGCTCGATGGCACTCCCATCCCAAGAACATAGAATGGAGCTCAATTACGCAAATGTTATATGTAGATCAATTCCAAACTTGTAAAGAAAAGGCCTAGAGCCACTTCTAATGGAAATGATTCTCCTTTCACAATGTGTTAATAGCCTTACCTTTATACTTATGAACTTCCCACACTTATGTGCCGGTATTCACCGCATAAATAGGGGAAGAAGTAAGTCGTTACGTGTGGAAGGCGGCAAAACCCGCATAAACACAACGGTAAAAATTTCAAGTTTTAAGGAAAACCTACACGCAGGTCAGATGTAAGTAAAGTTTAGCCATCCTTGTAAGTGCAAGTGACGGTCTTACCCGCACAATCACGAACAAGGAAGCAAGACTTCAACCTATCATCTACCACGTTCAAAGGTTAACTTATTCTAAACACTTAGAAAATTTCAAAGGAAAAGATGAGGAAAACTTCCACGCAGGTCAGATATAAGTAAAGTTAAGCCATCCTGCTAAGTGTAAGTGACGGTCATACCCGCACAACCATGAAAGAGGAAGCGAAACAAACTTATAATTTGCCACGTTAAAAAGTTAACTTATCTAAGTACTAAAGAAATTGCTAAGTTAGATCAAAACATGCGTAAAATAAACAAGGCAAAGAACTAACACAACCTTTATTCCATCAAATTCAAATATTACAAAGATAGCTATACAAAAGCAAAAATCTACGCTAATGGTGGAAAGGGATCTTCAGAATCAAGCTTCAGGACCACTTCCACTTGGACCCGCTCCATCAGTAGAGCGTGGTGGTTCGAGGAAAGCTTTAAGGATAGCTAGCCCATCATCAGCAGCAGCGACTTCGTTCACCTTCTCCACCACCGGATGCGGGAAGGCGGCATACTGATTCACTGCTTGGTCGTAAACAGCTTCAGTATCAATATTATACAAAGGGAAGTTGGAAGGCGGGATGCCTTTCTCAACGAACCCTAGACCAAGCAGGAAGCCGGCCTTTTCCCCATCCTCATGAGAAGCGTTGAGGGCTGCGCTCATAGCATCGTCATAAGACGTCTCTGAGAAGACCCGATGCACAACCTACAAAGAAAAAATACAAGTATCAGAACCTTTTCTATTTACAAAGAAAAGCGTAAAGACATGAAAAGCTTACCTGAGACAACGCTTCTCGAAGAAGCCATTCCTTGGCAACCAGAGCTTCTTGGAGGGCGGCTTGAGCTTGGGTACAGGCGCGTTCGGCTTCACTTTTATTAAGGTTGGCAAGCAACACTTCCTTTGCAGCAGCCTCTTCGACGCCCTTTAGCTTCCGCTCAGTATGGTCAAGCACCCCCCTCTGGTCCAAGATCTCCTGGAGCTTTTTGGCGTCTTCCATCGCCAAGGCATCATGAGCCTGCTGGAGAGCCTCTAATTTGGCCTTAAGCTCCTCATTCTCCACGCGTAGAGGCTCAGCAACAAAGAAGACAAGTGTTAATGATATTAAGCTATGAAGTTAAAGATTAAGTTTGTACTTACGGGTTTTCTTGAGCCTAAATATACGGACAGGCGGGGATGAACCCGATGGAGCCGGCCTCTTCACGCCGCTCACCATTGTCATCCTGGGCTCTCCGGTGACAGTTGTCACAGCCTCCGGAACGGTGGTCTTATCACCACCGGGATTCCCCGCCACCTCTTCGCTCTCGGTCTCCGAGTCAGACCGAGGCACCGGATCGGCAGTGGAGGCCACCTTCTCCTTCCCCTTCCCGCCGGCAGCCTTCTTCTTCCGCACCAACGGAGGACCATCTGCGGATTCCTCATCAGAACATACGATTAGAGGAATTCCAGCAGAGGTTTCAATATTGAGGGGTCGAGGATTGAATAGCGCCTTACCTGGCCGCCTGGCGCTAAGGATCTCGTGGCCTAGTGGGTAGACCTCCACGAACCGATCCGCCGTTTGTTCTAGGATGGGCAACTCGTTCTCGTCTAGAGCGCGAGTACCCATCCGAGCGGGACGTCAGCCTCCCGCGGGTACATGAGCGACTGCAAGTCGTTCCCCTCTGAAATAAACAAGAAAAAAGTTAGAAGAGATTCTAAATCAACAAAAAGAAACAAAGCATACCGTAAGGAACAGAGTTCGAACCGTATTCGAGGACGATCGGGATCTTTCGCGCATCCGCATCCTTCCACACTCGGCTCATCCCGAGCATTACCATCCCGGACTCCGCAAACCGGTAAACTGGAGATTGGACCCGGGATATCTTCGAAAACCATTCCGCCTCCTCGTAGTTGGAGGCGTGAAGGCTGGGAAGTGCTTGCCCATTTTTGAACTTCATGGCAAGGGGGATGGCGCGAGCGGAGATGTAGAAGAACTCCCGCTTCCACGAGCGAAGACTGCGCTCGGTTGCGCAAATCTTCAAACCCTTAATCCGGGTTATCAACGTATACCCCCCCTGGATACACCTTCAGGAGTAGAAGGTCATCAGGCGGTCAACATAGGGCTCAATGCCCAGAATCCGGCACACCCACTCGAAGTGCCGGATCTTGGCAATCGCCATCGGGTGCACCTCGGTCAGGTGCACACCGTGCCTCTCCAGGACACGGTACACAAACTTTGTCAATGGGAACCTAAGATTCCCATAAACAAAGAATGCAGCATATACCCCGATCTTGCCTCTGGGGGCATCGTACACTGTCTGATGGGGTTCAGGAAACTCAGGCTCGAGAGACTCGAGCATGAACTTCCTGACGACGTACTGATACAGATCGACAGGCAAAGCACACTGGCACTCGCCAGCAGTACTCTTGTCGTCGGCTGTAGATTCGAGATCACGAGACGACATCTTGCAGATGAAAGAAAACGATTTCGAGAAAAGGCTCGACTAAAAAGTTGAGTATTCACCGGAAATCGTTCTGAAGATGAAGAGAAAAGTGAAAGTGTGAATTACAAAGAACCCTCTCCCCCTTTATATACTAATCGCAATTAATGCGATGAAATTAATGCGGAAGAGAGAGAAATCGAAGGTGCAATGAAACTATGACACGTGGCAAAAAGCAAGCTGGCAACAGCTGTTGAAGGGACGCGTACCATTAATTTCGCGGCCACGCGCCCGAAAAATCGCGCCCACGCGCCTGAAAAGGAGTCTGGAATGACCATGTACTGTCACGTCACCATAACTTCCTGCACGTCCTGACACAGTCAGAAGAAACCGACGCACGACGTTTCAGAGGTTTGGACTGTTCTTATCCTTTCACCAACTCTTCGAATTTCAAAAAAATTCAAAAAAGATTCAAAAGTAGGCGGGAAGATACCCCTTACCTTGGCAACCAAGTAACCATAAGACGGGTGCGGGTACAGTGTCAAGGCAAAACCCTTCACATACTTAGCACCCGCAGGGAATTGACGCCAGGAATACCTTGGAAGTAAAGTAACCGTAAGACAAGTGCGGGTACAGTGTCAAGACAAAAACCTTCACATACTTAGCACTCTGCAGGGAATTCAAACCAAGAAGGATCTTCTGGGCCATGCTTGAGGAAACGGGAATAACATCCCCGCATGACGGGAACGTCGAGAACTATATTGTTTGAAACTCCAAGATGGAATTGGTGGTTTTAGCATAATTGATCACTATGTTGAAAACTACCAAAACCCCATGGAGAATCCACACAAGTGGGACTCAACGCTCCTGACGTGCGAGAAGGTTACAAACCTACCCGCTTCATACCCTAAGATCAAGCAGAAAAGTCGGGAATTTCTGCGTGACATCAGGAAAACCGCGGGAAGAATCCCCACGGAAAACCTTAAAACTAAAAACCCTTTTCAAAACCCCTTGCTAAGTCCAAAAGTTCACCTCACTTATTAATAATTCATGAGAAGAATATTGGACTGGGGGGACTTGAAGAGGTAGGTCCCAGCAGAGCCCAGTTGGACCCGCAAGACTCACCTGGAACAGGGACGTCTGCGCAATGACCAACTGCACCCGCAGGACCCACCATGCTCAGAGAGCCTTACGCGCAGTACGCCAGCTGTACCCGCAGGGAAAGCCTCCCAATGGTGAAGTACCCCGCTTGTTCCCGCAGTTGCGGATACAAGCCATCAGGGAAGGCTACCCGCATTGACAGCAAAGCTACACGCACAAGGCACTAGCTACTTCAGTAGTCACATGAAGGAATGAGCAAGGCGGGAATACTCCCGCCTAAAGGAGCCAGTCCGTATACTTCTGGAAGATCTTTTGTACTATACCTACTAAGGTATGGGCAGAACAGACGATCTGACCAGAACAGCCCATGAACCAATCACAGGGTGACAGCTCACCGACAACAGTACGAGGAGGAGCACCCTCTAGTACTGTTTGTCTCTATTAGCCGCTGCCTACTCACCAACCCTTACTATGGGACGTGCGCAGCCTACAGTTGGTGGAACAGTGCATAGCCGGCAGTAAAGGAACAGTATACAGCCGACCTTGTTACTGTCGGCCGTAACCTATCCACCAACCAGCATGGCCTGTGCATAGTCCACTGTTGGTAGAACAGGAATACTATTCAGCCGGCTGTACCTTCTAAGAAACCTACCTTCGGCTATAAATACTCCAACATCTTGGAATGGTAAGGACATCATCTGATATCTCATTATCTTATCTAGCAATCTCTTAATATACACTTATATTCAGAGCAATCTAGTCTGATTCTCACGCCGGAGGGTGGTCACAAGGAGGAACCCCCCCTTCTCAGTGACGAGCTTACGGTGTCTGTTTTGCAGGTCACCTGAACAACAACCTTCTCTGCTGGACCTCATACTCGTGGGAAACATTACTTAACCCCCAGATTATCCGTAATCTGCCCCGGGTCACTTAGTGTTTCTTCAGATATGTATGAATGTGTATTTTGTTATTACTAATGAAAATGACGTTTGGCTGTTCAAATTATGTTTGTTGATGCTAGTTAACTATGTTTACTTGTACTAGTGTCTGTTCTTTTTTATTCTTGTCGGTTCATGCAATTGCTATGTGGTCACTCCCTTTAAATGTGTTACTATGCTCTGTTTATTCTATCCATGAGTTATGGTTGATTTCAAGTTTTCGGTTACTATCTTTATGATTTTGGGAAATTTGTGTATAATCAGTTCGGTTCGGTTATGACACACATCAAAACCATAACTGAACCACAATTTTTGGTTAATCGGTTATTGCTTAACTGAATCGTCGGTTAATTGTTTGGTTCGGTTAAATTTTTAAACTTTTATCATATGTTTTGGTGCTCCTTTTCTTATAGTAGAATAACAGAGAAGGAAAGTGATTATGCATCACAATCAGCAATTAAACGAAGTCCAGCATGATAATGACAACACATTCTCAGATTTTCCTACTTTCTTAACGGACTACACCTCTAAGACTCTACTGTAAGATTTATAAAAACATCATGAGTTGTATTCGATTTTCGCCATTATTGACAAAACATTTTGTACTATGTTTTCATACAGATTCCTGATGAACGGTGGAACTTTATTTAGTTGAAAATGGATTCCGATGTCTAGATGTTCTATTGTAGGTTCTTCATCTCTTATCTATCACATTTTACATGCACATGCTTCTTGAATTTTAGGTCTTCACATAGATGGTTCTACTATTCATAAACATCTGAAACATTCATATAATTAATTTACTTGGCAATAATAATGTACATGCAATAAGTTCTATTTTAACATGAATATGATTTTTGTTCTCATTTTAATTATATATTAATAGAGGTTATCATCTACCTCAAAAGGAATATGATGACATCAAAATTTACAATCATGAATAAGGCATAAACTTATATTATATTATGACATATTTTTGAATGCTTGTTGGTCAATTATATTGTATCTATAAGAAGAATGTGTTGCAGGGTACTCAACTCTAGCCATAAAGATGCATCATAACCCAAATTGATCATTATTAAGCCCTCTAATTGAGATATGTGATTGAGCAGGAAGTGATCAATCAGGTTCTGTGGCCTTGGGGGTCAAAAGCCTGCACGTTAAATCACTGTTTATATTGACTAGTTTGCAACTAATTTAGGTACCAAAACATTTTCTCCGGTTTAGGTTTATGCATGAACTGTTGCAATTTAAAATAATAATAATAATAATAATATAAAATTAATAATAATAATAATAATAATAATAATAATAATAATAATAATAAATCATTTACAGATGTGTAAATAATCCTGAAGTGGTTGATGAGGTGAGAGGTCACTTTTCAAAGCATCTTTGATTGATGAAAATGCATTCGTGCTTGGGACATGAGGACCATGGAATCACGGCCCTAAACATGTGAGTACTTCAAGCTATATGTTTTATTAAGCTATACATATATTTCATGCTAATATATAACTCTTGTATATTGTTAATATACGGTGTTATGAAGGTGAGAACTTTAATAAGGTTTATGGGAGTTACAACTGGAGCAATACTTGAAAAGATACAGGGGTTATATAAATAGCACGATCAACATTTAAAATGTAATTATGCTTGCAGATATTTGAATCTGATCCATGTAGCTGTCCATAGAGGTATGCAATGGGATGAAAGTCAGAAGTATGTTGTTTTTGGTTTTTAATTTGTGTATAGCTTGAATAACATGTATAACATGTTTTTTTTATCGGTTTATAGATTTCGAATAACATTGATAACATTAAGCATCATTGTAAAATTCTTAGTTATATTTGTGTTTGCATCTATATTTATAAGATTTTGTAAATATTTGTGTGTAAATATCTGTAAATATTATCCGTTGCTAGCTAGCAGTTGCCAATTGGTTGGACAAAATGGTGTAAGCTACAGTGGGCAGAAGTGGTCGCAAGATTTGCGTCTGCAACAGTGGTCAGAAGATTTGCGACCGCAGTAGAGGTTGGAAGATTTGCGACCGCGGTAGAGGTGGGAAGATTTGCGACCGCAGTAGAAGTTGGGAAATTTGCGACCGCAAAAAATGGGGTCAGAAGATTTGCGATGGCCAGAATGGTCGCAATATTTGCGACGGCGGAAGTGGTTGCAAGGTTTGCGACCGGAACAGTGAAAAAGGTCGCAACAGAGCAATTGCAACGTGTGTTTTTCCGACAGTATTTTCAGTTGCAAAATGGTCGCAACAGAGCTATTGCAACCGCATTCTGACCAAAAAGGTGGTCGCAAATGCCTATTTTTCTAGCAGTGCACACGTATGTTTATTTTATTTATATAATTACATTTGCATTTAAGTTGTGTAATCATTGTTTGTACCCGTTGCTTTAGTGTTTGTATCATGCAGGTTTTCTCATTTTGGTTTGCCATGTGTCCGCTTACTTCCATATTGTTCCACGTATCTTTTGATGTTTACACTTATGTTTACTTTATTTCATTTAAATTTCGGGATTCATTGACTCAAAACTAATCTACATGAGAAAATTGGAATGCATGATTATTATTTGCTTACACCCAATTGTTTATTTATCAAAAAGTCTCACTTAAAAATTTGATTACAAAATCCCTACCCAATTGCACGGTGAACACGTTAAACTACAACTACAATTTAGGATTTGTAATTAATTAATTACATAATTGTAACACCCTGGCCCGGTTAGAGCTAACGTGTTACTCGATACTGTCAATCAGTTTCATTAATAACGATTTAATTAAAGTCTCAAAATTCTAAAACTTATTTAAACTTTACAAAGATCTAAATTATTCAATGCTTAAATATCTTTTACTCCAGGTTATCCATAAGTTAAACTCTTATTATCTCTCATCACATGTTTCCCCAAATTCCCATGAGTACCTGACAGAAAAAAATGATAAAGCACCAAAAAGAAATATGGGTAAGCCAAAAATTTGCTTGGTAACGAAAGAATGGTCTGCTTGGTATGAGGTTATGGAATATACGATGAAATGAAGTGAATGAGGGAATTGAATGGACGAGATAATGGAATTGATCATTACCATTACATTGACATTTTGGTTACCATGTGTGAATGAAATAAATTATTAGCTTATATTTTTTTGTTAAGCTAGAAAAAATCGGAATAAAATAAAAATGGTAATAAGTGGCAGCGACAATGGGTGGGGTCCGAGAGAGATTGTTGGAGGTGGCAGGTGGTGGTGATAATGGGTGGTGTTGGTGGTGCAAAGCAGCGGGTGGTGATGGGCGAGAGTGATGGTTGGTGGTGGCGATGGTGGCGGCGTTGTCTGGTGGTGGTAGGTGGTTGGTGGCGGCGACGAAGGTGGGTGGTGGTGGTTGCGGTTGCGGGCAGCGGAGGCGAGTGATGGTGACTGTTGGTGGTGGTCGGAGGCGGTGGTAGGTGGTAGAGGAGGAGGAGGCGGTGGTGGTTGTGAGAGAGTAATGGGTAGTTGTGGCGGGAGGGTGGTGGAGGTGATATAGTGTGAAAGAGTGATGAAATGAAAAAAAACAAGGGGTGGATGTAATGAATTTTGGGGTGTTTTAGGGGGAATGGATGGACATGGTAATGGGTGATTCCATTCCATTGACCAACCAAACATATTTTTTTTCATTCCGTCATAATGGTCCATTTCATTTAGTGTCTTATTCATACATACCATATGTAGGTCCCAAAACAACCATCAGAACGGATTTTGCACTTGATAAACGTGCCGAGACGGGTGCGATAAATCAAACGACCGAACATAAATAAAACATAAAGATGAACGATCTCGTTGTCGGCTAAAAGGCCGATATATTAAACAACGACCCACCCAAGGTGAGCTTCCCTTGGGTGGATGATTTACATCATACAACACACACAAAAATGACAAATAAAGTCATATGTATATAGCCATATACAAACATTTTAGATGCCTAATCCCGTTGAAGCTAAACGCGGTCCCGAAGCTCTCGTTTCATGTCCGGTTTCCTCGTCGGCTTTAATTGTTAGTGTGACCATAAAATATAACGGGTTTCGTAATTTGATATCGCAAGTCACAAATATTGGCCTTACAGTCACCCCCTTGACTTATGATATCAAAAACTTTGTTGAACCATGTCTCGAATCTTCACAAATTAACCCAACAAAGCCGAAGCGTCTTTAATCACCCCCTAAAGGTATGATCCACCGGGGACAACGATCAAATGAAAAAACTTATTATTTATGTGAATGAAATTATTTAAGTAATTCGCCCCTAATAAATATATATTCCAGATACTCGTATCCCACATTTTCAGGTTGAGTGATTAAACAATTTAATTCCTTAATAAATCCAACTTGTTTAAAAATTATTACCTTAATAAATAAGCATCTCGGATGCTTGTCGCCCACGTTTTCAGGATCCAATTCTCGAACGCCTTGAAAATAACATATAAATAATACGCTTTGAACGCGGTCCAATAATGACGAAAACCCGAGAAAATTTGACTTTCTTCAGTTGGTCAACCCCGAACAATAATTATTTCTTGACCCAAAAATTATCTTGCAAAAGCAGCCCAAGTAAACATGCCTAGCAGCCCACAACAATCATGAATTGCAATCTAACCCAAGTTTGAAATAAGCCCAATAGCCCAAAACATAAGTGAGTAGTTGGCCCATCTAAAAGTACGAGTCCAGCCCAAACCATCTTATACAAGCATATTAGGGCACAAAGCATAAAACTTTTTTTTAAATGCAGCAGCCGCCATTCCGGCCAGCCGTGTAACGTCCTAATTTTGATAATAATAATAATAATAATAATAATAATAATAATAAAAATAAATAAAAGAAATTTCATTTACTTAAGGGTGTGTTATTATTTAGTTAAGTTAAATAAAATAGTGGAGTGTAAGCTTGGACCAAGAAAGATGGAATAAGAGATGGTGATGGGCCTTAGGTCCATGGGCTTAAGGGTGTGGTAAATCAAATGACCGAACATAAATAAAAAGATAAGATTGATGAACGATCTCGTTGTCGGTTAAAAGATTTGATATATAAAACAAAGAACCGACCCACCCAAGGTGAGCTCCCCTTGGTTGGATAATTTACATTATACAACACACACACAAATGACAAATAAAGTCATATGTATAGCCAAATACAAACATTCTAGAAGCCTAATCCCCGTTAAAGCTAAACGCGCATCCCGAAGCTCTCTTTTCGTGTCGGGTTTCCTCGTCGGCCTTAATTGTTTACGTGACCATAAAACATAACGGGTTTCGTAATTTTATATCCCAAGTAACAAATATTGGCCTTATACCAAACGCTACCTAATAGCCAAAACAATATAAAAATGAGAGCGATGACTCAAATAATCAATGATAAATCAATAACCAAATAACGATAAGATGATACCATACGATGAATAGTCAACGACTAATCAATAACTATGTAACGATTAGACGATACTACACGTTGAATGATCATATTGAATCCCTAACTATATATGAATCAATGGGACAATACCATACACTGACTACTTAAAAATAAGACGATGCTATATATAAACAATCAGTGATGAATCTTTACAATAACAATTTTATGTAGAATTACCCATATGTGCCATTAACAATAATTCAATATAATATATACATGAGCCGCAGACTAATGCACCAATATGTAATATAGGGGACATTGGCACTCACACCTATCCATCTACTAATAACAATGAAATAACAATGATTCCCTACTATCGATCCATACGTATCTATAACAATAATCAATAAATGCTATAACTCAGCACGCAATAACAATGTGGAGACGTTGTGGACTAATCGCTCCGACACAGATAAATCACGTCAATAGCGCCTCAATTGACGCCCTATGTCCCCCCATAAGTGGATGTGCTCGGGTATTGAGGTCAATGAAACAATATATTTTCAATAAACATTAATAAATAAATAATAACCATATATAAGGCTTCCTTAATAATATAACTATAATCAGGGATCAATAGGAACATGCAATAACGACCATAAGGAATTAATCAATCACATGCATAACAATGACTCGATACGATATTTTTTTTAATATTTCATGGGATGTTCAAACCAAAATTCGAGTACGATTAAGACGGCTACAATGTTATAATTTATACCAATGATTGAGCTAAGGCTGAGGGGTGTGGGGCGCTAACCTGGGCGCGAGAGCCCCTCCGCTCGCGCCCCCAGGCGCTAACCCCACACCACCGGGGCGCGAACCGGGGCGCGAACGGGGCGCGAGCGCGAGCCCCCAGGCAGGCGTGAGTGTGGTCGCGGGAGAAGAGAGAGAAAAAGCTGGTGTGGATGCCCAAAAGAGCCGTTGAGCTCGGAATTAATAAAAAAAAACCTTAAAAACCTCTATATAATACCCCAAATTACTCCCATTTCAACCATATCAAAACACAATTTCACCTTACAAACTCCTATATAATATCCCAAACTCCTATATAATACCCAAAAATGTCTGGAAATTGGTACCCAAACCTAGATTCAGATTATATTGACGACGATTTATGGTCGTCACCAGACCAACCGATGTTTTATTCGGGGCCGCAAGAAACATCCGGCTTTCAACCATCCAACATACAACCGTCTCCTAACTTTGTTGTTCCAGAGACACAAGAATCACACGGTGATGCTACGGGAGCAAGAAGACGCGTCCACCGGAAAAAACAACTTGCAACGGACGGGCCGGGACCGGCTTCGACTCCGAGGACGAAACGGAAAACCACTCCGTGGTCATCGGATGAGAAGGAAGCCTTGTGTCGGGCTTGGATAGTCATTTCTGAGGATCGGCGTTGCGGTAATTGTTTTAACGTTTTTAAAAATGATTTTTAATAAAAAAGTTGTGGGAGAGGTTGAAAAGGTGTTCCAAGTGGGTTGAGCTGGTGGCGCCGGACCTTGATGCGGAAGTAGGGCCGAAACGGACTAAAACTAGTTCGTCTGGAGCGTATAGCACTTCCGCCGGGTCGGATTGCCGCGTTGGATTCGACCTAAACATTGCGGGGGAGGAAACGTCTTTACCGCCGAGGAGGCGGCCATTGGGAAGGGACGCCAAGTGGAAAAAACCGGCTGAGGGGGGAGCCGTAAACATCGCCGATCTTGTTGAATCCCTCAATAAATTCAACAAAACCATGGAGGTGGTCTCTAATGACAAAAAAGAAAAAAGTCGAATGAGAGATTTGGACTTCCTTACAAGAGACTTCAGTAACCTAAATCCGGTCGATCAAATGCTGATGGAAAAGCAAAAGGAACGTATCCAAAAGAGGTTGATCGAAGAAGACCAAGCCGAAGAATAAGAATAATGTTTTTTTTTAGTACTTTAATTTTTATTTTATTTTTAGATATTAATGTGTTTTTTTAATTAATGTGTGTTTTTTTAAATAATTTATGAGTTTTTTTAATAATACGTTTTTTTAATACATTTATAAAAAAATAAAAAAAAAAATCCGCTGGAGCCCCTGCTGGAGCCCCTCCACACCAGGGCCAGGGGCTTCAACGGGGGCTCCAACACCCCCTTTATCCAGTTTCTCTCTCTGCCACACGTCATAATATTATTGGCTGGAGCCCCCACTAGAGCCCTCATTAGAGCCCCACACCCCTTAGCCTAATAAATGTTAAACTACGAGTGACGGACCAAAAATCCAAAAATCCGTACACTATGTTTATGAAAATAATATTACGCTACAAGTGGACCATAAAATAACCAATGGTTGAGCTAAAATGTTTTAATATTAGAATTTGGTTTCACATTTTTACTTTCAATAATATGGTTTAACATTTATTTTTGAACCCTATGCATATTTCTAAATTTCTATATACCTTAGTCTTTTATTTACAATTGAAGATAGTTTTCACTAAGTAACTCCGCTCATAAAATGTGAACGTGAAAACAATGAAATAGCATCGGTAGTCGGTACCTTACGTAATTCACCTTTTGATTTCATTTAGTCACAATATATATTTATTACAATACAATTGTAATCCAGGTTCATAATATTTATTATGTGCACAACAATATAATACGTCATGTATTATATCTATATCTATATCTATATCTATATCTATATTATTTCATAATTGCATGTCGAGGACAAAAAAGACATTTCATAATTCATGGTTTATGAAATTACTATTTTATCCTTTTGCTTTGTTTCTTTGTAAATGTAAAAAGTTTACATTAATTTAATTGATGATTGATGATTTAAACCATTAACTAATCGTTGTAAAACTCCACTATAGTAGAATTGAATGCACTAATGTGGCAATTGAATTCAAGAAAATCAATGGTTTCAAAATGCTTTAATTTTCATCTATACCTATTAATTTGTGTGCATTCCATTAATGTCATTGGTGGAGTTAATGATCCAACATCCAAAATAGTTCGTATTTTCAATTATCCTACCCGTGGATGTTGAGTTTTACGCTTTCCTATGGTGTTTATAGCTTTGACTGTACTTTTAGTTTCTTTTGTCTTTTGTAAAGGGTGATTCTAATCATTCTAGGAACAAAACTAAATGCATACAAAGGGCATTTAATGATGCTTATGAACAACGATAGAATCTTGATTATCAAACACAAATTAAAATTCAATGGTTATGCTTTGTTGTGCTTAGTTACTTGAGGTGTAAGGCCCCGTTACCGGTAGCCCTACTTTCGTGTTGGATTTACTCATAAACACAGTTCTAAATATCAAAGTTAATTAAAACATTTACGCGGAATATAAAACTTTCATAAAACATTACATAATTCATAACTTGTCTCAAAACATCCTTTGTCTTTCACATTAATGCATTAAAATTAAAACATCATAAGTCTTCAGATGCCAGACTCTTGTTCAATGCCACGTGTCTCCTCAAGCAAGCCGCCTCATCCTACTCACCTGCGTGCATACTAAAAGTCAGCTACGCTGAGTGAGTTCTAGTTAATCATACACTATACAATACACATAAACTTATATTCTTTCATTCATACTTTCATACTTTCATTCTTTCTTTTGTATTAACTTACCTTCATATCTTACGTTATAAAGAGCATTACGCCCTACATTCCTCGAGTATTATTAGGGCTCGGTACCCTCCTTCCTCGAGTATTATTAGGGCTCGGTACCCTCCTTCCTCGAGTATTATTAGGGCTCGGTACCCTCTTTCCACGAGTATTATTAGGGCTCGGTTTCCCTCTTTTCACGAGTATTATTAGGGCTCGGTTTCCCTCTTTCCTCGAATATTAGTAGGGTTCGGTTCCCTAGTTCTCGAATATTAGTAGGGTTTGATTCCCTCTTCGTTACCATACAACCATACATCATACCTCGAGTATTATTAGGGCTCGGTACCCTTTTCGTAACCATACAACCATGCAGCCGTCATTTCCTTCTTTTATTAACTTTATCACGTTCATACACATAAGCATACATATCATACTTACCTTACACATAGCATTACAACCTGACAGTACGTGCAATATCCGAAGATCGTTCACGTACCATCAAGCAATCATTCATACATATCATATCATTCACATAAGGCATACACTTACCTCTTAGGATAAGCGTATTAACAAACATATCAAGTATGCACACAGCCCCGAAAACATAACAAGTAAATGGGGCTAGAAACTCACCTGAACACGTTTACGTTCACCGTTAATCGTAATCCCTTTTTTCAGTTGTGCACGGCTGACTGTATAACAAGTACACGTATCAAACAACTATCATTACTCATATCATCTTTCCAGTCTTAACTACTACCCACAACGAACGGGGGTCCGGGGGCAGCGCCCCTGGCAGCGGGGTCTAGGGGCGGCAGCCCCTAGCAGGGTCCAAGGGGCAGAGCCCCTGGCTGGGGTCGAGCTGCCAGGTCAGCTTGGAAAAATTTTATTTCCATTAACTGTCTTAACACATTTTTCATTAGATTTTTAATTTATTTTCTAATCGAACTTGACTTTAGGCGAAGTTAAACCTTAGGCGAACTTAGCTTTAGGCGAAGTTGTCATCAGGCGAACTTAGCTTTAGACGAAGTTGTCATCAGGCGAACTTAGCTTTAGGCGAAGTTGTCATTAGGCGAACTTAGCTTTAGGCGAAGTTGTCATCAGGCGAACTTAGCTTTAGGCGAAGTTGTCATCAGGCGAACTTGGCTTTAGGCGAAGTTACCAGTTTGGCGAACTTGGCCTCAGGCGAAGTTATCGCTTTGAAGGCGAAGTTGCCCAGTTGCAGGCGAAGTTGCCCAGATCAGCCACGGCTTTGATTTTTGTCCAGCATTTTGGGCGATTTTAACACCCTTGTTCTGGCTCGACATCACCCACTACGTTTCCCAACCATTTTCGGTCGTATCTACACTATAAAACTTGGATCTTTAAACTTCAAAGATCAAGAATCATACCTTTCTGAGCTTGTTTGGATCTCGTTTACTTGTTTAACCACAACCAACGCTCTCTCTCTCTCTCTCCCGGATCTGTCCGTTCCTCTCCTCGGCCGGCCGGCGGTGTGGTGTGTGGTGTGTGTGTTTTGGAGTGTGTTTAGAAAATAGATGGAATGAAAGATAGTTTGGGGTTTTAGGGGATATTTATATCCCTTAAATCCCATGGACATAAGGCCCATTCTCATTTAACCCATCTCAATTAATCCAAGTCCATGATCCGCTCCTTACTCGAGTTAAATAATTAATAACGCGAAATCACTAAACATAACTTTCTTTATTCAACATTATAAATTTTAGGATGTTACATGAGGTGAGGTTTTAAATCTTTTTATTGTTATTATTATTATTATGCCACCATATTATAAAACTTGCTAATTAAGTGATGATGTTACACACTCGATTTGTGAAAGATCAAAAGAAGAATTTTGGAAGCGATGTGGTTTCTTAAAGTAAAGCAGTCATAGGTGATGTGGACATACCGATTGTTATTACTTACCCGTTTGGTGTTGGTAAGTGTACATTGATTAACATGTCAATTAACAAAATTTGTTATTCCTATACATTTTGTTATGAATCATAAGGTGGCAGAACCTCGTTATCCTAGTCTGAAACAAGGGGTAGGTATTAAATTAAGGGATTTTTGGCAAATATATTTATTTAAAATTGTAGTTATCTAAGTAGTTTTAATATTAATGCACATGTGACTGAACTTTTGGTGTTTAATTATGTCACACCCTTAAATTTCGACTAACGGATTTTTATCGCGAGGCGTGTGACATACCAGGATCTAGCTCATTTGTTATACCAAACATCCAATTCAAAATATTCAAAATATTATTTAAGTCTTAATCAAACACGAGAAAACAAAAACCAAACCATACAGTTTTAAGTTTTGCGGAAGCGTAAAGTAAATGGTTTAAAATAATAAACCATGTGCTTATACATGCACAACACATCAAATGTAAACAATGTGAAATAAAAGTTCATGCGACAACTGTGACTCCTAACATATGCAATGCAACCCGCTCCTTAGCACATCTAGCAACCTGAGCAAGTATAAATACTCAAGGGTCAACACGAAGTTGGTGAGTTCATAAGTTGTAGTAAAAAGTAGTATATATAGTATATGTAGTATACGTAGCATAAATAGTATATGGGTAGGTAGATTTAGCACTTTTCAAATATACCAGGGTAGCTAACCCATTTACAAGCTACTAGACGTTTGAACCGAAGCTGACTGTCTGCCTTCTTACCAAGTATATCACAGAACAATGGCGCAAGTATGTTTGGACAATATACACCCGTCCGGCCTCCAGTCGAGTTTTAGCAGGTGGGGTTTGTCAAACCTAGTAGTACTACTTAAATTTCCCAGCGATCACATCCTAACGGTTCAAGGTATGTAAGAACTTTATGTAATATGAGGGCATCTAGTATACACTTGTGATATATAAGAAATTACATAAATCCAAAATAAGTTGCTGCGTTTTTCTAAAGAAAACCAGTATGTAAGTATGTCCGTGTTTTCAATCAAGAAAACAAGTATAGGCAAATGTTTTATGTTTTCATTCTAGAAAACAAATATACGAAAATAGTTTAGTGTTTTCAATCCGGAAAAATAAGTAAGGAAAATGTTTGGTGTTTTCTAGAGGTTTTCTCTCTAGAAAACAAGTGTACGAAAGTACTTTTGTGTTTTCTCTCCAGAAAACAAATAGGAAAAAGCATGAACTCACCAGGTATCGCGTTTAATAGAATTTTCTCAAAACTAAAAGGATGCACTTGACTCGTTAACCGTTACCTAGTACAAGTGTTTAAGTTATGAGAATGTGTTCAACAACACATGACTCTAAAACCCAAGTACAGACTCACACGCAAACACAAACTTGACATGATGACTCATTGGTGATAATAAGTAATTTCAATTGTACCAAAAAGTCCAAGCATGTATCCACACATCATATCATTGCAAAGTAACCAAATATTCATCATACAACTCAACTTATGATCATTCAGTTCACGAGACATATTCTGGCATGTAATAACTGATTTTATTCATTAAGAAAACCTTAAGGATAAATGATACAAAATTTACCAAAGTGGAATATATGAACTAGGTTTCTCATACAATTTTTATTATATTTTTCTCATGTATACAAAAGTCATAATAATTCAATCATCTCATATAGGTATCAACAGTTTAGCAGATTGCACAACAAAAAATAGTTTCAAGGTTCTCTCAACTCATTTATCCAAATTGTGCAAGGCCAATTGGGTTATCTTATAAACTAATAATAATAAGTTTTAGAAGTGTAACCAACTCATTTGGCTTCGTTAATCTCAAATAATGATGTCGGGAAGACAGACCATAATTTGAATCCCCGCATCAACTTTGACACATGTTTTTTTTTTTTTTTTTTGGAAAATCATATAAACTATTCAAAACATGTCCAAAAATTATAAAATTTACCTTTCTGGAAACGAGACTCAGAATACTATATCCTAGAATCAAAAATCGATCAATAATCATCGTTTAACATCAAGTTACAAGCCAATCAATAAACGATAACGAATATGTCAGCAAACTGTTGTCATCAAAACTCAAACCCTAACATGTTTATGTTATCCCTAGGGTTCTAATTCATCAATTAACATTATAATCAACAAATTTACAGAAATTGAACATTTAGGGTTTCACAATATTACATCAAAACATAAAATTGATGCATAAAACTTACCAATTAACATTAGGAATCATATGAATCTCTCAAAGACACCACTAATTGCAAAAATTAAGGTTGAATTGAAAGTTATGTGTGTGTGTGGGGGATGAGAGGTCATGAAACTGGAAGATAGGGAAGGAGTCGACTGATTTTTGATGGGTTAGGGTACGGTTTATTTGTTTTAATATTATATAATCATAATTTTCAAGAATGATCCTTATTGAAACAAGTTATGGCTTAAACGAACCTTTTTAATTTCAAACTGAGTCATAACGAATAACTACAACCAAAACACTAACCCGAGTTTGCAAAAATAAAGCCTCATTGTCATTTTATAAATACTATTTAATAAAAGCCAAAAATGTATAAGTTACGCTCAATTGATCATAATTTCACGGAACAAGCTACGAACTAAGCACATAATCATTTGGCATGTAATTTCACATAGATAATATTATAAACATATGCTTGAGATATTATTTTTATATAATAACTAATAACATGTTAAGCGAGCATAATGTACGAAATCGTGTGACACATAAAACCATCTAGCACATAACACTTATATCCGAATTATTTAAACAAATTTCATTCGACATTAATCACCAACGCTTACAGACGGGCTCATGTGTGTGAATCGTTAATGACTCGTGTAAATGTTATGCATGACGTGTAAGATAACGAAGTTTGTGTTAACGTGAAAGAGCGGGGTGTCACAAATTAGGGGTGTTTAAGTTCCGATTTTGATGAGTTTTAGTTCAAAACCTGCATGATGCCAATCATTACTAATGGTTTCTGATTATTGAAAAACAAAATGGAATGCTAATAACAGGTTTGTTTCACGGTTTTAGTTCACCATAGAGATTCTACTTTGACATGGTAAGTAGGCTGTCAACATAATTCAGTTAGATATAGCTATATAAGATATAATATTTTATTTTCCGTAAATGATTTTAGTTTTAACTGTTAGGTTTAAAATTATAATATGTTTTTGCGTAGTGAGTACCGTCTTCCATTGAGGCCAAGTGAGATTGCAAAGTTAATTCGAGTCACTAGAGTGGATCATATCAAGCTACAAAGCTGTGAGTTCTATGATTGTAATTTGTTTTGGTCATTAACAGGATAATAATTATGATACATAAATTATGATATAAATAACTAATTGATAAGCGAACCGGATTTGAGCTTTTGTATGTTATACGAACTTTGACTCAACTCGAGCCTAAAAATAAGTTTGTTTATAATTTATAATAAACGTGCCAGAGAATCCCTTAGTGAGCCCAATATTTAAAAAGATTTTATTTAATGTTTTAAGTTTATATTTACAGAATAATAATTATTGTATATAAATTATGATAGAAATAAGTAAATGATCACGAGCTTTGGAAAGTTAAACGAAGTTGGGCTCAACTCGAGTTTAGCAATAATATGGTTTAACAAACAGGTTTGAGATTCACTTATCGGGAACGAGTAGGCTTGCAAGCCTAAACGAGGCCAATTATGATAAATATTTTTAATTCAAATTAAGAATGACCAAGTTAAGAACTGAGCACATTTAAACTTCATATTTGAAAACAATTTTGTCATTCTTCATATATTTTAGAACTGAACACTTATATATTAAGGAGTGAACTTTCACTTATTCTCTATATTTTTTTTGATCTCTAACTTATCTAATACCGTGATAAATTGCCAATCCACAATTAACTTTAATGAGAAGTATGAACTTCCGAGACTTTTTGGACCAAGTGATAAGGTTCGAGCCACATTTATTCTAGCTCGAACCATTATCAATGGGTTGAAAAAACTGGTTTCTACCCGGTTTCCAAATTTAGAACATGTATCATCATTTACGGTAGCATGTGCGTATATTTGGAACTGTGTAGCAATATTACACAATGATGGGCTGGCACTGTTTGTTGTCCCGGTCGGTTGTAGGTCACGAATGGATCCACCGATCCCAGCCGCTTACTTTGGCAATTGCCTCATGCCGTGTATGACTATAGCAGGGACCACTATATTAAAGGATAAGGAAGGATTCTTGACGGCTGCTAAATTAATAAGAGAGAATCTACATAAGATGCTGACCGATAAAGATGGAGTCGTGAAAGATATAGTACCGGCCGAGGATGTGTTCACCAGTGCGGAGCCAATGAAGATGATGGGGGTCGCTGGAACACCAAAACTTAAGTTTTATGACTTAGATTTCGGATTTGGGAAGCCCGTAAAGCATGAAACGATTTCGATTGATTATAATAATGGATCGATATCTGTTGGTGCATGCAGAGAATCTAATGAAGATTCGGAGACTGGCGTGTGCCTTTCGGCTAGTGAGATGGATGTTTTCGTTCGAAACTTCAATTCTGGTCTCGAATCATACATCTAGATTCATTACATTATTTATGATTGTTGTCTTGTTGAATGCTTGGTTTCCTTCCTTAAGAATAATCAGGACTTTCTTTTTTTTCCGGCTTAAGTGCTTTTGTTAATTAAGTTTATACGGTGTGATGTTACGATATTTGAAATTATTTCATGTATCTACTCTATGTTTATGTATCATTACAATTCACAAATTTATACATATATATTGTTGAAAACTTTGATGATCAAACAATTAAATATGATAACAAGAATTGAAAAAGAACAGAAGATGATGTATAAACGAATTTTGATTAATGAAATATTGTCGATACAAATCAAAGGGATCACTGGGGGTATATATAAACCCTACCAATCGATACATCGTGACGTTTCAACAATAACCGTCTCAATTGATGTAGATGTCGTGCTCTAATAAAAAACAAGTATTTATGAAGCTTAAATACCTATAACTAGTACGGGTAAGTAAGGTCGTCTCCACAGGGAATCAGTGGAAAGTGCAAGTAAAGTTCATTACTATTAATTATTATTCTAAGCGGATAATCGATGTCAAGCAGTTTATAAAGATGATTATAAGAACACACGGTTACTTGGAAAAGTTTGTAAACAATAATGAGAAAACGATTCACTTTAGGTTCAGGTAATGTGATGACCGACTAATAACAGATTCAAAAGATTAATTGCACGGTAATTATTAAACCTAAAAGTTGGGTTGTGAGGACAAACGATACCCTAACCGAATTGTTGACACAACTGAACTCCGGTTTACCCAATTACCAGTTTAAAATATGAAATCAGTTATAAGCAATGACTAACGGTTATTGGTTCAATGACATAAGAGCTAACCCACATGTGATGAACACAACTAGAAAAGTGATGCAAAGTTTGATAATCAAAATTATAAACTGTTTAAACAATCAATTCATAATGTAAAACAAGATTAAAAACATTCAATCAAGTTCATAAGCATTCAAAACATAGAATCTGATCAAAGTTAGTTTACACAAAACCCTAGCCTAAAGTGAATACAATAGTTTAGCCTGACATCGGCATCACGAAGGATTCGCTTATCTGATGAGATGATGAAAGCATGCGATGAACGGACGAACCGGAGGCTTCGGGATGGTGGAAAATCGTCCTAGGGCTTGTACTTGGTTGGAGGAATGAAGGATAGGTCGAATGGGGGCTAAAAAACTGCTTATATCAAAGTTAGGGTAATTTTTCTCGTCAGGAGGATGTTAGCGCAGCGCTAACATCCCAGGGGTGAGACTTTAGCGCCGCGCTAAAGACTCAAATTTCTGATGATCTTAGAGATACGCTGAAATCACCATAAGGACCCCTTAGCGGCGCGCTAAGGGCGTCTGACAGAATTTTCTTTATTTTATTCATTTATTTTGCATAGGAAAGCGTGCCAATCATCATGAGTCTTCTATATCTTCGTTCCAAGCCCGTAATTCATCTCGATATGCATCCTTAACGTCAAGTATCCTGAAACACATAAACACACTTGAAGTACCAAAGTTCACATAATATTTAAACTAAAATTAAACAAATAATATAATAATATACACGACTTTTGCCCGACCATCACATCCCCACACTTATCTTTTGCTTGCCCTCAAGCAAACTCTCATGCAACACATACACCTCGTTCGATGATTCATAAATTACCACGATTAATATTAGTGAGGTATAAGGTCATACCCAATTCCCAAGAACTGACACTGTCAAGGTTAATAACCCACCAAATAATTTAATGTTACAATTTAAAACTATGGAACCGCCCAAACAAGTGTACTTTGTTTCCGGTTAAGGCACACATGTTCATACCCCTCATAATATAATATTTCTCCTCTCGGTTTAATATCTGGACCAGCAAAAATGTGCTAGTATCTCTCTGCCCTCTATACCAAGTATGAACACAATGTAATAAGCTTGGAAGCAAGTCATATCTCCACCCATTACCCACCGGTTGCATAGAGAATAGAACTAAGGGTTTTGCTGTGGCTTAGGTTAGGGTGTGGAAGCAGATATATTTAGTAGCTTATGGTGGATGAGACCCAATTTATTCAAACAAACAAACAACTCACTCACTATTATTTACAAACAACAATAACTCAAACATCGACTCTTTTTGAGCTTTTCTTTGATTTTACAACTTTTTTTTTCTTTTTTTTTTAATTTGTTTTTTACAAATACTAACATCAATATATACAAAAAACTGAATCGAGACATACGTACATTGTGTACTATGATCGACAAACAACTTATATACAACTCTTGACATACCGAATTTCATCCACAGGGTTAAAAATAATAAAGGCCAAGGCAAACACGGTTTGTAATGTGGGTTAAACAAACGAAAGAGAAAAGGCACAAACTTGGCTCCTAGGGGATAATGTAGGGTTGGGAGTATTTATTTATTTATTTTTTCATGTAAAGGCCATTATATGTGGGTTTCTACAGTCCTATTTCTCCATACAGGTGGTGGTATTAAGATCTCGAAATGCATGAGACAACCAAGTTCTAGATATCATGGACATACTGGTTACTCTCTATAATGGCACTCGTATGACAAGTGTATATACTATGTATTATATGTGTATTATATATATGTGGTCAACTCACACATGTACCGGAGGAATAAGGTTGCCGATATAAACATGTGTACCTGTCCCCATGACTCGTTATCCACATCTAAACGGTCCATTTTATTGTTCTTTTTGAAAAACATTTGCATGGTAAGACTTTCGAGAAGCATAAAAACTGACCATGACCAAAGACCTCTACTTGACACTAATAATAGCAATACATTATTTACAATTCCGGCTTTTGCGCACAATCAAGGCACTCTAAGGCAAAAATTTTAGTTTTTCCCCCATCCCCACACTTTAGGTTGACATTGTCCTCAATGTTTAAAATTTAACATTTAAAAGAACATTAACGAGGACGAGGTTAAAATTGACTGATTATAAGTTTTAAAACTGGGCTTAATGTGATGGTCCTAAAAATTATACAACTATACAATTACACTTTTAACAATAAAACTAATAAAACAAAAAGAATTATGAAAACAAAATCACCTGATAAGAAAAATAACCACTCAAATATACTCTTGTTGCGCTCAACAAACCTGGCTCTTCAATTCACTCAACAGTATCTGCAAACTCTCACACGTGTAGAAGCACGCTTCTCACAACCATTAGGATAGGTCTTATAAACCGTTTGCAAAACCGTTAATTTTAATTACCAAGCCAAGTTAAATAAATTTCATAATTAAATTTGTTAAACTAGTAAAATTGTTAAAAAAACCTAACTCACTTTCGTAGGAATCACGATTGCATTTAGCGTATGCAACAAGCCCTTTAAACCCCCCGGTAGCCCGGGTGGATGAGTGAGGTCTCGTGAGGGTATATAGTGAACTACACCCACAAAGTTCAAATACAACAAATATATACACGTACCTGAATCAATCATAGCAAAGTATGAACGCACCTTGGGTAGCTGCAACTCATGTCAAGATGATTTTTTACCAAAACATTGCAAACTCCGACTTTTCCATGTGTGGCATCCCCACACTTGACTTTTGCTACAATGGCACGCTTGAAAAATAACGGTTAAACAAACTACAAAAAAATAAAATAAAATACAAATTAAAAATAAAATCCTGGTTGCCTCCTGGTTAGCGCTAAGTTTTTGTCAAGGTCTTCAGCCGGACGTTACTTGGTATGACGTTTACGGTGATCTAAGCGGACACTTCCCTACCGAATTCCCTATAAAAGCTCGGTAGTTGACACACCTCGTCTTCGCTTCTTCCTTCATTTTCAAGATGTCTGATAAACAATTACGGTTCGGTGTGAATGAACATTTACCTTCAGAATTTCCAACATATGCTCGGTAACGAACACGCCGAGCCCACACACTCTTTCTTATCTTTGAAACATCAAATATTGATCGGGGCCGAACCGAGCATTTTCCCACCAAATTTCCCGTGTAAGCTCGGTAAGTGACATGTCGGACCCACACCTTATTTCCCATGGTTAATACTCGTGTAGACCGAATACAAGGCCATTTCATCAAATTTTGCTCAAGGTCTTCTAGACTCAGCTTTCTTTTTCTTGAACTTGTACTATTTCCCCCAACTTCATTTATCAGTGTGACTAGTATGGGAGAACAATTAGGATTCACAAAGTTTACATCAATCACCGGTCTTTAAAAGGTTTTTATGTCTTCAACCGGGTCTAAACTTTCAACTTCATGCCCAAGAAGATCCGAACTCTCCCATTTTATATCCTCATCATCAACCACAACTGATGCATTCATTGGCTATTCTGTAACTACAGGAATGGGTGTGGTATTATTCTCCAAAACCAGATCCTCAAATTCATTCTTTGAAAGATCAAGAGCCTCTTCTATCACTTCCTCATCAACCATGGCACCACTAGCCAACTGCTCCCGATCTCGTTTCATTTGGGCCACATCTTCAAATAGTTGACTCATCAGTTCATCTTGGGTAGCATTACACGTTTCTTGAAGCTCCAATCTCTGATTTAAAGCCTTATTTTGAGCCTCTTGATTTCTATTCTGAGTCTCTTGATCTGCCTTCATTTGCTTCAATAACTCCATAATGTCTTGAATAGATTCATCTTTGTTTCCCGAGGAATCTTCTTGATCTTGCTGATAATTTCTTTGATAGGTACAACCATGATTATAATATTGAGGGTGTTCTTTGTATATCGGTTGGGGGTACTCATTATAATAGTAGTCTTCCTCCTCTCGGTAACTTACAAAGGTTGGCGTTTCAGGTTCATCACTATCATATTCACTTGACTCATAGTTGTGTTGATAATCTAGTGGAGGTGGTGAATAATTCTGGTACTGCCAGTTACGATCCTGCTGTTGAGGTTCCTTTGGTTATAATTATCTAGATTGTAGAAGCCTTGAGAGCTTGTTGAAGGTGGTTCATGATATGAATGTGGATGGTATGAGTCATCATCCTCCACGACCTTATATCCTTCATGTGGGTCATAGACCCGACTCCACGTCATCTTGAGTTACCTACACACATGAGACACACAAATACCAAACGTAAAACTGACAAAAATAAAATAAAACTAAAAGTAAACAAAACACTAAACTAGCATTTTGCGTGTTGATTCCCCGGCAACGGCGCCATTTTTTTATGTAGATGTCGTGCTCTAATAAAAAAAAGTATTTATGAAGCTTAAATACCTATAACTAGTACGGGTAAGTAAGGTCGTCTCCACAGGGAATTAGTGGAAAGAGCAAGTAAAGTACATTACTATTAATTATTATTCTAAGCGGACAATCGATGTCAAGCAGTTTATAAAGATGATTACAAGAACACACGGTTACTTGGAAAAGTTTGTAAACAATAATGACAAAACGATTCACTTCAGGTTCAGGTAATGTGATGACCGACTAATCACAGATTCAAAAGATTAATTGCGCAGTAATTACAAAACCTAACAGTTGGGTTGTGAGGACAAACGATACCCTAACCGAATTGTTGAGACAACTGAACTCCGGTTTACCCAATTACCAGTTTAAAATATGAAAATCCGTTATAAGCAATGACTAACGATTATTGGTTCAATGACATAAGAGCTAACCCTACATGTGATAAACACAACCAGAAAAGTGATGCAAAGTTTGATAATCAAAATCATAACTGTTTAAACAATCAATTCATAATGTAAAACAAGATTAAAAACATTCAATCAAGTTCATAAGCATTCAAAACATAGAATCTGATCAAAGTTAGTTTACACAAAACCCTCCTAAAGTGAATACAATGGTTTAGCCTGACATCGGCATCACGAAGGATTCGCTTATCTGATGAGAGGATGAAAGCATGCGATGAACGGGCGAACCGGAGGCTTCGGGGTGGTGGAAAATCGTCCTAGGGCTTGTACTTGGTTGGAGGAATGAAGGATAGGTCGAATGGGGGCTGAAAAACTGATTATATCAAAGTTAGGGTAATTTTTCCCGTCAGGAGGATGTTAGCGCGGCGCTAACATCCCTTCGGTGAGACTTTAGCGCCGCGTTAAAGACACAAAATTCTGATGATCTTAGAGATACGCTGAAATCACCATAAGGACCCTTTAGCGCCGCGCTAAGGGCGTCTGACAAAATTTTCTTTATTTTCTTCATTTATTTTGCATAGGAAAGCGTGCCAATCATCATGAGTCTTCTATATCTTCGTTCCAAGCCCGTAATTCATCCCAATAAACGTCCTTTACGTCAAGTATCCTGAAACACATAAACATACTTGAAGTACCAAAGTTCACATAATATTAAACTAAAATTAAACAAATAATATAATAATATACACGACTTTTGTCCGACCATCATCAATATAATTACATGACTCGCCCTTAATCTATTTATAGTGACACTATTAAACTAAACTTACTTTTAACTAATAACAGACAAACCCTTATAACTTATAATACAACTAATATTTTGTTTAACTTGAATACTCCCCCTTAAACTAAATATAGTTCAAGTGAGGTCTTCATTCTTCAATATATTCTATAACAGAGTTGGTTCATCGTCTTCCTCATGGATCAAATTCACCTCCTCCTTGTTTTCCCATGTTGGACATTCATTCATGTGATGCCCAAGTTCATGACACTTGTGACACCGTATGTGACGCTTGTCCTGTTGTACTCGACCATCGCCTCGACTTCTACCAAACACTCGACCTTTTCCTTGGCCACGTCCAAAGCCCTCCCGATATGAGTTCCCACAACCGCAAAGCTCACATTTATGGTGTTTGCCCATTTCCCTTTCAGTAATTTTAGTGAATAAAAGTTTACCTACACGTCTTCCTCCTTAGTTTGCTTCTTAGTGCATTCCTCGAAAGCCTTCAACCTCCCAACTGTTTCTTGAAACGGCATCGTGTTAAGATTTTCAAACTGTTTCATTCGCTGCTACTATCTGAATGTATTTTTCTGGTACAGATCCCAAAAGCTTTCGAACTAATCTTTTATCATCCAAAGTGTGCCCAAGACTACTTGCTTGTGATGCTATTTGACTAATCTTTCCGGCATAAACATCAAGTGATTCGTTAACATTCATCTTTAATGATTCAAAATGTGACTCGAGTGTTTCAATGTGTGCTTCCTTAACTCTATCAACCCCCACACGTCGAACCTTCAAAGCATCCCAAATATCTTTTGCTGAAGTAAGATTTGCAATTTGCAAAACGATATTTTCTGAAAGTGCTTGATATAATAATGCAATTGCTATATTATTTTTCTTTTCATCCACTTTCGTTTCTGTTTCCGCATTCGGTTCCACTACTTCCCAAATTCCATGGACATTAAAAATTGCTCGAATCCTTACAGCCCAAATTGTGTAATTTGTGGAATTTAGAATTGGACATTGGAAAGTCATTGGCATTCCTCCTTCCATAATCACAACCGGTTCTTTGTTAGATGATTCGTCCCCCATAGTGCGTGCCTACTTTCTATTCTAAACTAATAAACCCTTTTACTAAAAACTTTTCCTTATCTTCCCACAAGTAATAATCAACCATGATAATATTTGTACAAGATTTAAGAAAACAAAAGTTGGTTATCCTTTTGGTTCCCAAATTTGATCAAAGCCGCTTCGCTGTTGAAAGTCAAACCCGCCTGCTGTTGATGCCAATCCCGCCAATCTGCTGTTGACAATCAAACCCGCTTCTCTGCCGTTGACAATCAATCCCGCTTCTCCGCCGTTGATCACAATTCCCCTTGACCAATAACTTAACCGTTTGTTTTCCTGTCCTATCAATTTTGTTTTTCTACCCAATTAATATTCCGAATTTGTAGAAAACAAAACCAAAAAACTATAAACCCTTTAATCCTTTAATAATTCTTTACACAATTGTGTATTGAAACGATCAACAACAAGAAATAACAATTTTGATGATGGCTTCTAAACCAAACTAACTTTCTGCCTATTTCTTAATCCCACCGAATTTAGAAATTGTGAATTTGGAATTGAAAATATCAAAGTGCAATAATATATACTTAAATTCTTGATTGCCTATCAATAGCCAATTCCTTTATTCATGAACCAATAAGACTGATGCAATTGCAAATCAAACAATGATCAAATCTTTATTTCTGAATGATGATGCCTATGTTTCTGATTTCAATTTTTCGATAATAAACAGCCCCAATCACCCAGTATTTTGAAATAAACACCCAAATCTGACTCTGTTCAGAAACGATTTTTGATTTGAATTCCACCGGGCGATTCTCTTAAACCCTTCCTTGTTCCTCCTTTAATCGATTTTCTTAATAACCGCTGATTGATTTATGTTGATGTTGATAATACTCGCCATAACGATTTTGATAAAACCTGCTCTGATGCCACTGTTGTAAACTTGGTTCAGACAAAATTACAATAATCAGAATTCGTTTATACATCATCATCTTGTTCTTATTCAATTATTGTTATTATATTAAATTTGTTTGATCACCAAGTTTACGACATATCTATATATCATGCATGGTTACTTTACGGAACAAGTCTGAACGCCACCCACATTTAGTATTAACTATGAAGTCTCAAGTGTCAACCTAAAATGGTTGAAGTCCAAAACGGTTAAAAATACAAATTAGACAATTAGTCCATGCACACTTTTGATTACAGACATTCGTTTAAAATTTACTGAAAATTTATAGGAAAACAACTTATCTTTCTTCTACATATTTATATAATTACATTTACATCTAAGTTGTGCACTCATTATTTGTACCCTTTGCTTTAGTGTTTGTATCATGCAGGTTTTCTTATTTTGGTTTGCCATGTGTCTGCTTACTTCCATATCCACGTATCTTTTGATACTTACACATGTTTATTTTATTTATATAATCACATTTACACTTAAGTTGTGTAGTCATTGTTTGTACCCTTGGTTTGCCATGTGTACTTACTTCCATATCGTTCCATGTATCTTTTGATGCTTACACATATGTTTATTTTATTTATAATACTACATTTACACTTAAGTTGTGTAGTCATTGTTTGTACCCTTTGCTTTAGTGTTTGTATGATGCAGGTTTTCTCATTTTGGTTTGCCATGTCTCCGCTTACTTCTATATTGTTCCACGTATCTTTTGATGCTTACATGTATGTTTACTTTATTTCATTTAAATTTCGGGATTCATTGACTCAAAACTAATCTAGATGAGAAAATTGGAATGCATGATTATTATTTGCTTACACCCAATTGTTTATTTTATGGATTGAACACTTAATCTGAATACAATAAAGGGTAAAACAATCCTTTAAAATGACAACACCAATTATATAACCTTACAAAGGTTTTAACTGATTACACTCCAAAAGAGGTGTTACAGTCCGTAGCGGCCTTGATGAAATTGTGGAACCAAACAACACCAATTATAGAAACTATTATTTGGAATACTTAAAAAAAACCTTTAAAGAAAAGGAACTAAGTGGCTGCCCACTTATTGGACCTCCTCTAAAACACTATAGCAGTTAGGTTTGATTTAATATATAGTATAATATGCAACTTTAAAGACCCAATTTCACAAAAATTCTATAAAATAATTAGTACCAATTTCAATAGTCAAATTAAACCCAAAAACAGTCAACTCTACTTGATTTGGGTTAAAACTTGAACAATACATATAGTAGCCCAGCTTTCACCGTACCATAATATTTTCTTCTTTATTCAAGACGTAGCACCATCGTTTTACGGATTTGCTTTTGGTTGCTCATGGTGGAAACTTCCCAGTAGGTCACCCATCCTCTTACTAATTCCACCTAAGCACGCTTAATTGTGGAATTCTGCTCTCATCTGCTACCATTAAGAGCCCAAACGCGTTATGATGGATTGTATCAACCTCCTTACAAAGAAGGTTTCATTATGCCTCCCCAATCGATGTGGGATGTCACAATCCTACCTCATTTAAAGGTCCAGCGTCCTCGCGGAACATGGCACCACCGGTCCGGCCTTGGCTCTGATATCATTTGTAACAGCCCAGCTACCTCCGCACCATAATATTGTCTGCTTTGGCCATGACGTACCACCATCGCCTCACGGATTTGCTTTTGATTGCTTAGGTGAATACTTCCCAGAAGGTCACCCATCCTGATAGTACTTTCACCTGAGCACGCTTAACTGTTGAGTTCTTCTCTCATCCACTACCATTAAGCGCCCAAAGCGCCTTGATGATATAAGAGGCGGGAAATTTACTTATGAATCAAGGATCAATCTTGTCGATGGCAGATGTGGGATTTGCCTAGGATGTTACAAACACCCCCACCTTTGGACTCATCGTCCTCGATGAGGTTTATCCCCCATCCCATCCAAGATGTGGGATTTGCCTAAGGTGTACCTCACGACACCCTCGAGGACTCACCGTCTTTCATGAGGTTTGCTCCACCATCCCGAACAGAACAAGACCACAAGAGTGGCTCTAATACCACTTGTAATATCTGGCCTCTCGCACCACCAAATTTGTCCGCTTTGTCTACGAAGAGCTCACAGATTTGTTTTTGGTTTCCGAGGTAGAGACCTCCCACCTGAGCACGCTTAACTGTGAATCTCTCTTCTCGTCCACTACGTTAAGCCCAAAATGTGTTTGTGATTTAAGTGGCGAAACATTTACTTATGAATCAAGGATCACTCTTGTTCGCGCCCAATGTGAAATTTGTCTAGGATGTTATAATACATAATCGATTTAAGCCTAGTCAGTAAATGCGTGCTTGAATTGATAGGCATATGCATAATTTGGCTTCTCATTAAGAGTTCACTTAAAATAAATTTTAGGGTTTATACATCAAATTTAGCATAGTAACTCCCGCATGGTTCGATGTTTGAATCACCCAACTTGTTTAGATCACCAGTTAGTTTTAAATCGCCGGCTTCCTGCCCTTTGAGTTGTCGGCTTTGCATCGCCTGATTAGGATTCAATGGACGGATGGAGAATGAAGAGTTGTCGATCAGTTTCATAACATTAATAAAAGGGTATTTTGGTTATAATATGTAATTTTACTTGTGAAGGGTATATATGTAATTTAGGTTTTTGAGTTGAGAATATATATAATTAGTTAAGTTAGTAAGGGGATATATGTAATTCTTTTTTTCTTTTTTATTAAAAACAGTTTTAAATAATAATTGAGTAATGATTACATGACACAGTTTTATCACTATGTCATTTTTTACAAACTAGGACACCACCTGTGAGAATACCCCTTATATGTTTAATTACCACTATACATGTAGTTTAGTTACAACTATGTCACTTTTATCACTATCTCATTTTATCACTATGTCATTTTTTTACAAACTAGGACACCACTTGTGAGAATACCTCCTATATATTTAGTTATCATTATACATGACCTAAGATAGAAAGAAGACACTTACAGAAAGACGACCTTCAAGGAATTAAATTTTGCAATTTAGATCAATATTTGCATTAGTTGTTAACCAACCATAACTAGCGTAGCTCATTTCCATAACATATAACGGTATAAATATGTAAAAGAAAAAATGGCTTATTTGATGGAAAACCAAAAAATCAAAGTGAATAAACCAAAAACCGGTAATTTTGAAAGGACAATCTCAACCTCCATATCTGAAGTGAAAGTACCAGAACCATCCACCTCCTACGTACCTTGACTTGGCTATTTTTTGTGTAGAAACATTTAATGCATCTTTGTCGTCTTCTCACATCACTCATTTTTTGGGATTCCAAAAGATATGAATGTCAACTTTAAATAACTTTAAATGTTGGAACTCTACTCCTACTTACTTCTAAACAACACCATATTTGTATTACTCTTTACACCCAAGACATCTCATCTAAAAGGCTTGCACCCAAGTCATGTTCAAACGGGTTAGGTGTTGCAACTCAAGTTCTAACACAAAAATAGCTAAGTCCACTTGATAATTTTATAATAATATTAACCTCACCCGTGAGACTAGAATACTCAATAATCCTGTTTCTTAGAGTGATTGACTTATTCTTTAAGTGAAAAAGGAAAAAGTAAATATGACACATATCAACGTAATGTACAAATCATCGAAACATAATCATATAAACCATCAAAGATTCAAAGTTGCTTCATAGTATACAGTTTTTTACTGTTTGTTTCTCTTACAACTTGTCGCAGCGAGGAGCTTATATTTACCAACGTTGGGACGTAAATTGTTATAACGGTTATTTTATTTTATTTTGCCACTGTGACGTGCTTAATTGTATTGATGTGAATGCCGTAATTTTTTTGCTGCTTAGCACACCATACTTATTTTTATCAATGTTTTATTGCGCCCAGCAGGATTATTATTTACCTTCAAACTCCAAAAAGAAAAAAAAATTATATTTAGTTATGTATCAACAATAATTAAGATCAGTAAATAGAAACAGAATTGCAACTATCACAACAAATCAATGACCAATCCATTAAATAGAGCCAAGTCAGTGTTGAGCGAGTACCATTATTCAATATTCTACGCCTATAATATAGCCTACAAATCACATTCAGTCATTCGCCACTTTTTTTGTGATATCAAACTATCGAAAAGATATGAATGATATGCATTCCTTGCCTACCTTGACAGTTCTTGAACAGTCCCAAGTATTCCCACCACCCGCCACTGTACGCCACCAGGCGTTGCCACTAACATTCTTCGACATAATATGGTTAATCATGGCTGATCCCGCACACACACTCTTCTTTTATGACCTCCCAATCACTAAAACTCAGTTTACTGAAACTATTGTTCCCAATCTTAAACAATCATTATCTGTCACCCTACAACATTTTTTCCCATTTGTTGGAAAACTCACCATATTCCCTAGTGGTAATAAAAAACCCGAAATCCGTTATGTTGAAGGTGATTCTGTCACGGTTACATTTGGAGAATGTAACCTTGACTTCAACGATCTCACGGGTAATCATCCTCGTAAATGTGACAAGTTTTATCATCTTATACCGATACTGGGACGCACGGCTAAAGTGTCTTATTACATTACAATCCCAGTTTTCACGGTTCAGGTGACGTTGTTTCCAAACCGTGGGATTTCTATAGGCATGACAAATCATCACAGTCTTGCTGACGCTAGCACCCGGTTTTGTTTTATAAAGGCGTGGACGTCAATTGCTCGATCCGGTGGTTCAGATAAGTCGTTTTTGGCTAATGGAACTTTGCCGGTTTTTGATAGATTGGTGAAATATCCGGAACTAGATGAAAGTTACTTAAGAAAGTGAAGGTTGAAAATTTTAATGAGAAGTATGAACTTCCGAGACTTTCTGGACCACGTGATAAGGTTCGAGCCACGTTTGTTCTGGCTCGAACTGTTATCAATGGGTTGAAAAAACTGGTTTCAACCCAACTTCCAACGTTAGCACATGTATCATCATTTACAGTTGCATGTGCTTACATTTGGAACTGTGTGGCAAAATTACACAATGATGAGCTAGCGCTATTTACTTTCGCGGTTGATTGTCGGTCACGAATGGATCCACCGATCCCAGCCGCTTACTTTGGCAACTGCCTCATGCCGTGTATGACTTTTGCGAGGACCACTATATTAAAGGAAAAGGAAGGATTCCTGACGGCTTCTAAATTGATGGGAGAGAATCTACATAAGATGTTGACCGATAAAGATGGACTCGTGAAAGATTTAGGACCGGCTGGGAATGTGTTCAGCGACGGTGAGCCAATAAAGATAATGGGGGTCGCTGGAACACCAAAACTGAAGTTTTATGAGTTAGATTTCGGAATTGGAAAGCCCGTAAAGCATGAAACCATTTCGATAGATTATAATGGATCGATATCTGTTAGTGCATGCAGAGAATCCGATGAAGATCTGGAGATTGGTGTGTGCCTTTCAGCTAGTGAGATGGATGTTTTCGTTCGTAACTTCAATTCTGGTCTTGAATCGTACATCTAGATTCTGTTGTCTTGTTGAATGCTAGGTTAATTTACTTCCCTAAGAATAATTGGGATCTTTCTTGGTTCTCGTCTTAAGTGTTTATGTTAATTGTACGGTGTGACGTTACGATATTTGAAATTATTTCATACATCTACTCTTATGTTTATGTATCATCACAAATTCATAGATATATATTTATATATCATGCATGGTTTCTTTATGGAACAAGTCTGAACGCCACCCACACTTAGTATGAACTATGAAGTCTCAACTGTCAACCTAAAATGATTTAAGTCCAAAACCGGTTAGAATACAAATTAGTCCGTACACACTTTTGATTACAAACATCCGTTAAAAATTTAATGGCTAAAACCCTATCATAAATCATAGAGGATACTAGATAATTATCCACTAATTAGATAATTAATTAATCACAGTGTAGGTCCTTTGACCGGATCTAACAACACAACAACTATTACTAGTTATCTTGGATCAACATCTACACTAGTTAGCAGAAATAACTAGTGAGGACGGAGATCTCGAATCTTTTTTTTGTGTGTTTATTGCCGTGAGGGATAGAGAGAGAAGAGAGAGTTTGTGAGTTTAAGATAAGGTTTTTGCAAAAAGGTTATGTTGTGCATAAGATACACACACCTTATATGGTGTGTGTGCTCATGCACATCTATTTCATTATGAACGACCCAATGGGCTCAAATACAAATGGCCTTGGCCAAAACATACAAAAGATAACAAGTCCAACTAGCCAATAAATGCATAAACAAGATACATAATACAAATACGAAAGACTAATTTTGAAATGGGCCTTACAATCTTCCTCTAGTCTTTGGTATTTGTTTTGTTAGCTTAAGTCTTCAGTCAGAGTCAGAGTCAGACTCAGACTCAGACTCAGACTCATACTCATACTCAAACATCTCGTGTTCATCAAACGGTTGTTTTTAAACAAGTAGACGGACAAACTTGTTGAACCTGCCCACAATGTCGTCGGTATTGTTCTTGCGCACGTCTTCAACGATGCACAAAGGAGATCCATGCAGCTTGAGCAGATCTTCCTTTCCAAAACCCGATAGTTCATGCTCATCAAAGAATCTGAGGTGATGCATACTCTTGCAATGAATTATCACCTCACCTGTGTCATTACCAAATTCCCAAGAGATGAAGTCGTAGAGCAAGTTGTCATCAAACGACATCCCATGCATGATAGGCTCTCCATGGTCTTCAAGCATCTTGTACCTCCATCCTTTAATTGGCTTGTTGGTGATTGGATTGATTTCTTTTGACTTGTATCCTCTTCCTGGATTGAGAGCAAATCTTGGATATCCTTTCCTCCATTCATTCTTGAGGAAGCGCTTAAACCAGCCTTGTAGTGTCTTCTCTTCATCTCCTCCACCAACTGCCCTTCTGAAGTAGTTCATATAAAGAATGGACAGTGTGTGCATATCTGCATAGGACAGATATGTGAGATCGCCTTTGGCACGTCTGATAGCCCATCTTCCGCTATCATGGTGCCATTTTTCGTAGAGGATAGGATCAGCATCGTGGTACAACTTCGACCTCCATCTTAGGCTTTCCATGCGGCTTACACAGTAATGCTTGACGCACTTTATTGACTTTTGTTAAGTAGGCTTGGTAGCTGGATCAGCAACGGGTTCTTGATCAGCATTTTCAATAGTCACTCTTTCCGGAGTATCTGGATTAGGTGAGTAGCTTATTCCATCATCACTATCGAATTTGTTTTCTTCCACGGCTTCTTGAACTTGTGATTCGGTACCTGCAACAGACGAAACGTTAAATAAAGAGGCGATTTCAACCTCGATTGCAGCATCGGTCTCACGAGTCTTTTCAGCCTCATGTGGCGGATCTTCACCTCCCGCCTTATTTCTTTTAGTGGCGTCACCATTACTACTATCATCATCATTATCTCCATCACTACCACGAGTATCATCAAAACTATCGTACTCGTGGTCGTCATCATCATCTTCCTCATCATCGTCGTTGTCACCATTATCGTCTTCATCATTAGACTCATCATTGTAATCACTGTATCCATGATTTCCACCACCACCTTGAGCTACTTATTGTGGAACATATTCAATCAAAGCAGTTGTAAAGATGGCACTGACTTGTACACCAGTAGTGGGTGCAACAAGTGGTGAACTTGTTGGACTAACATGCCCAGATGTAGCAGCAGTAGTCCCCAGAAGTTTAGTGCTTAGAACAGTTCCAACAACAGCAGCAGGCTCGTCAACACTAGCCTTCACACCTGAAACACCTTCACCAACATCCTTTCTTGGTTCACCCGTGTATAGGAAACCGTATAAGTTTCCTTGAGCTCTGACCCTTTCGGCATTAGGACCAGATTAGAAAGAGCGGTTTGTCGTCTATTGCTCTGCTTGGTCCTTGGCTCATTTACACGTAGAAACCCACGAAAGTTCTCCATGAGATGCATTCTCAAGTTCTCCGCATCTTCATCAGTTAAATAACTGCAAGGTAGCTGTTCACCAACGATTCATTTATGCGACCTTGAGAATCGCCTTAATCCTCCATTTCGCCTTCTATCCGCTCAATCATGTCACGCAGCTCCACACTCTCACCAATTAACCTGTCTACATCCCTGTTGGTTCCACCTTCCAATAAACCAACTCTTGAGCTCAGTCGCTCAAAGTCAACACAAACTTTATCAAGTGTGGATTCAAGTTCCCTCCTAAAGTTGCTTGCAAAGTTAGAGGAGGAAGGAAGATCAGTCTCCAGCTTAGATACCCTTGATTCAATTCTTTCTAGCCTGTCATGTTGTTAGCATTTCTCAAGAAGTTGTGTTCTATCAACTTCTGTTGATTGTCAATTCTTCTTTGTAGATCCCGTATCCATTCCCGCTGACTCACGATCAAGACTTGGTCTAAGTCCCGTTTCTCTTGTAAAGTTGCCACTCAATCAGCCAGAGCGTCGTGTTGCTTTGTCACCTCTTGATTGACAGTTGTTGATCCTTGATGAATTTAATCAACATCAGCTCACGCTTGGCTCTATTCTCGTTTGCTTTCCCCAATGCCATAATCCTATCGTGGACAAGATCCCGGAACACTGGATACTTCTTCGATTTTCCACTTGAAATAGGAGTGGTGATGACCGCCGTTTGAGTCAATCAAAAACCTAGTTAAACTATATAAATAGGATAAGTAAGGTATCGTATCCACCAGGAGTATGTGGTCAATGTAATTCATGTATAGATTTACTATTATGAAGTAACTGATTTTTAGTGCTGATCACACAAGCAATGATTTGAATTTAGAGTTAAACAAACAAACAAGTAAACAAGTTTCAATCAATTAACAAAGCAAATCACACCCGGGAATTCAAGTAAGCAACCTATAGTAATCTCATGCAACCTAACAGATTAATTATTACTGTTTAACTACGGACTGATCAATCAGACAAAACCTTAGACATCAATAATCGCTTTACACATGGCACTGGTTATCAAACGGTCCTTGCCAGTGTGACTCAGTTAAGGGCAATTATATGTTTTATCGTATTCAATCTAATCAAAGAATCATATGATCAATTATCTAGCAACTGGTAACAAATTGTTCAGACCAACGTAAACCTAAACCGACTGAACACACAGAAATACTAAACATCAATAATCATATATCAACCATAAACAATTATACATAGTGTTCTTAATCACATGAGAAAAACTGTAAAGATTACAAACTATACATCCGGGGTATGATTCGGAGAAGACTAGCCGAGCATCGTAATTGATAGATCTTCAATTATGATGAGGAAGGCCATTAGAATTGACCAAGAGATGATTGGTAGCCTTGGAATTCACCCAAAATCGCCTAATAGCTGCTGGAAGTCATCAATGTTGATTAGGGTTCGGAAAATAGAAGATATAGGTCAAAATCCGTTTTTTCACGTTTTTTAAGACCATCGCGTATTGCGATGGCCATAGACCCTACCTGTCGCGTACCGCGACCTAAGAAAACCTCATATTTGGATTCCTCTCGTCGAGAAACCCAAAATTCATATATTATACCTTCCGTAACTCATTTTCTAGCTCAGGATATGCTCGTTTTACTTCAAGGTCGCATTTTGTCAACCCATCTTGTTCAGTTTTTGCACTGGCTTATGATTTCTCATCCATACTCTTCCCGAATCCTTGTAACACTTCCCAAGACATCAAATCATGCTTCGGTCTTCCCAAGATATCATTCCATGCTCTTACAGGTCTCGTATTTAGCATCTTTAATGATCAATTACCTGAAATACAAAAGCACGTATGAAGTACCAAAGTTCTAACAATATACTCAATAAAACTACATAATTAATACACTAATATATATACAAAATACCCGACCATCACATTCTCACACTTATCTTTTGCTTGCCCTCAAGCAAAACACTAAAGTAAACATTAACCTCCATCTTAGGTATGTGAATTATTGCCATTAATACTAGTAAGGTTTAAGGTCATACCCAGTTTCCCAGACTGACACTTTCTAGATTGACATCCCACAAATACGGTTAAGTGCTATAATAAAAACAATAGAGCCGTCCAGACGAGTGTACTTTGTTTCCGGTTAAAGCATACATGTTCATACCCCTCACACTATCAACACTCCTCTCGGTTTAATATCTGGACTAGCAAAAGATGTGCCAGTAGTATATGTCTCTGCCCTCAAATACCAAATATGAGTCACAACTTAATAAGCTTGCAGGCCAGTCTTATCTCCACCCATTACCCACCGGTTGCATAAAGACTTAGACTAAGGTTTTGCTGGGGCTTAGGTTGGGTGTTGAATAGGCATATTTAGTGACTAAGGTGGATGTAACCCAGTTTACAAATACACAAACAACAAATCAAAAATAAACATACTGCTAATTACATAACTGAATAAGAACTGACCTTTTTTTTTACAGCTGATAGACAATATACTGAAGCAAATAAACATACAACTCTGATAAACACATATTTACAACTCAACCGAGACATACGTACATTGTGTACTATGCTCAACAACTGACTATATACAACTCGATAACGAACTGGATTTCATCACACAGGGTTAAAATAAAGTGAAGGCCAAGGCTGAAATGGAGTGTAATGTTCAGTTTAATAAATGAAAAGGAATATAGTCCAAATGGGCTCCTAGGGGAATAATGTCGGGTAAGGAAATTTATATAGTGGGGGGAAATTGTACGTAAGGGTTTTCTAAAGTCCTAATCTCCATACAGGTGGTGGTATTAAGATCTCGATAAGAATGTGACAAGCAAGTTCTAACTCTGTAAAACATACTGGTTTCTCTCAATCAATGGTGTAAGACATGTTTTATATCTATTATATAGTATGTGTATTAAGTATAGGGGGCCATCTCACAATATGTCTGGAATAATGGGCTGCCGATATGAAACATGTATCCCGTCCCCTTGACTCGTTATCCCCGCCTAAACGACCCCATTTTCAACTTCTCTTTTTGAAAGCATTTGTGAGTAAGACTATCGAGAAGCTGAAAAACCAACTATGACCAGAAACCTATAACTTGGCATTAATGACAATAATTAACAGTTAACAACTTTGGTTTCTGTACATTCTTCGAGGTACTATCGGGCTAAAATTTTCAAATTTCCCCTATCCCCACACTTGAGGTTTACAATGTCCTCAATGTTAAAATATTTAAACACTTAATGAACATATGAGGGACGGGGTTGAAATTGACTTTTTGATTATTAAGCAATTTTAAAAATTCGGGCTCAAATGTGATGGTTCTCCTAGCAAATATACAATTACACTTTTAACATTTAAACTAATTAAAACAAAATAGATTATGAAGCTGAAATCACCTGATATCATTGACAATAGAATGGAACAATCGGCTCGCGAACTCTTGTAAACACTCGTACACACTCGTCTCAACCAATTACCAAAACTGATAACCGAACCTGCAAAATCTCGAGATGTGTAGAAGCAAGCTTCTCACAAGTTTAAGACATAGGTCTTTTAAGAGTTATGAACATGAATTTCTGTTAGTTTTATTAAAACAATTACCGAGCCGAATTAAGTCGTTTCATAATAAATATTGTTAAACAAGTTAAAAAGATTAAAAGACCTAACTCACTTTCGTAGGAATCACGATTGCATTTAGCGTATGCAACAAGCCCTTTAAACCCCCCGGTAGCCCGGGTGGATGAGTGAGGTCTCCTGAGGGTTTATAGTGAACTACACCCACAAAGTTTCAAATACAACACAATATACAATAAATCAAAATACAACAGATTATAACTCAAATAAAAACAAATTGGAAAGATACTTACAAACCCCGGGTTGCCTCCCGGTTAGCGCTGAATTGATGTCTACAGCTCGACAATACCTGAATTCCTCACGGCGGTCGAAGTGCACACTTACCCACCGAGTTTCCAATATGCGCTCGGTAGCTTACATGCCAAGTCCATAACCGCTTTACAGTGATTGGCATGATACTTGAATGATTATTGTGAGGCCGCTTTGTAATTATTTGCCCAATATCTTGCATGCTTACATTCTGTTCATTGTTTACCAAGCCTTAATCCCCACACTTGTTGTTTGGAATAATAAGTACTGGAGAAGGCATAGTATTCACAATGGATACCTTGGGCTCTTCATACTCTAAATGAGTTGTATCTTCTACTTGAATCACAGTTTCACTTTCTTGCTTTGGAAGATCAACAACCTCAATCTCTTCATCACCATCAGACATAGTACCACTAGCCAACTCGTCTTGGTCTCGTTTGATTTCAGTTTTGTCCTCAATATTCGGATTGAGCGAGGCTAAAATTCTTTCATGTCTTAGCTCATATTCCTTTTCTTCTTCCATCACCTGTTTCTTTTGTTCCATTAACACGTTCATGATGGCATCGAGCTTAGAATGCAGAATATTTTGTTGCTCTTCATCAAACGACTGGGGATATTCATACTCATCTTCTTCATGAGAATATTCATAATCATCTTCTTCATGAGAATATTCATAATCAACCTCATCCCAATCTGGTTCAGTGTGTATAATCTCTTCATTAATTTGATTGGTCCACTTAGCCTCGAGAGATTTCCTTTGTTGTTCTGATTCCTTGTTATGCTCAACCATAATATTTATCAATTTGTCAAGTTTGGATTCCACCGTGTCTTGGGAACTTGAGGAATAGGGCATCTCCGGTTCGCAGTTGGAATAATACGGCTCTTGATCATATTGGTTATCCATGTCTGATTGATAATCTTCATCATAATTTGGTGATGTGTGTTTTTCAGAGTGTGAATAATATGACAAAATCTCTTTATCTTCATAGCCTGTCGTCATATATCTTTGCCCATGGCAACGCTCTTGCCGATTTTGTGCAACTACTGGACAATCCAGATAGTGATACGGGCCTTCACAATAGCAAAAATCACCATAATTGCTCATAGTGACAGTTGTGTGCTCGGGTTTCGGGATGGGTTTTGGTTTTGACCCATAAGCGGTGACTGTCTGTCTGAGTGGCGGGTGTGTAAAAACCTGTTACCTGCACAAACAACACACCCCGCGTAAAATGGAAAAATAAAAAAAAAACCCAAAAATAAAATTAAAAATTAATAAACTAAACTAAAATAAACAAAGAAATCAAATAACACGAAAACACTAAGCGCACCAACTCCCCCGCAACGGCGCCATTTTGATGACTCATCTTGTTCAATTTTAGCATTGGCTTATGATTTCTCATCCATACTCTTCCCGAATCCTTGTAACACTTCCCAAGACATCAAATCATGCTTCGATCTTCCTGAGATATCATTCCATGCTCGTACAGGTCTCACATTTAGCATCTTTTAACGATCAATTACCTGAAATACAAAAGCACATATGAAGTACCAAAGTTCTAACAATATACTCAATAAAACTACATAATTAATACACTAATATATATACAAAATACCCGAACATCAAGTGGCAGCTATGATTGTGCCCTTTTGGGTTGAGATAGGTGTGGTTGATATGGTTGAGTGTGGTGTGGTTGGTATAGGTAGGGTTAGGGATAAGGGTGGGAATGATGTGGTTAAGGCTAAGGGTAGGCTGGTAGGTGCGGTTGTGGTTTCTTTGGTGGGTGTGGTGGTTTGGGATTAGATGGATGATGTGAATGTAGAGGACCAAAATGTTGTGTCTGTAATTGGTGAGGTGAATTGGTAAGTTGGTGAGGTAACGGGTGCGGTGGTCCTAGGTGAGGTTAAGGTTTAGGCTTGGGTGGTTAAGGGAATGTTTTCAAACATAGGCCGCATGGGCTCATCTAGTCGGGTTGGTGAGGTTTTGGTAGATATGATGGGTTCGTCTCTAAGAGATGGTTTCTTTGGTTTGGTTTTGGTTTTGGGTTTGGTTTTCTGGATAATCCTAGGTTTGGTTTTTGTTTGAGATTTGGTTGGTGATTTGAGTTTGGTTTTGGATTGGGTTTTTGGTGAGGTCAAGGTTTGGGCTTTGGGGGCTTCTATGGTCTTGGCCAAAGTGGTAGGTGATCCTATGTGTGGTTCAGTTATGGTGGTGGTTTGTGGTGTGTTAGTTTGTGTGGCTAAGGTTGTGGGTGCTACGGATTCATTAATCATAATTGAAATCGAAGGAAAACGTACCTTAATGGAAGGCACCTTCGAAGGAGAAGACTTCTTGGAATCTTTGGCCTTATTCAAGCGTTTTAGTGGATGCTCTGGCTCTTCTTCTTCCTCCTCCTCAGCAGAAGCATCAGATTTCTTAGAGGACTCACCCGCTTTCTCTTACCCTTGTCATGCTTCTTTTTCGACTTGTGCTCCACAACAACATCGAATTCTGGCTCAGTCTCAGTCTCAGCAGCCGGTTCATCAACAGGCTCATCCTATTCCTCTTCTTCATCACCTCCTTCATCCTGACCATCATTATCACCACTATCGTCACCTTCCTCCTTTACCTCTGTCTCATCACTATCAGTCTCTGTTTCAGCAAACTGACCAAACTTTACTCTGAGCTCCTCACCTTTATACTTATTCACACTCCTCCCAGTAAGCTCAAGAATAGCCTTCAAAGCAGACTGTCGAACCATCTTCACATGAAATTGTTCATTTGCTTCAATAACATTTCCCTCTTTATCAACTTCATTAGTGTGAACAGGCTTGGGTGTGTCAGGAAGCAAGTAATCCAAGTTCAATTGAACAAATCTTGGATACATCATTCGTCTATTCTTGGCAAGTACATTCATCTACATATACTTGAAAAACATATTCGAGTAGTTGTACTTACTTTACATGTTAAGCCTAACATCACACCCACCCGATATGCATTTAATTTGTCAAAGCTGCCCTTTTGAGATGATAGGCAGTTTGCAACTATGTGAAACAGAAGCTTCCAATAAAACGGGCAGATGCTTCTTCTCACAAGTAAACCACTTTACATCATACTCTATCTCCTCCAAATACTAGGCAATGTCTTCCTTGGTGAATGTAGGAAACGGGTTATTAGCATTATCTTTGATCTCCAAGGCTTGTCGTATAACTTCCTCATTTACCACCACTTCCAGTCCATCTATCTTGGACGTGATCTTAGAACTACCCTTCTTTGTTTTTTCCGTGGTCCAGAATTGCTCTACCCATGAAGTGTGAGCTTCAGGATCAGTAGGGATGGCATAGGATAGTGGACAATCCCATAATCCCTTGATCGTAGATATAAACACTTTATACCTTCTCCTCTTCAGGATTTCTACCGGACAAGAGTTGTTATGACCCTATAAGACACAAGAGGAACATCAGTGTTGATAATTGAGTGTTGGAGTACAAACTATATACAAAAATAAACTAAAGATAAATTAGAAACAAAACAAAACTTTACAAATTTATATACAAGTTTTGGACTTGAAACAGAAAATTGTCTAAGTCTGGAGTATTCGAATCGAATGGTTAAGGATTCAAATAAAAGTTTTAAGTGTCAAACAATCGAATCAAATGAATATGAAATATGGTTAAGGCATAAGTAATCTAATCGAATGAGCATTCTATTAGGTTGATTAATAGATTAGATTAGATTGATTAAATATGAATTAGTTTAACTTTTACAAGTGTTGATTGATCTAATCGAATGTGGGTTCTAATCGAATCAAATGATTTAATCGAATCGAATGGTCATTTAATTAGATTAGAATTTTAATTCGATTCAAATAAAACTCTTATTCGACTAGAATGTCCTTTGTCTTTTCTATTTCTGATTCTCTAATCGAATGGAGATTCGATTACTTATGACTTAGAAACTTTCTGAGTTTTTCTTTTCTAATCAAATGGACATTCTAGTACTTGGCACTTTGCAGATTTCATTCAAAACTTATGTCTAATCGAATGGCAATTCGAATGCATGGTCACTGGGATTCTCTCTTTAATCGAATGGCTCATTTGATTACTTGATTCTTGAACATTTTCAACTTTCTAATCGAATGGATATTCGATTACTCAGTTCTTGGCATATATCATTCACATTTCTTTCCAATCGAATCCCAACTATTATATGTTCCTAAAACAGTTTTCCATCCAACCAACAATCGATTACATCTAATCGAATCCTCATTCGATTACATCTTCTTTCCATTCGAATACAATACTCAAACTATCATATATGCATATATCAATCCCAAAACACCTTTCTGAGTTCATGCCCATCATGTGTGAAGATCTGGGCAATCATGACCCACTTTCAAACACTTTTTCTAGGTTAATTAGCCCAAGAACAGTCCGATAAACCTAAAAATATAAAAACATGCAAAACTTTATAAAAACTCAATTAAATCAACGTGAAGGATCCTAATGATATCGACAACAATATTATAACACTAGAATTTACAAAGAACAACATATAAAGGCCCAATCGAGCATGAACAGTTCCGTCAAGAACTGTTCTTAAACCTAGAAACAAGAACATGAATCAAAACATAAAAGATATTATACCACGGGAAACATATCCATGTTTGATGAATATTTAAGGGTGATTATGAAAGAAGATCTTGTATTTGTTTGAAGATCTGGAAGATCTTGGGAAGGCGGTGGAGGTTTGAGAGAAAAAGTAAGAGAAAGAGTGTGTGGATAAGATTTGTGATTAAAGTGAGGGATATTTTGGGTTGACCTATTTATAGGGTCAACATATCTCACGATAGGGTCAAAGCATCTCGAGTTATAAACGATTTTACACTCTCAACCCCGAACTCTGAAAATATTTACAAATTTAAACCCGCAAATATTTACCCACCGAATTCAAACACTTTAAAATATATACAAGATACATTTTTTTCGGGTCAACATTTAACAAACATTGCATAGAGGACCTTGTTGTTGAAACATTAACCCCTTTTAACTAGACACTAAAAAGTAAGATTAAAACAAAGTAAAATAAAAAATAAAACAAAGTAAAATAAATAGAAATAAAAATGAAGATAAAAATAACATTAAAATTAATACAAGTTAAAATAATTTTAAGATGTAAATGAAAACAAAAGAAAAATTTTAGAAATCAAAAGAATTTGAAGTAAAGATGAAATTGATATTATATTAATTATATTAATCTTAGAGTTAATTAATTTATATAATTTAAGCAGCACATATTTTTGGTGAGAAAGATCGCGACATGAAATCACATTGTCTATAACGTCTTAGATCACACTTCAATTTGGATATTGTTATGTCAAGAACCCAAGGTCGATTGTAGATATATTTGTCCACTCTAAACTTAACAAATATTTTGATTTCACTGTGATACGTTAAGGTATGAATTAGGCACGATACTTGTGTGGTCCCTGTTAATCCGACATGTTACAAACTCCATCATACCACATGCATAGTTTGTGTTTATCAGTATCACCCCGAATTGACTCCGACCCCCTAATGATTTATCAATATATTTTAAGCTTATTTAAACTTTTTATTTAACTCAATCACACATTTTTCATAATGTTCAGCTTGAAAAAGTTTTTCATTAAGTTTAGCCATGTCATTACTATGAGTTTTAATCCTAGTGGCGTAGATCTTTTCATCTTTCTTAAGTTCATCATTATGACACTTAATGCTAAAAATTTAATCTAAAAATGGTAGCATTATGGTTTCTATAGTGCACAACTTAATCAATGCAAGCTTGTGAGCAGAGTTTGTGTACCTCGGGAATGAGAGATGCAGGTGTAGGTGTTCCAGCAGTAGAGCTTGACGAGGTGCTTGCTTGATCAGTGAAGGCCATTCAAGCATATGTCAGTGGATTCTTCAACTCCTCAAATTGGTCACCCTCCCAATCTGGTTGAGTTGGTTCAGCAATTCTTATGATCATGGCCTTTGAGCTCGACTCAAAGTTTCCCTTGGATCCACTTCTTTGGCCGATTCTTGGGACACTTGGCTTTGAGGAGTAACTTGGAACGTGACTCTTGTCGGGTCTTTTAGCACCTTCATTATCAGACATCTCGGTGATTTTGATGTCATTGACAACCATCGGTGGATTGGTGCATTCTCTAGCAAAATGGCCAGTTTCGTTATAGTTGTAGCAACGCAGCTTGGCTTTCTCAAAACCAATATTCTTCCCGTCAAACATCCTTGAAGTCGTTCTTCTCGTACTTTTTCATGAAGCAAAAGCTCGGTGAATGGTCATGGCCATCTGGTACTTGATGTCCATTTTCTTGAGATCTTTCTTGTTGATCTCGGGAAGATCTCCTTGCTCAAAGAAAGGAAGAAGTGGGCAGCTTTCCTTGCAATAACTCCTCGTAGCTTGCCATAAAGGCATGAAACAGTGCCACATTGGAGTCATCGGGTGAGATGGTTTGAGGAGCAGAATAGGCTTGATTGCTGGTTGATGCCTTGATTCCATGAGCCTTTAAGGCTTGTGCAACTACTTTGTCAACTGCATTTTGAAAAGAGCTTGAGCTTGATAGTGCTTGGGGTATGGCAGTGGTCTTAAAGGCGGAATTAGCGGTGTGAGCAGCAGGATGAGCTTGACTTAGGAATGCTGAGCTTACACCGGATCTAGTAGTTATACCAGCTTGAGTAAGAGAATTAATGTGATTACCCATCCTTAATTTTTCATCCATTTCAAATGACTTGATAATGGAGGTCAAGTCAGCAAGGGTGGTGATTTGAAGGTTAGTGGTTCTCTTAATTGTTATCACACTACTGTTCCAGGCATAAGGAAGGGAATTGAGTAACTTATCGTTGATTTCAATCTGATCATATTTAATGCCAGCACTTCTGATCTTAGTAATTAAGGTTATAAATCTCTTAATGAGACTAGCAATTTATTCTCCTTGTACATAATTGAACATGTTGAATTCTCCCTTCAACATTCCCTTCTTGCTGTTTCTCATCTCAATATTTCCCTCAAAACTTGTTTACCAATGCATCCCAAAGACCCTTAGCTGTGGTGTAATCCCTTAAGGTTAGTGCAATTTCACGTGAGTGGCACACACTAAGAACACCGAAGGCTATGTTGTCTTCATTAAGCAATCTTCTGTCAGTATCATCATAAGCACTTACGAGTTTTGTAACTTCTCCATCAACAGTGTTGTTGTGGGACGATATGGACATTCTTTAATTGGTCTAAGAAGATTATAATCAATGATTTTAAGGTAGTTTTGAAATCTCCACTTGAATTCTTCAAAGTCACTTTCCCAAGTCATTAGCTTTGGAGGTTTCGTCGTAGTTCCTGCCTCGTTTTCAAACATCACACAACTTCGTAGGGCTTCGTTTCTAACTTCTTCATTTGAATTGGCCATTGCTCAAACAATTTCAAGATCAAACACAAACACAACTTGATTCTGCTGAAAATCACAAGTACAGAGTATTCGAATTAAATGTAATCGAATACAGGATGATCGAATGTAATGTAAATGAATGCAAAGTAATCAAACGGATAAGCAACTTCTTGAAAATGGTTAAGTATAAAGTAATCGAATGACTTAATTCTCTAATCGAATGGATGAAACTAATTGAATGAGATTATAATCTAATCGAATGGACTATTCGAATCAAATGGGGATTTGATTCGATTAAAATGTAATCTGGACTCGATTCGATTATTCTGGAGATTCGACTAGGTTACTTGGTATTCAATTCGATTAGGCTGACTTGATTCGATTCGTTTAATCTTGAATTCGATTAGATCACAACTTTGATTCGAATCGAATGGACGATTCGATTTGAATTCACACTCGATTCGAATACAATCTGTACTTTAGGAAGGTACAATGTGTACTTTCCAACCACCTTTTTCAAGATATCCCTTTTGATGAAAGTCACTTCAATCAAGTTTAACCCTTTATGGATCTTCAAGAACCTCGATATTTTAACACCTTCTAACACCAAATTGAAGATTTGAAGCACACTAACACTTAAATCTTGAACTTTTAACACGCAAACTTGAATACCCGAAGCTTGAACATACTTTTTATGAACTTTTTGAGCACTTTTATGAACCCGTAACCCACAAAGGCTCTTGAAAATCCGTCTTTAACACAAACAAGACCAAACCCAAGGTTGTGACCCAAGATCTACAACTAGTAGAGCCCGAAAGATCTGATACCAATTGTAGGTCCCTTAACCGGATCTAACAACACAACAACTATTACTAGTTATCTTGGATCAGCCTCTACACTAGTTAGCGGAAATAACTAGTGAGAACCGAGATCTCGGATCTTGTTTGTGTGTGTTATTGTCGTGAGGGATAGAGAGTGAAGAGAGAGTTTGTGAGTTTAAGACAAGGTTATGTTGCAAAAAGTTTATATAGTGTGTGTGCTCATGCACGTCTATTTCATTATGAACGGCCCAATTGGCTCAAATACAAATGGCCTTGGGCCCAAACATACAAACGATAACAAGTCCAACTAGCCGACAAATACATAAACAAGATACATAATACAAATATGAAAGTATAATCTTGAAATGGGCCTTACACACAAATCAACTTGCACTCCAAGAAATCCATATACAGTAAAAAAAAGAGAGGGATGACTGTAATTCTCAACACCCACAAGACCTTTGGGTTATTAAAAAAGTTTGTGTCTACTATGTAACCAATCCTATACCTGTAATAGCATAATTTTTTCTTAAATCACGATTCAAAGGTTTGAACTGAGATCATTCACATTGGACTCCCAATATTATCCCAAACCATGTAGAAAAAACTCGGGATTTTTAAATATGTCCCCTCCTTATGTGATCCTTCAAACGGCTATATTTTCAATTACGAAATTAACGTTATATATATTCAATTGGAGATTCACAATTTTGGAGATTCACTAATGCATGATGAATATAACAAGATCATCTTGATGCTTTTTGTAAACCTTGATGATCAGTCAAGATCATAACAAGTTTCATAAAATTAACCCAATGATAAACGATCTTGAATTGAATTCATATTGTGTTAAATTACTTGATATTATTGGTGCAGCGAGTGAAATATGGGCTCACATGATTTTTTTAGGAACAAATTCCTTCAAATGTTGGGATGGTCAAACCCGCTATAAAATCATAACTAAGGTGCACAAGAAATTGAAAAAACAGATCTAAAACCGAAAAAGCCAAATAATCCAAACCGAAAAAACCACGAAATAAAAAACTACAATTTGGTTTTATGTTTTTGTAAAAACTGAACTTACGGTTTGGTTTTGTATTTGAATGAAATAAAAACCGAAAAAACCGAACCGAACCGAATTTCCAAAATTTTATATTTTATTTTAAATAATTAACAAGATTTTAATAAATATGTAACTAGAATATTTTTGACCAAATGTATAATTATCAAATAGTTAACAATTAAAAAACTTATTTATACATATATTCATTATTTTTCCCCAACTTTTCTTTACGGCCTAAAATTTTCAAGCCCAAATAGAAGAAACCGAAAAAAAGGAAACCGAACCAAAACCAGAACCAAAATAGAAAAACCAAAACCGAAAAAACCAAAACTGAATAGATTCAAAAATTCTAAAACCGAAATTTTGGTTTGGTTTTAGCCTAAAACCGCACTGAACCACCCTATGCACACCCCTAACTAAAATTCAATGCTTCGGTCAAGTCAAATGTTGTAAGTGATGTGTTTAAAAAAAGCAGCTCCTTTTAAACCACTATGAAAGATAAGCCATCTTAGTCCAACCGCTTTAAATGAGAATTATTTATAACGGTTTCTCGTATTGTGTTAAGTCAGATAACGGTTTCTCGTATTGTGTTAATTCGTGTGTGACTGCTTTAAAATAAAACTTAACATAAAATATGTCTACAATATATAAACTTATTTAGCATAAAGCATACCATAATACATAATACAGAGATATGTATAAGCTTGTTTAACAATGTACCCTTTGATCAACATAAATCAACAACCTGGCAAAACCATTTATTCTTGTGGAACTAAACAAACCATACAACATGAAACCAACAAACGATATAATATGATGAATCTAAAGATATGATTCTATACCATTATTGAAGGCACTAACAAAAACATCCATCTTAGCAGCCGAAAGACACACGCCGATCTCCAAATCTCTATTGGATTCCCGACATGTGTTAATAGACACCGATTCATTATAATCCAAAGAAACCATTTCAAACTTTACAGGCTTCCCAAATCCAAAATCTAAGCCATAAAACCCAAGTTTGGGGGATCCAGCGACCCCCAAACACGTCGTTGGGCCCACCTCCCGAAACAAATTCTCCATTATCTCCCTTCCATCTTTCATAAGCCCATCCTTATCGGTCAACATCTTATGTAGATTCTCTCCAATCAATTTAGCAGCCGTCAAGAATCCTTCTTTTCCTTTTAAAATAGATGTTCTTGCAACACTTATACAAGGATGGAGGCAGTTGCCAAAGTAAGCTGCCGGGATTGGTGGATCCATTCGTGACCTACAATCGATAGCAAAAATAAATGCTGCTAGCTCATCATTGTGTAACTTTGCTACACAGTTCCAAATATATGCACATGCTATCGTAAATGAGGATACATGTGCTAACATTGGAACCTGGGTTGAAACCAACTTTTTCAACCCATCAATAACGGTTCGAGCCAGAATAAACGTGGATCGAACCTTATCAGTCGGTCCAGAAAGTCTCGGAAGTTTATATTCTTCGTTAAAGATTTCGACGTTCACTTTCTTTAGATAACTTTCATCTAGTTTTGGGTACTTGACCAATCTATCATAAACAGGTAAAGTTCCATTAGCCAAAAATAGCTCATCCGAACCACCAGATTGAGCAATCGACATCCACGCCTTCAAGAAGCCGAAGACGGTGCTAGCGTCACCAAGGCTGTGATGACATGTCAATCCTATAGAGATCCCACAGTTAGGAAAAAGTGTCACTTGGACCGCAAATACCGGGATTGTAATGTAATCAGACACTTTAGCAGTGTGTCCCGGTATCGGTATGAGATGATAAAACTTGTCACATTGACGAGGATGATTCCCGGTCAGATCATTAAAGTCAAGACTACATTCTGCGAATGTAACAGTGACAGAATCACCTTCAACGTAACGGATTTCATGAGTTCTAGTACCACTAGGGAATATTATGAGTTTACCAACAAAAGGGAAAAAATGTTGTAGGGTGATTGATAACGATTGTTTAATATTGGTAACAACAGTATCAATGAACTTGGCTTTAGTGATGGAGAGCTCATAGAAGAAGAGGAAATGTATAGGCTGTGAAGTTAACCAAATGATGTCGGACAATGTTAGTTTCAGCGACTTGAAGCCTTTGATGGCAGGTGGTGGGAATACTTGGGAGTGTTCAACAACGGTTAAGGTAGAATCGGATTCCATTTGGTTCATCTTTTTTGATAGTTTGAGGCCTCAAACATGAGTGGTATATATAATATATTAAAGCCAGGAGGATGATAAATATATAGGGTCTGATCCACTATCCGACCATGTTTCCTAAGAAGTGTAGAAAATATGTTTTCACCATTAGATCTAATATGTGTAATACATGGGATGATCCACTATCCGACCATGTTTCCATTTATTACCCAACACCCCAATTTGGCACCTCTATATTAGAAAATCAATTACATTTTGGAACATTTTTGCTGGATGTGAAATTGTGTCCATTGAGGTTTTATTAATTATTTCATGTCCAAAGTTTTTTTAGCACATGACAACAATGTGATAGATGGCCACCATAAAGAAGATTTAAGTGTCATGATTCTGTCATGAGACTTTAAAAATGCAGCGTAAACATAGAAGACACACCTAACATCAAGAAAACCCAACTAACATCTTGACAAAAAAAAAACAGTAATGATTTAACATTCTTGACAAACAAAGCAAATAATTTTATTGATAGCAAAAGTTAAATGGCAACTTATCCTTGAATCTGATAATTCTGCTCCAAATCTGTTGTTTGGCTTTCTAAAGTCAAACTGTCAGATATTTTTATAATAACCCGTAACGATCTATTGACCTGGTAGCCAACTTTATCAAAACAATAGCTTTGAAATTTGTTCCCAAATTACCCTTGTGTATAATCCAACCCAAACCTAAACTTTGAACAGCCAATGACCAAAAACTTTTACTTAAAGTACTAATAAGTAGTGGCAAGTATATAGAAAATCTTCCAAATAACATACTAAAATGATGCAATATACATTAAAAAAAATCTACACATTTTCAAATCATATGTAGAGAACTTAGTTATCTTTAGCTACGCTACCAAGATCAACATCATCATCTAATTCATGTTGGCTCAGTTGTTGTTTGGCCTAAAAAATATGGCCTAACCCCATAATTAAAAGGGGTTATTAATTGGTTTGTTTAATGACTAACTTATGGTTATTAGGTTTGTTGTTAGCTAAGTTAGAATTAACATTATAAATATATGCAACTAAGTTAGGGTTCATTAAGAGGTACTCGAGTTATGTGTAATAGGGTTTTTGTGTTATAGTTCCTCTATAATATATTAAGAGTTATTCAATATTTATTTCGTGTGCGCTTACGTTTTGATGAGCTATATCAATTCGTCCTTGAATTGGTATCACAGCGGCTATGTTCCGGAGTTTTTATCAATCAAAGTCGTGATCGATAAAGAGTGGTCTATACTTCTATTTTATGATATATTGGCGGCGATTCAATTAAAGGGAAACAGTTTGTTGCGACAGGGAATTGAACAATCACAAGCTTCTAAAGTTGGCAAGTCTCAGATTTCAAAGAAAATGATTTCTTTGATTGGTTGTAGGAGGTTTTGATTTTTTATTTATACTGTGTTGCCGAAAAAAGAATTCAAAAGAAAATCATAAAACAAGTTGATTTGATTTATTTTTCTTTATTAGTTCGTTTGAATTTTATTGGGGTTAAACGAGTCAGGTTTTAATCAAAGTTTGATTTATTTTATCAGACGAGTATGGGCGATAAATCTGAACCTGAGAAGGGCAGTGTTAGTAGTAACCTGATGGCGCTCCAATGTCCGATGTTGACTTCGTAAACTATACGATTTGGGAGATGCGGACCTGGGCTACATTTAATGTTTATGGCGTGTGGGATGCCATGGAACCGGGAACAGAGGTAGATGTAAAGAAAGATAATATGGCAATTGCACTCTTGTTTCAATGGATACCTGAAGAGCAGGTTATGCAAGTTGGCAATCTTGGTTTAGCTAAAGAGATATGAGAAGGGATAAAGATCTGACATCTAGGCGCCGAACGGGTACGGGAAGCGAGACTCCAAACCCTATTATCGGAGCTCTATGCTTTAAAGATGAAAGAATCAAGTTTAGTTGATAACTTCGCGAGTTATTAGGAATCTCTTCTAAGGCGACATCACTAGGGTCTACGATCGAAGAAGTACTATTAGTAAAGAAATTTCTTAATAAGTTACCAAAACAGTTTATTCATATGGTAGCCTCGATTGAGCAAACAGTTGATTTGAAAACCATTGGGTTGACAATGTTGTGGGATGTCTAAAGGCATACGAGGAGCGTATACGAGACGAGGAGACCCAAACTGACAACCAGGTAACTAAATGTTTTCTAGTTACGAACCTTTTTTATCGAAACTAGAATACGTACAAAGAGCAAGGCAAAGACCGTGATGATGAGGACCACGATTGTTGTGAAAACCGAGGTGGTCAAGATCAAGGGTCAAGTCAAACGGGTCAACGAAGAACAATGATCGTTAAATAGAAAGAAAGGATAGATCACAGGTTAAGTGTTATTGCTGTGATGAATTCGGTCATTTTGCGTCTATGTGTCCAGAACGTATGAAGAAAGAGGAGAAAAAGGAAGAAGCAAATTTGAACAGAACCGAGAGTTTGGATCCAACTTTATTTATGGCAAGAGATGATCAAGAAACAATTTTCTGAATGAAGACAGGGTGATTCAAAAGCGTTTCGAAACTGAATCGAATCACATGATGGGTAATAAAGCTTATTTTTATGAATTGAATGATCGAGTCACAGGAAAAGTGAAGTTTGGAGAAGAATCTTGTATTGATATTCGGGGGGAAAGGGTCAGTCTTAATTGAGGGAAAGACATAGGAGCAACACCGTGTCTACTACATCTAGAGCTTACAATAAAATATCATAAGTATTTGTCAGGCAACGGAATGTGGATGTGAGATTCACATAAAACACGATTTGTCAAACATTAATGATGATGCAGATAAGCTTTTGATGAAGGTGACAGGGACCAAGAACTGATTGTACAAGACTGGCCTCAAGATAACACGTCCCGTTAAATGAGATAGCATTGGAATGAAGAATTTTGCATGTCGGGATCTTCAAAGAATTGGACTGAAAGAAGACAGTCTAAGTACGAGTCAGTTATAACTTTTGACTTTGACTCGAAAGCATAAGTGAGCCTGCATATTTATTCAATGTTAATTTGCAAAGCCTTCAATAGACACAAAATTAACTATAGATAACTTGTGTTGGATATATATAGTTTGCATAGGGTACAAGTAGTCCATATGCATAGGATTTGATACATGTTTCATGACACCTGTGATGTGTTTATTCCACAGCTCTTACATTGTGTTTCCGAATTTAATAAACGAAAGAAAAGAATGAAACGAAAATTAAGGAGATAAAAGAAAATGAGTGAAAACGACTAATTTAATTTACCATCGTGTTCTTGAGTTAAGAGGAAATAGAAAGAAAAGTAAGTTTCTATGTGTTAAGAATCATTTCCTTCCAAATATCTCCAATTTTGAAGCATTATTTTGGAATGAAGGTGAAGAGATACTATCTAATTAGAAGACAACGACTCAATGTATTAGGCCAAATCCTTGTAAGCCCATTGCGTTTCGAAATCAGATTGAGAAATTGCATCTGTCCAAACAATGTCACATATTTTACGTTTAAAATCTTCATTGTTACAAAGGGTAGCACCAACCTGTTACATAAATTTGGTAATAAGATCAACATCAATTAAAAAACACGTTCTTATATGTTAAAAATACACACGTAAAACACACTGATGCATGCTAGTTTGTTATACACGTTCTAAAACGTTCTAACACTAATACAAATATGAACTAAATATACTAAAACAGTAATATGTTTATACGTCCTTAAACGTTCTAACACATTTAAAAAATATGCAGCTATCAAATAATGATGGATACTAATATGTTTAGACATTTTAATACGTTCTGAAACATATGCATAGTACATTGAATACATTAAAAAAAGTTACCTTATCAGCAAGTTTTTCCTTAATGTGCCACATACATAACCGATGTCTCGAGTTTGGTAAAACAAAGGAGATTGCTTGCTTCATTGCTGGATCTTGATCAGTAACAACCACCTTTGGGGCAATACCGAAAGAATCAAGAAAAACTTTCAAAAGCATGAATAAGCTTCAATAGATTCAGATGATAATAACGCAGCACCAAATGTAACATTACGACAGTGATTATCAATGGCAGTAAATGGTACAAAAACCATATCGTACCTGTAAAAAACAAAATTATTAGAAAACGAATTAAAAAAATATGTAAAAAAAATAAAAAATTAAAAAACAAATGTATTAAATTGACATACTTGTTGGTCTTAAATGTTGCATCAAATGATATAATATCTCCAAAAGCCAAATAATTTTTCTTTGAAATTTCATCCGCCCAAAATAAACGATTTAATTCACCATTAAAATTAACAGTATACTCAAACAAATAACCATCACAACAGTTTTTCTTCTCACTTAATCTTTGTACAGCCATTTCCGCATCATGCTCCCCAATATAATAAGTTAAACTCTGTATGAAATTCTTACAATCGTCTTTTGTAGCCCCAACTTCCTCAAATCCTCCATACTTTGTTCTCATAATATTAAACGCCTTAACAGGCCCAAATTCAATGTTGACAACTCATATGTAATATCTTGTTGTACATGAGTCAACTCCCTATTTGATCAAACAAAATGCATATCTTTTGCATCCACCGGTTCATGATTATGTCCTTCGACAAAATCATTTATTTCAAACCTCAAACCGTCATCAGATTTTAGAAAAATTTGAGCTCGACAACCACACCGAATTGTTAGTCTCTTCCTTCTTTTATAATACGGTCTATTGGAACCATCTTTTTCAGCCATAGAATCATAACTGTTTGCAGGTTTATGACCTTCTTTGGAACATGTAAAATATTTAGACTTTAATAAACCGTCATTCATATACGAACCTCCTTTACGAACACAAACACCAGCTTTCTTTGCATATTCACAATAAAAATCATATGCATGATCAACAGATTCAAAAATCATTCCTTTTACAGGTTTACAAGATGCATTAACATGTGGTATAACAACATCTGATGAAGGATCTGATAAACAAAAAGCAATTTAAGTCAAAAAATTCGCCTAATAAAAACTAATTACATTTTAGAAAATACATACGAAAATAAATATAATTTAAAATATAATCAAACATCAAAAATAATTTAATACGTTCTAATACATTATAATATGTTCTAACCTAATCACAATTACTAACCAATTATACGTTCTAATACGTTCTAAATAGAAAATCAACAATCCTATCCACGATTTACTAAAACACATAATTTGAAGTCTAACCGAATCACAATTATTTGAAAAACTATAAAACACAATATCGATCATAAAAATCAACAGAAACACAACCTAAAAATTGAAAAACTTAATTTATCTGTCAATTAAACCTACAGTATACAGCTAAATAAATAACAATTGATTAGAATTAAACCTACAACTACTTACTTTGATTATCGTAATACATGACGCTAAAAATCAACGAAGACCATCAAAGCTAATCGAACAACAACTCGCCAATTGTTAAGCAGTTTTCGGATACAAAGATCAAATTCAATAAAACAGGGTATATGCAAAAACCGTTTATTATACAGGCGCGATGAACTTTTAAAAATAATGTAAAAAGACAAAAACACCCTTCTGTTAACTTACGCGATCAAATTAATGAAATTGGAAATCAAAGATAGGAAGCCTCGCGTACATAATGTAAGATAACCAATTTTTGTATTGGATCCTTTATCTATATATATATATATATATATATATATATAAAAGTTAGTTTGCTTAAGATAACCGGTTGACCTTTCAGATAAATTTCTTACTATTTTAACTTGAACATATTTTTATTATCCAAGAAAAATTTGAAACATAAAAATTAAAAATTAACGATTTAGTAGATTATTTTATTACCCAATAACAAAGTAAAAACATAAAGAGAAAACGTTTACGATTATGGTTTAGGTAAACGAGTATGTATGTTCCTAATACTTGGACCAGATATCATCTATTATATACTCGTCCCCTCACTCACAAAATTTTAACACTAATCTCATATACGGTCACATGTATATACTGAATATCTGTCTCATTAATTACTTGTCCCAATGTTTTAGGCTTTTCGTTTCTGTCTTTTGCGGGTCAATCAGTCGGCTTTGGATTCATTTGTCATCTCTAATGTTATAAATATAAAATAGATGCATAAAATATTTAGACATTGCACACACATTGAAACAAGGTAAATGATGACAAAACCATTTATTCTTGGGGAAGTAAACGAAACCACTAAACAAGACACCAAAATAACATGTGATGAATCTAGCTAATGTATGATTTTAGACCAGAATGGAAGATACCAACAAAAATATCCATCTCAGTAGCTAAAATTCACACTCCAATCTCCAAATCTTCGTCGCATTCTCTGCCGGCACTAATAGATATCGATCCATTATAATCGATTGATATTGTTTCGTGCTTTATGGGCTTCCCGAATCCAAAATCTAAGTCATAAAACTTCAACTTTGGTGTTCCAGCGACTCCCATTATCCTCGTTACCTCCTCATCATGAAACACATTCGCAATAGGCCCTTTATCATTCACGACTCCATCTTCATCAGTTAACATCTTGGGTAGATTCTCTCCGATCAATTTAGCAGTCGTCAAGAATCCTTCCTTTCCTTTTAAAACAGATGTTCTTTTGAAATTCAAACACGGCATGACACAGTTTCCAAAGTAAGCGGATGGGATAGGTGATTCCATTCGTGACCTACAATCAACCCTATATCCAAATAGATATAGCTCATCTTCGTATAATTCTGCTACACAGCTCCAAATGTACACACATACTACGGTAAAAGATGATACATGTGCTAACGTTGGAAGTTGAGTTGAAACCAGTTTTTTCAACCCATTGATAGTGGTTCGAGCCAGAACAAACGTGGCTCGAACCTTATTAGTTGGTCCAAAAAGTCTTCGAAGTTTGTACTCTTCGTTAAAGGTTTCAACTTTGGCATCCTTTAGAAAACTTTCATCTAGTTTCGGAAACTTGACCAATCTATCATATATCGGAAAAGTTCCATTAGCCAAAAAGAGCTCATCCGAACCACCGGATTGAGCAATCAACGTCCACGCCTTTAGGAAACAAAACCCGGTGCTAGCGTCACAATGGCTATGATGCTTTGTCATTCCGATAGAAATCCCACAATTGGGATAAAGCGTCACTTGAACCGCAAAGACTGGGATTGTAATGTAATCAGACACTTTAGCAGTGCATCCCAATATCAGTATGAGATGATAAAACTTGTCACATTCACGAGGATGATTTCCCACGAGATCATTAAAGTCAAGGTTACATTCCGCAAATGTAACCGCGACAGAATCACCTTCATCAAAACGGATTTCCGGGTTTTTATCACCACTAGGGAATATGGTGAGTTTTCCAACAAAAGGGAAAAAATGTTGTAAGGTGACAGATAATGACTGTTTAAGATTGGGCACAATGGTTTCCAGGAACTGAGTTTTAGTTATTGGAAGCTCATAAAAGAAGAGTGGGTGTATCGGATCAGTCGTAATACTTAATTAACCATTCGATGTCGAAGAAAGTTAGTGGCAGCGACTTCTGGCCTACGGTGGCCGGTGGTGGTGATACTTGTGACTGTTCAAGAAGAGTCAAGGTGATACTTCTGGCATACAGGCCTTGGGTTGTTCACGAGTTAAGCGAAGGTGAGTTTGAGCTCAAGCTTGAAGTTAAATGAGCCTAGAACTTGTAGAAGTAAGCTGCCGTTTAAAAATACTTGAAACAGTTTTACTACCTCTACCCTTTGAAGAGGCATGTGGTTTTACCTGTGCAACCACATGATCGATGTCGAAAGGTCAATTAAAAACACTTATAAAATACCTTTACTAGCTAGGGCAAGTAAGGTGTTGAATCCATAGGGAATCAGTGGAAAGTGCAAGTGAAACTCAAATTTTATTACAAAAATATTTAAAGTGGGCAGATGATGTCAAGCGGTTTAGTTAATTAGTTTGTAAACAATTATATAAAAATAACCAAACTCCATGGTTCGGGTTTCGAAGCAAGTTAAGGAATTGATAAACATCTTTGGATGGTTTCTTATAAACTATGTAAATCAAAAGACTTAACGATTGGCTGTGTTGATCGTCAGATAGTCGGTTTTACTTGTTGAAACACAAAATCCAATAATTGACACGGCTTAATGAAAATCTAATTGATAGTCGGTTTTACTTGTTGAAACACAAAATCCAATAATATGGTTAACGATAAACGGGTCAATGACGAAAGAACTTAATCCTAATTTTTGATGATCATAAATCAATTAACTGACAAAAGACTAAGCAATCAATTAATAAAAACCGTTTAAGCACAATAGCAAACACAAAAAATTAATCAACCAAATGATTAATCAATTACAAATCCAAAGTTAACATATCGATCTTCATGCTCTTGATTATGGTGTGGAAGAAAGTATTCATGGATCAATCGTGTGATTAGAGTGTGTTGTGTTGTTGTAAGATAACCTCCAAGAAGTCCCAAAACTGGTGGTTTTTGAATAATCTCGACCTTAGGGTTTAATGACTTTATATATGGAAGAAAAATTCCAAAAAAACCCTTTTCCGTCAGATTAGGCAGTAAGCTACGGCCTCTGAGCCGTAAGCTACGGGCATCGGGGTCCTAGGGTCCTTATGGCCAACTGTCAGGCCAAAACACCGTTTTCTTCATAAAATCTTCATTTCAACTCCGTTTTCCTCCCCGTTTGCGGTCATGTCTTCGTATTTTAATTCTCTATCATATCATATATCATTAATTTCATTTCCACACCATCATGAATTCTCCAAATTCGCGCCTTTAAGCTCCGTTAAGCTCCGCACACTTGTAACCACAAAGGTACTCAAAGTACTCGTGTTCACAATATTTAACTAATTAAAACACACGAAATTAGACGCTTAATGCACATACATTTACCCCACATCACCACACCTAGCCCAGCCCAACCGGACCCGTCGGTTTTTTCATTACTCATTAACGGGTCGGATTTAAATCCGGCTACAATGTACACTACTACAAACCTAGACTCTTAGAAGCGGTTTATATTATTCTTAGAAGAGGTTTTGGACCGCTTCTATGCTTCTCGCTTCTAATGGATTATTGTTATCATTTAAAGCGGTTTTTAGTTTTTACATGTGTTTGAAGCGGTTTTGTTGTTAAAACCGCTTTTAATAGTCCTTTTATATTATATAGATACCAAAATCAAGCTTATACAACTCATATATTAAATACCAAAATTATACAGCTGAGACTCTAAAAACAAATATTGATATCTAACTCAAGAACAATATTAAGCAAAGCAAACATCTGCTGCATATATATATAATGTCTCCAAAAATCATACAACATTTCCAAATTAGATCAAAAGTACTTAAGGATACAAGTTTTCAAAATTCAACATCAAAAGCATACAAATCTAATTAAAGCGGGCTTGTTCGCAAACAATCTATCAAAAAGCGGCGGCATTACTCCCATTATCGTATCATCAATTTCCTTGAGCTTAACAAATACCGATTCAAGCCAAACATAAAAACAAATAAATAAAGTTAGAATAACCAACAAAACCACACTCTTATATATAAGAGACCGACAAACAACCCAATCCAAAACTAACCCATAAACGAAAAGACGGAACAAAAAGCATGACCTTCATTTTAAGTTTCGCTCTAAAATATAGGAATCATAGGTGTCATCAAAACATGACAATCGTGAGACTTCATATCAACCAACTTACAATCTTTCATCGACACCGACCTTTTAATGTTTGCAGAATAACTAGATGGAACTTTAATGTCATGTAAACATTGACAAAAATTTTTATTTTCATCTTTCGACATAGTATAGCATGCAGGTGGTAGATAAAAACCTTTGGCCGTCTCAACATGAGCAAGCTCTTTACGTATTCCCATTTCTACCATGTCTTGACGAACACTATACCCATCTTTAGTTTTCCCTGGAAGGTTTAACAATAAGCCCAAAAGGCTGTCACATACATTTTTCTCGATATGCATAACATATAGGCAATGTCTAACTTGTAATTCCTTCCAATATGGTAAATCCCAAAATATTGACTTTTTTTTTCCAATTGCCTGCGGTGGAAATGGTTGCTTTCTCGCCGCGAGTTGTTTTCTCGCCACGAGTTGTTTACTCGCTGCGAGGTTTTCTAACTGCGAGGTCTTTTCCCAGCACTGTATTTATATTTTTAACTCGGTCAAATGCATCAAACTGTTGCCTTATTACTTCATGTTCTGAATTCCTGGCAAACTCGTTCTTCTTATCTTGATAAACGTGATCACAAGGAAGGTATCTTCGATGTCGCATGTAGACGACTTTTTTGCATTTTCTCAAATTCTTTGAACTTGTCTCATTTTTCACAAACATGACATGCAAGGTAACCTTTAGTACTGTATCCTGAAAAATTAACATATGCTGGAAAATCACTTATAGTTCAAAAAATCATAGCTCTCAAATTAAATCTCTCCTTTTTATAAGCATCATACACTTCCACAACAGTACCCCCATAGAGTTTTTAAGTCATCAATCAACGGAGACAAGTAAACATCAATGTCATTACCAGGTTGTTTCGGCACTGAATCAACAGTGACATCATTATGTATTTTCGTTTCATGCATAACCATAGTGGAAGATTGTAGATGCATAGAAGAACTAGCCACGTACTATGAATACTACTCATGGTTCCGAACGGGTTGATTCCGTCTGAAATAAGTCCAAATCGTATGTTTCTAACCTTGTTGCCAAACTCTAGATACATATTATCAATATTTTTCCATTGAGGTGAATCTGCCACATGTCTTAATTTTCCATCATCTACACGGCCATCTGAATGCCAACGCAATAATTTTGCTTCCTTTTCATTTGAAAATAATCGTTTTAGTCTCGGTATAACTAGTAAATACCACAACAATTTAGCCGGTGGTCCATTTTTCTTCACATCATTGTCAACTTCACTCGTTTCGGTTTTAAGCTTATACCTCGACACACCAGAATCAAAACACTTGTGATCATTTTTGAACTTTATTCTATACAACATACAATTATTTAGGCATGCATGTATTCTTACTTTCAATCCCATCGGACACATCATTTTTTTGCACCATATAACGAAACTGGTAACTCGTTATATTCCGGAAGCATTTCATGCACAACCTCTAATATATCCGTGAAACTTGTATCACTCAATCCATGCTTAGTCTTTACGTTAAACAATCTCAACACAACACTAAGTTTGGAAAATTTAAAACAACCGGTATATAATGGTTTTTCTGAATCATCAAAAAGATTTTTTTATTTGTCTAGTTCATCATCACCAGCATCAGTTTCTAAATTGTTAAACATGTCATTTATTGAATTGGGTTTATCGTCATTCTCTAAATTATATGACGACATGCCACGATCACCAAGTGACTCCCCGTGCATTGACCAACAAGTGTATCTAGGCTTAAAACCACGAGTCGTCAAATGAAACTCTATTTCATTGATATTATCAAATCTTTTGTAATTTTGACATTCCCTACAAGGACACCAAATCATTTCATCTCCACATTTCACTTAATTATCTTTGGCAGCCTTAAGAAAACTTTGAACGCCATTTATATATGTTTTGCTAGTAGTTGGAAGGCTGTACATCCCGTCTTTACGATCCATCTGAAAAGAAAATAACAAATAAATATATGTATATGGTGTAAATCGGTGCTAAGGCGGCTGATCCTAACCCACTATTTGAAAATTATATCTCATATGTATACATTTTAACATGTTGACTATTTAAGAAAAAATCGACAGCATTTCCCTCAACTCCCCAAGTATGCGTATAAAACGCAAACTCGAAAGATTAGGAGGAAATAACTGTTGATTTTTTTTTCTTAAGTAGTCAACTTGTAAAAATGTACGCATATCCTAAACGAGATATAATATCCAAAAAGCAGTCCCAAAAGGGGACAATCCAAAATTAATCTCTGTTAAATAAATTTTGGACCGGTATATACTCTAAAGGGTTATCCTATACGAATGCATACAATATGTATAACTGATACATATATATAAATTACATACATATGTATTGGATCATTTCAGAAGTTTTTTTACAGCGAGAAGTGCGAGAAGTGAAGGTGTAACTCCATTAATCCCTAATTTCACTCCCTTTCTTATGTGTAGGTGCGATGTGTAGGTGCATATGTATGTGTGTAGGTACGTATGTTTGTATATGTGTGCGTATGTTTGTATATGTGTATATATGTTTGTATGTGTGTAGGTACATAGGTTTGAATGTGGCTCGGTACATTTATATGTTTGTTGGTTGGTTTGAATGTGTAATTAAGACATAAATACATCCAACCTACATATATGTATGTAACATCATATGAAAGAGGGTGAAATTAGGGATTAATGAAGTTATACATTCACTTCTCGCACTTCTCACTGTAATATCACTTCTCACAAGATCCATCCCCTACATACATATGTGTATATATATATATATATATATATATATATATATATATATATATATATATATATATATATAAACCAGAATTAAAAACCAAGAATTCTAAACCGAACCAAAAAATCCCAATAAAACCACATCGAACAGCATCAAACCGCACACACACCTAATATATATGTATATATAGATACACACATATCTAATATAAACACTAAACAATTTATAAATAAAAAAATAAGATAAACAATTTAGACAAGATATATAAACACTAAAACAACTAAAAAATAAATAAAAACACTATTTTTAGACAAGATAAACAATTTATATATCAAAATAATAAGTACCAAGTCAAAATCAAAGTTTTTGGTACCTCATAAATTGCTTTGAAAGCTTTTAAGAGACTTGGTTGAGATTATAATGGAAGATTTGAATGAGAGTATAATAAGGGAAGATTTGGATGAGAGTAAAAGCTATTAATTCATTCATACACATACCCATATATATTAAAGAGCCGTTACTGTGCGTACATACATTGGAGGCGTACATACATTGGAGGTAATTTTTAAAAATCAAATTGGAAGAAGGCTTTGAAGCGGTTTATTACTAAAACCGCTTTTAATTGTCATATGAGTCCACTTAGAAGCGGTTTATATAAGCCACCGCTTCTAATAAAAAAATAGGAACGCTTCTAAAACATATGTTCTGATCTGTGCACGGTAAGTAGGTAACGGGACATATCAAAAGAATTAAAGTTTCATTTAAACATAACAAGTAAAACAAAACGGGGCGTTTAAAATTTATAAACATCGGGTTATACCAAACATCACCTCCCGTAAGCATCATAGAATTGAAGAAGTAATAGTAATGGTAATGGTTGCCAATCCTCCAGGAAAGTAGGAAATTGCGTAGTATAACAATGAGATGACCTGGCAGAATTGTAAATGTTATCAAATTGGTCCAACAAAAATGCATGCATACAATAAAGGTTATGAATTTATGATTTATTACATGTAATATAGAAAAGAATACAAAAAGAAGATAACTCTGAAGGGCCATTAAAACATAAATGGTGCCCACCATGCAATAGGAGTCTCTGAAAAAAGAAGGCTTAAGCATGCTTTAACGGGGTTGGGTAGACAGAAAACACTTTTTGTACAAAGTTATTATGTTTTAACTAAACGCTAATGAGTCAAATAAGATTAAAAAATATATGATAAAACAATTCAGGATGATTGGTGTACTAAAAATACACTTTTGGTGGTTGTCGGCCCATTATGACTAGAGGTGGAAATTTGAATGGGTTGGGTTGGATTGAGGTGATGGGTCAAGATAGGTATAGGTTAAGTTAATCCATCTTGACCCATGTAAATGTTAGAATACAAAGGGTTTTCAAAACCCCTCAAAAAATTCAAAATTTTGGCATGTCCCGAAGCTTCAGGGAATGGACCCACGATATCAACTGCCCATTTTTAGAACGGCCATGTGGATGAAACTAGTACTAGTTCATTTTGAGGACGCAAAATATTTGGTGCATGTCTTTGACAAGAATCACATTTTCTAATTTCTTGCATTGCGTCTACATGCATTCCAGAGCAGTAATATCCCGCATTCATTAGCTTGTAAATCACCATTCTTGGTCCCACATGTAATCTACATATGCCTTCATAGACTTCTCGGATCATGTAATTAGCGTCTTCCGCATCAACACATCTAAGAAGTGGACCTAAAAAAGATCAGCGATAAAGAATTCCGTATTGAAGTTGATAATTCAAAGCTTGGTGACATATTTTTGAGTCGCGGCTTTTTCATCATGGAGCATTTCTGAGGATAGGTAGTCCATAATTGGTGTCATCCAAGAAATGACTAATGTCTGAATGCTAAAACTTGTTTCTGCGGGACCGAAGGCCTGTCAAGAAAATATGAACATCTTTGGCTAAGTGATCGAAACATGTTGATGTCAATTTACTTAATGCATCCGCAGGTTTATTTTCACTTCACTTGATGTGAATTACTTTGCAAGAATCAAAATGAAGAATAAGTTCTTTGGCTTGGGATAAATATGAGGCCATTGTTTCATTTTTAGCTTCATATGCCCCATTGATTTGACCCGCGATTAACATTAAGTCTCGCGTGCTTCAAGATGTCGCACGCCAAGTTTCTTAGCAATTCGTAGTCCCGACAAAAATGCTTCATATTCTACCTCATTGTTGGTACTTTTAAAATCTAATCTGATAGCATATATGAACTCATGACCTTCTGGGTTAACTAACTGTAGACCCACAACACATCCTTCCCCGCTAGACGCACATTTTGTGAACAAGGACCATATCTGATCTTGGTATCGGAGGTTGTTGCTCATCTAAACATTCTCTTTCTTTGTTTTGTGGCACTTCTGTGACAAAATATGCAAGAATATGTCCTTTTACCGCGGGTCTTGGTTTATACTCAATGGTGAGTTTCCGCAGCTCAATGGCCCACTTTGCTAATCTGCCAGACAACTCAAGTCTGCTCAACACACATTTCAACTTATATCCTGTTAAAACGTTAATTGGTTGACCTTGAAAATATATGTGGAGACGTCAAGCCACATTGTCACACCCTCAAAATCCACTAACGGAGTTTTACCGTCAGAGGGTGTGAACTGGCAGGATCGGATTCATTAGTTATAACTAAACCAAAGAAAAACGTTTAAATGAAAGTAAATGCGGAAGCGTAAAACCTTAATTCAAAAGTTGCGTCACGCAGGACGACTTAAAACCAAATGTAACTGTTAAAATTAAGTTTGCAGAATAAAAGTGTTTTCATTAATGCATGCTCCTAAACCGCGCGCCCGCCTCGGCTACCTGAGAATAACATACTAAAAGGGGTCAACACGAGGTTGGTGAGTTCACAAGTTATATAAGACAAATCGTTTAGCGTTTGAGTTCAGCGTTTTCGTTAAGTGTTTTGCGTAACCACGTTACGGCGTTTAAAAGTTTTGCGTAACCACGTTACGGCGTTTAAGTGTGTAACCACGTTACAGCGTTTAAGTGTGTAACCACGTTACAGCGTTTAAGTGTGTAACCACGTTACAGCGTTTAAGTGTTACCAGATAATGTTATGTCAAATTATATATCGATAGGTAGCTAATCTATACAACAAGTATTACTAAGTGGTTCGAGACCGAAGCTGACTGTTTATCAAGTGCCCGTCACCAGGTCAACCCAGACCATGGTAAGTGTTAGCCAAAAATTACACCCACTCAACCTCCAGTTGAGCTTAGCGTCGGGTGGGGTTTGTCAAACCCAGTAGTACTACTCAACAGTGACTCGCTATTCCAAATATTAACCGGTTCGATGCGTGGGACTTCAAGGGTTACGTGCCGCTTAGCCTCTACAAGTGATATATATAATTTATAACAAAATCTTAAATATGTGTTTATCTCAAAAATGCGTTTATCGGAGTATGTTATCTCCCCCAAGTGAAAAACGTTTGAAAACAGTTCAAAGAGCGGGGTAAGTGAACTCACTGTTTGCGAAGAATATTCCAAATTAGATCACCGAGTGATGCGCGTCGTAGAAAACTCTCTAGCGTTCTAAAATAACAAAGAGATTTTCTAAGTATCGGAACGTTTAACGAGTCTCTAGACTCGGCACATAATACCTATGCACGTATCATGTTTCGTGTTTCGTTTGTGAACCGTGTGTGATTTAAACAAGTACAATTGTGATACGATACACGAGTGAGCAATTACTTTCGTGTCATGAATTAATAACATACTTACAAGCAATTATTCCCGTAAGGGCATTTTGGTCAACAAACAAAGACTAACTAACCATTATTCCCCATAAGGGCAATTTGGTCAATTCATGGCAATCAAACTAGCAACTATTCCCCGCAAGGGTATTTTGGTCAAAATACAACAATTATATAAAAACTATCATATTTCATGCATTCCTACACAACTCAGCAGCTAGTTTCGTTATGACAGAATTTCTACTTGAAAGATTACACTAGTTCACCGATTATAACGTCTCAATTAATTCACCAAAAATTACCACAGAAGCATACATATCTTAGGTTTCCAGAACATGTTTTATCTTATTTTTATTCCATATAGATTGCTCATAATGATCAAAACACTACAGTAAACTCATATCAGTCAGATTCATGCGCAACAGAATGTTATTTGAAATTCCCGTTAAACGAAAAATCCAATAAATGCAAGACCACTTGGGTTTGGTTCCTAACTCAGTGAGTCAACTTCCAGAAGTGGAACCAACCCAATTGGTCTCGTGGTTCATGAGATATAACATTTACAACATAACCTAACAGCAGGTCTAACAGCTCAGCTTTGCATCACGTTTTTGTAAAATCATAAAAGTATACTTCCACTTATCCAAAAATTACGAATTTATACTTCATAGAAACTAGACTCAACCTAGTTTACTGCAGTACCCACAATCTCAATCAATTTTCACGTTTACACTTCGTTACAGTCAGTTAAACATCGTATATACATTCTGTCCAGAATCTGTTCACATCAAAACTCAACAAAATAACAATCTATGAACTATTATGCATCCATATAACCCTCTAGACACTATAACTACTATCCATGCATATCAATCACACCATACATACAAGATTAGGGTTTGTGTTTTAATTCAAATCAAGAACAACAATCAATCATGTATCAATATCAATCTAGTTTATCAATCATCATGAATTCAACAACCATCATGTTAACTCATACATACTTATCAAAATCGGCTGCCTAGGGTTCTTAATTAACCCATTAAACATCAAAATTAAACAACAAGAAGGTAAAGGATGATCAATTATACCTTCCTAGCACCTAGTTCTTGGATTAAACACTTGATTAGGGTTTGTATGTGTGTATGAAAGTGACGGCAGCCTTGGAGAGGGGAGGTGAGAGCTCCGATCGGGATTTGGAAGGAATAATAATAATAGGTTAGGGTTTAGTTTAGGATATATTTATAAGCAAACAAGTTACACTCTAGTCCTTCTACTTTCAAGTGTTGTTTTTCTAGAACATTCCATCATACTTGGACAATAAGTTAACATGACCATAGTATTATCACATAGCACATAATCCTAACACATAATAATCATATAATTATTGTTTTTACGTTTGTCGTTTATTTATCAATCGTTTGCGTCAACTCGTTTGCGTTTCGGTGCAAATCCCGAAAGACTACCCATGTAGTGAGTGTTAAGCGTCATTTAAACCCTAGTTTAAATGTAATGAAGTGTGCGTTATAGATTCAACGATCTTAAAGTTTGAATTGACGGAGTTGAGTTAACGGAGTTAACCTGGAATTGACGATTGTCACATCATTCCCTTGTTAAAGAATTTTCGTCCCGAAAATTTGAGTCAAGTCGTGATGAGAGTCTGAAAGAGTAAGAAGAAAAATTTCAGTTTGTCATATCATCCCCTAGTAAAAAGAAATTTCGTCCCGAAATTTAATTCATACCTCCGGTGATGTTTGACGGTTTGCCGGGTTTCGCGGTTTTCGGTGTTTGGTTAGCCCTTCAAAAAGGTGGGGATACTTTTTCATCATTTGATCCTCGCGTTCCCACGTGAACTCCGGTCCACGTCTCGAGTTCCAACGAACTTTAACGATTGGAATTTCGCTGTGTTTGAGCGTTTTGGTTTCCCAATCCAAAACCTCAACTGGTTCCTCAATGAACCGTAACTGTTCATCGACTTGTAGTTCCTCCAAAGGGACTACTTGGGTTTCATCAGATAGGCATTTCTTCAAATTTGATACGTGGAATACATCGTGTACGCCACTGAGTTCTGTTGGTAGGTCCAGTCGGTACGCCACCGGACCAATGCGCTCAGTTATCCGGTACGGACCAACATACCGTGGGTTGAGTTTGTTTCGCTTACCAAAGCGAACTACACCTTTCCAAGGTGAGACTTTGAGTAACACCCGATCGTTCACTTTAAATTCGAGAGGTTTTCGGCGCTTGTCGGCGTAACTCTTTTGGCGATCTCGTGCTGCTGCCATGCGATTTCGGATTTGAACGATCTTTTCCGAGGTTTCGAGTACCAGTTCCGGACCAGTGATTTGGCTATCACCCACCTCTGCCCAGCAGAGTGGTGATCGACACTTCCGTCCGTACAGCGCTTCAAACGGTGCTGCCTTAATACTTGCGTGGTAGCTGTTATTATACGAAAACTCTACCAAGGGTAAGTGGGGTTCCCAACTCTTTCCGAAATCTAAGACGCATGCACGCAACATATCCTCCAGGGTCTGAATAGTCCGTTCACTTTGCCCATCCGTCTGAGGATGGTATGCTGTACTCATATCGAGACGTGTGCCCAGTGCGCTTTGCAGCGACTTCCAAAAGTGTGAGGTAAAACGAGAATCTCGATCGGAAATGATCGAGACAGGCACTCCGTGTCTAGACACCACTTCTTTCATGTATACTCGAGTCAGTCTTTCCATTTTGTCCGTTTCCTTAATCGCTAGGAAATGTGCCGATTTAGTCAACGGTCAACGATCACCCAGATGGTATCGCATCCCGTCGGTGTCTTAGGCAAACCCGTAATAAAATCCATTGAGATGTGCTCCCATTTCCACATTGGGAGTTCCGGTTGTTGCAGTAGACCAGATGGTTTCTGGTATTCAATCTTGACTCTGGCATAAGTCAAGCATTTGCTCACGTAGGTGGCAATGTCGGCTTTCATGTTCGGCCACCAGTAAAGTGCCTTTAAATCATGATACATTTTATCTGAGCCAGGGTGGATAGAATATCGGGACTTGTGAGCTTCGTCCATCACTAGAGTTCTCAACTCTCCGTATCGTGGAACCCAAATCCGGTTCTCAAAATATCGGACCCCGTCCGATCTGGTTTCAAGTTGCTTGTTCATGCCCCGCATGAGTTCCGATGGAAGATTTTCATCTTTCAAAGCTTCCAGTTGCGCATCGCGAATCTGATCGGGTAAGCTGGCATGAATCGTAAGTTGCAATGCTCTTACTCGTCTGGGTTTTTCTGTTTCTTTTCTGCTGAGGGCGTCGGCCACCACATTGGCCTTGCCAGGGTGGTACTTGATGGCACAATCATAATCTTTAAGCAGCTCGACCCAACGACGCTGTCGCATGTTCAGCTCTTTCTGATCGTAGATATGTTGGAGACTCTTGTGGTCGGTGTAAATGGTAAACTTGGTACCGTACAAGTAATGCCTCCATATCTTAAGAGCAAACACCACAGCTCCGAGTTCCAAATCATGGGTCGTGTAGTTCTTCTCGTGAACCCGTAGTTGTCTAGAGGCGTAGGCTATAACCTTCTCGAGTTGCATCAGCACACAACCGAGACCTTGTATAGATGCGTCACAGTGTACCTCAAAGTTTTCCGTTCCCTCGGGGAGGGCTAAAATAGGGGCGCTACAAAGCTTGGTTTTCAATAGTTGGAAAGCGGATTCTTGCGCGTCACCCCAGTTGTACTTAGTGCCCTTGTGAGTCAAAGCGGTGAGGGGTTGAGCAATCTTTGAAAATCCCTCGATGAAACGCCGATAGTAGCCGGCCAATCCTAGGAATTGTCGCACCTCAGTCGGAGTCTTAGGTGCTTCCCAGTTTTTGATGGCCTCTACCTTACCGGGATCGACATGGATGCCATTCTCGTTGATCACATGTCCTAAGAAGTGAACCTCGCGAAGCCAAAATTCACATTTCGAGAGTTTAGCATACAGTTGTTCCTTCTTCAGTAGTTCCAGAATTATCCTTAAATGCTCTTCGTGGTCAGTCTCGTTCTTGGAGTAGACGAGAATATCATCAATGAAAACAATCACAAACTTGTCGAGGTACGCCTTGCATACTCGATTCATGAGATCCATAAATACGGCTGGTGCGTTGGTTAGGCCAAAAGGCATAACCGAAAACTCGTAGTGACCATACCGTGTTCTGAAAGCCGTTTTTGAAATATCTTCTTCGCGCACTCTCAGCTGGTGATAACCGGATCGTAGATCGATCTTCGAGTAGTAACTCGATCCCTGAAGCTGGTCAAACAAATCATCAATTCGGGGTAAAGGATAACGGTTCTTGACCGTCACCTTGTTCAACTCCCGGTAGTCGATGCACATTCGGAAAGTCCCGTCTTTCTTTCGGACAAACAAGACAGGGGCTCCCCATGGCGATGAGCTAGGTCGGATAAAACCTTTATCCAACAAATCTTGCAACTGGGTGGACAACTCCTGAAGTTCCGCCGGTGCGAGCCGATACGGGGCTCGTGCTATGGGTGCTGCACCGGGTGTCAACTCGATCTGAAATTCGACTTGACGAATAGGAGGGAGTCCAGGTAAATCCTCCGGGAAAACTTCCGGAAAGTCTCGCACAACCGGTATGTCTTCAATTCGTTTCTCCTCCGCGGGTTTCTCAACAATCTGCGCCAAAATTGCCGGATGACCCTTTCGTAAATACTTCTGTGCCTTCATAAGGGTAATGACGCTGGTGGTCATGCCGCCTCTCTCGCCTCGGACCGAAATGATCTCGCCAGAAGGGGTGGTAATATGGACGATCTTATCATGGCATATAATCTCCGCTCGGTTCTCAGATAACCAGTCCATGCCGACAACGACATCGAAACTACTAAGCGTAAAAGGAATAAGGTCGATGTCAAAGACATGACCTGACAGTTTCAACTTACATCCCGCAAGTATATGAGTTGTTATTACAGTTTTACCGTTAGCTAATTCAACAGGAAACTCAGCGTCTAACGGGGTTGGAGTAAGGTTTAAAAGTTGGCTAAAGGCCTTTGACACAAAACTCCTATCAGCTCCAGTGTCAAACAAAACAGAAGCAAAACAATCGTTTATAGGGAACTTACCAGACACCACATGTGGATCTCTGCGGGCTTGACCCGATCCAATCACAAACGCTCTTCCTTTGCCATTTCCTCCACCGTTACTGCCACTTCCATTGCCCCCATTGTTGTCATTATGTTTTAGCTTGGGGCAATCCTTCCGGAAATGACCCTCCTGTCCACATTCAAAACATCCCTTAGTCGTCATCGGTTGTTTAGGAGCACCCTTTGCCGCAAGGTCTCCTCTACAGTCCTTCGCTAGGTGACCTATCTTTCCACATCTTTGACACTTGACACGGTCACACTGACCAACATGATAAAAGTTGCACCTGTTGCACTTTGGATACTTCCCAACATATCCGCTCGAAACCTGCCCGCTACCGTTGTTGTTGTTGTTGTGATTCTGAGTGTTGAAACTCCGAGTAAATTCGGGCTTACGGTAGTGGTGTTGCGGTGGGAGGTTTGAGGATGAAGATCTGGTGTTGTCAAATTTTCTCTTCCCGCTGTTCGGGTTGCTGTTGTTGTTACTGTTGCTGACGTGGTCATTACTCGGGTTGTCACGGGCTTTAGCAGTCGAACCCCTCGGTGGTAACGCACCCTGGGTCACAGCCTGATCCGTCAGTTTGTGAGCCAAACGGATCGCTTGTTGGATCGTGGCTGGTCTGGAAGACGTCACCATACCCTGAATCTGTGGTGCTAACCCATCAATGTACATCTCTATTCTCTTGCTCGGCGGATCCACCATCCGCGGACACATCACTGCCAACTCGTGCGAACGAGTAGTGTAGGCTTCAATCTCTGAACCCACCATTTTCAACGACCAAAACTCCGACTCTAACTTCGAAATTTCTTCCCTCGGACAGTACTCCTCTCGCATCATGTTTTTGAACTCCTCCCAGTTCATCGCGTTAGCCAGTTCCAATCCAAGGATCTGGACGTTCGAATTCCACCAAGTGAGGGCGGAATCCTCAAGTGTCCCAGCAGTGAATTTGACCCTACTGGCAGGGGGACAGTTACACATCTCAAAGGCCGACTCGGCCTTCTCAGCCCTACGCAGGAAGCCTATAGCTCCCTCAGTGCCCTTAAACGTACTGGGCTTGCAGTCAAGGTAGTTCTTGAAGGTACATGTTCCATTCGGACCTCCTGTTTGATTTTGAACGTGTGCAGCTAAAGCGGCAGCAACATGGTCATTCAGCAGGGTTTGGAGTTCAGCTGCAGTCATGCTGATGTTACCACGTCCTCGTCCAGCGTTTCTTCCGGCCATTTCCCCTCCATCTAAGTGTCATCATCACTAGATGTCGTCATCGGAGGACACCTCTGAATGTGCCTCCTCCTCAGCCGGTTCCTCCTCCGGCTCCTCTTCGGGATCTTCCTCGGGATCCTCCTCAGGCTCCTCTTCGGGATCTTCTTCAGGTTCCTCTTCAGGCTCTGCCTCGGGTTCTGCTGCGTTCTGGGCAAGTTGCATTTGTAGGATATCGCAACGTTCTAATGCTATTTCGGTTCGGGTCCTTGCTTCTTGGAGTTGCTCTTGCAAGTCTATCATCTCGGCTTGCATCTTCATCATAACCTTGGTTTGTTGCTCACTAGTCTCTTTCATTTCTTTCGTTGCCGCTGCCATGCGGGCAATCTCCTCCTGAGTCTCGGTTCCATCTTTAAACAGTCTGGCAACATTTTCTCTAGTGTAGCGCATGTAACCCACATCACGCTCCAAACAAGAAACGACAGCTGCGAGAACTCGCTCTACAGGTTCGGGTATAGGTGGTAGAGTGTTAGGGTAAGCAGGGTGGTTCGGGTGAGGCAATGGGGGAACTTGTTCACGGTAGACCATACGTCTGATCATGTTGGGGTACCACTCCCAGCTAACGTCGTTGTCATACAAGCCTCCGGATAGGCGGTACCTCTTTGGTGCAGGAGCTTCGAGTTCCGGGACTACGCGGGGGTGGCGAGGCAGTAGGTAACTGCGGTTCCTTCCCGTGAGCATGCGTCATCGAATCGGATGATGATGAGGGTGGCGTCGACATTTCTACAGGTAAGCCGTGTATATGCGCGCGTATGAGTAAAGGAGGTAAGGGAATAAGATTTCAAGACTACACAAACCTATGCAGTGCGTATCATTATAACTAATGGGTCGTCGCGGTTATAGTCTAGTATGCATGCAGTTTCTAGTTCGCTATAACCAATGGCTCTGATACCAATCTGTCACACCCTCAAAATCCACTAACGGAGTTTTACCGTCAGAGGGTGTGAACTGGCAGGATCGGATTCATTAGTTATAACTAAACCAAAGAAAAACGTTTAAATGAAAGTAAATGCGGAAGCGTAAAACCTTAATTCAAAAGTTGCGTCACGCAGGACGACTTAAAACCAAATGTAACTGTTAAAATTAAGTTTGCAGAATAAAAGTGTTTTCATTAATGCATGCTCCTAAACCGCGCGCCCGCCTCGGCTACCTGAGAATAACATACTAAAAGGGGTCAACACGAGGTTGGTGAGTTCACAAGTTATATAAGACAAATCGTTTAGCGTTTGAGTTCAGCGTTTTCGTTAAGTGTTTTGCGTAACCACGTTACGGCGTTTAAAAGTTTTGCGTAACCACGTTACGGCGTTTAAGTGTGTAACCACGTTACAGCGTTTAAGTGTGTAACCACGTTACAGCGTTTAAGTGTTACCAGATAATGTTATGTCAAATTATATATCGATAGGTAGCTAATCTATACAACAAGTATTACTAGGTGGTTCGAGACCGAAGCTGACTGTTTATCAAGTGCCCGTCACCAGGTCAACCCAGACCATGGTAAGTGTTAGCCAAAAATTACACCCACTCAACCTCCAGTTGAGCTTAGCGTCGGGTGGGGTTTGTCAAACCCAGTAGTACTACTCAACAGTGACTCGCTATTCCAAATATTAACCGGTTCGATGCGTGGGACTTCAAGGGTTACGTGCCGCTTAGCCTCTACAAGTGATATATATAATTTATAACAAAATCTTAAATATGTGTTTATCTCAAAAATGCGTTTATCGGAGTATGTTATCTCCCCCAAGTGAAAAACGTTTGAAAACAGTTCAAAGAGCGGGGTAAGTGAACTCACTGTTTGCGAAGAATATTCCAAATTAGATCACCGAGTGATGCGCGTCGTAGAAAACTCTCTAGCGTTCTAAAATAACAAAGAGATTTTCTAAGTATCGGAACGTTTAACGAGTCTCTAGACTCGGCACATAATACCTATGCACGTATCATGTTTCGTGTTTCGTTTGTGAACCGTGTGTTATTTAAACAAGTACAATTGTGATACGATACACGAGTGAGCAATTACTTTCGTGTCATGAATTAATAACATACTTACAAGCAATTATTCCCGTAAGGGCATTTTGGTCAACAAACAAAGACTAACTAACCATTATTCCCCATAAGGGCAATTTGGTCAATTCATGGCAATCAAACTAGCAACTATTCCCCGCAAGGGTATTTTGGTCAAAATACAACAATTATATAAAAACTATCATATTTCATGCATTCCTACACAACTCAGCAGCTAGTTTCGTTATGACAGAATTTCTACTTGAAAGATTACACTAGTTCACCGATTATAACGTCTCAATTAATTCACCAAAAATTACCACAGAAGCATACATATCTTAGGTTTCCAGAACATGTTTTATCTTATTTTTATTCCATATAGATTGCTCATAATGATCAAAACACTACAGTAAACTCATATCAGTCAGATTCATGCGCAACAGAATGTTATTTGAAATTCCCGTTAAACGAAAAATCCAATAAATGCAAGACCACTTGGGTTTGGTTCCTAACTCAGTGAGTCAACTTCCAGAAGTGGAACCAACCCAATTGGTCTCGTGGTTCATGAGATATAACATTTACAACATAACCTAACAGCAGGTCTAACAGCTCAGCTTTGCATCACGTTTTTGTAAACTCATAAAAGTATACTTCCACTTATCCAAAAATTACGAATTTATACTTCATAGAAACTAGACTCAACCTAGTTTACTGCAGTACCCACAATCTCAATCAATTTTCACGTTTACACTTCGTTACAGTCAGTTAAACATCGTATATACATTCTGTCCAGAATCTGTTCACATCAAAACTCAACAAAATAACAATCTATGAACTATTATGCATCCATATAACCCTCTAGACACTATAACTACTATCCATGCATATCAATCACACCATACATACAAGATTAGGGTTTGTGTTTTAATTCAAATCAAGAACAACAATCAATCATGTATCAATATCAATCTAGTTTATCAATCATCATGAATTCAACAACCATCATGTTAACTCATACATACTTATCAAAATCGGCTGCCTAGGGTTCTTAATTAACCCATTAAACATCAAAATTAAACAACAAGAAGGTAAAGGATGATCAATTATACCTTCCTAGCACCTAGTTCTTGGATTAAACACTTGATTAGGGTTTGTATGTGTGTATGAAAGTGACGGCAGCCTTGGAGAGGGGAGGTGAGAGCTCCGATCGGGATTTGGAAGGAATAATAATAATAGGTTAGGGTTTAGTTTAGGATATATTTATAAGCAAACAAGTTACACTCTAGTCCTTCTACTTTCAAGTGTTGTTTTTCTAGAACATTCCATCATACTTGGACAATAAGTTAACATGACCATAGTATTATCACATAGCACATAATCCTAACACATAATAATCATATAATTATTGTTTTTACGTTTGTCGTTTATTTATCAATCGTTTGCGTCAACTCGTTTGCGTTTCGGTGCAAATCCCGAAAGACTACCCATGTAGTGAGTGTTAAGCGTCATTTAAACCCTAGTTTAAATGTAATGAAGTGTGCGTTATAGATTCAACGATCTTAAAGTTTGAATTGACGGAGTTGAGTTAACGGAGTTAACCTGGAATTGACGATTGTCACACACATAAACCAACGCCAACACCAATTAATCTAACATGGAATAACGAGTTTCAGCATCCGCTAATGTTCGACTAACATAATAAATTGGTGTTTGGACAGTTCTCCTGTGTGAGGTGCGGGCAATGTTGGCAATTCCATTAAACACTTCTTACCTACTACAAACGCTTGCTCAGCTTCCATAGTCCACTTGTAATGTGTCTTCTTTAACCAGCTGTGGATCATTGAAACGAATGGTAATGACTTGGATGCATGGTCTGTTCAAAGCTACCAACATGTCGTTTAGTGTCGGTACTTCATTGAGGGAAGAAGGGGAAGGCATGGGGTCGATAGCCTGAACCTTATCTAAGTTAGCCTTGAAAGCTTCACTTGTAACTATAACCCCCAAAAACGTCCCTTCTTCCATGCTAAACGAGCCCTTATTGGGTTAAGCTTCATATTTATCTTTTTCAAAGTCTTGAATGTCTCTTCAATGTCCCGCAACATTTGGTCTTCCTCAATGCTCTTGATTACCAGATCATTCATATACACCTCCAACTCATGCCCAATCTATTCTTTAAATGCGTTGTCCAACTTGATACGTTGCACCCGCATTTTTTAAACCGAACGTCCTCATCTTGTAACAAAATGTTCCTTGATCGGTACGAAAAGCTGTTTTGTCTTTATCACCAGCCGCCATGCGGATCCGGTGGTATTCGTTGTACGAATCTAGAAAACACTTGAATTTAAAAGGTGCTACTTCATCGACCTTCAGGTCAAATTCTAACAAAGGATAACAATCTTTAGGACAATCGTTGTTTAGATCTTTGAAGTCGATACACATGCGCCAAGTCCCATCGCTCTTGGGAACTATCATCGGATTTGCGACCCATATTTGATACTGAAATTCTCTAATAATCCCCGCGTGCAATAAATCCTGAACATGTTCGTTCATTTCCTTGGTTTGATCTGGACCCATTTTTCGCTTCTTTTGAACTATTGGAGTAAACACTGGATTTACCTGTAACTTATATTCTGCAATCTCTCTTGGGACCCTGGTCATATCCGTGGGTTTCCAGGCAAACACATCATCATTCTTAGTAAGCAACTGTTTTAAAAATGTTCTCATAATTTCCGAAATGGTAGGCCCAATTGTTACTGTCTGCTCAGGAAATTTTGGGTTTAACACCCACTTTCCAGGTTCTGTGTGTGACCAACTTTGGCGACTTACTTGGTTTAGAACTCTCGGTCTCAAAGCAATGTTTGTTGAAATGAATGATTTTTGTGCATGTCCACGTTGGAATCCCTATCGCACCATGTGCAGCAGAAAGATTGGCATTGAAATACCCAATGCATGGCTTCCCTTCCCAAAATCACATCATGTTTTGATCGTGCGGGAAGCACTAAAAATTCCACACCCTCCATTCTTGAATGAATTCCATCACTAAGGGTAACCAGGAAAGAAATTACACCCCGCGGGTGCATAACTTCATACCCAAAACCCGTGACATGCACATGAATAGGCTTCAACCGGGGCTTTATCCTCATAGTAGAGTTGCTCAAAGCATTGTTCAAACATAATGTCACGTGTGCTTCATGTATAAAGAAGACATACTGAGTGCAGTGATGATCGAATGATATTTCATGCACGGTCCGCCTTTAATCCTGGGAAAGACTACTGGTTCACCCTTCCGCTCATCATTTTCTATTTTAGTCTTTTGTTTCCGTGGAGTCTTCCTCCTTGGATCATGTGAACGTTTATATCTTTCACTTGTTTATTTGGCGGGCCATTATCCGCTTGCGCGGGCTACTTACGGACCCTTTCTCTCACGTTCTTCAACAAATGCTCTAGTTTTCCTGACTTGAATGCATGTTCTATTTCGTTTCTGAAGCTTACACAATCATCGATATGCTGGCCGATATCATTATGAAGCAAGCACTGTTTGTTTGAGTTCAAATGTGTTCTTCGCACAATTGGTTGTGATTTCTTGAAATCAACATTTTCGGTCGTTAAAATTTCTCATGGAGTCTTTGTCAATGGGTCCCCTTATGCTTGTCTTTCCCCCAATTACGGTCTTTACTTTCTGACCAATTAATTTTCTTGCGTCTAGCTGTTTGGAAGAGTCTTTGGGTGGTTGAATTCGAGACCCGATAGAACCCCGCACTTGCTTGTTTGACCGGGCATTTTAAAATATGCTTTTGTTGCCTGTTTAGGATTGTCACGTCCTAAAACCTTTTCCATTGACGCGAAAAATTTTGTGGCTGACATGATTTTATCCCAATTCTTGGCATTCCATCTCTCCACGTGAAACACCTAATCAAATCTTTACTTCGAAATTTTTTCCTAAAAGTACCCCGCAACATATCTTCACTGATACCGACAGTGTTTAGACTCTCATAATTAAAGCAAGTAATGAAGTCCTCTACTGATTGACGTGCAAAACGGTCTATTAAAAAAATAACCTAACCTAGACACTCTAGTTTTAAATTTATAAACCTAGACTCTCCTAATGCTAGACCACTAGACAGGCGAGTGTACCTATCGACTGTAGTAAATCCTAATGAAGTCCGGATATCGAACCCAAATGACACTAGCGACACCTAACTAGATTTTGACTAATAACTTAAATAACTAGATTTAACTGATTTTTGTGTTTTTTAATTATTAACTATAAATTAAATAACACTTAAAATGACACGAAAACTAGACACAAACAAATCGGACTGAAACTCAAATAGGGGAAACAACTACCTAGGTAAAAAATCTTACTAGCTAACTCGTAAACTCTCGGAATTGGATTTATGATTGGTAACCGATCTAAACATATGAAACTTAAGGAATAACTAAAGCATGCTAGATCACCTCCCGGTCTCACCTTACCTAAATATGCTAAGGTACCCAAAGATTTAATCACCTCCCGGTTTCTCTAATCACAAAACACCCTAAGGCGTAAAGAGTATTCTTATTGAATTCGGTTAAAACTCGGATGTGTAAGAATCTAAAGAAGTCTAGGGTAACTCACTCCAGTGCAATAACTACCCAAACCCACAAAAAACCAAAACAGACGACACTTAATTAACTCCCGGTCTCTCAAGTGACTGAATAAAAGGTATCTCTAAACTCTCAATTACCGTTCCTATGGAATACGTTAACAATAAACCATAAACTAGTTGTAAACACACAGCAAACAACCTAATATGCATCCATACATGAAAGACATTCACAAAGACGCATATGGAACAATAAATTGATAATAAATTACTACCAAATACGCATATGCATCACAATCAAATAAATAAAAAAACTTTACTAAAGCATGAAACAATCAAAAATAATCCAAGACCAAAAATAAAACGAGTCAAACAAATATTCATCAAACCCACGCAGTCTAATAGTTTAGCCAATCATAACTATGAACGAAACAAATATAAAATATGTATTATGGTTCATCGTAAAAAGAAATAAATATGATTGAGCTACTAGCCTGTTTAAATTAATTGAACAGCCTGCTTGCTTGAATAATTCTCTTTTTGGCCGTGAATATTAGACCAGCTTGCTTGCTTGTTCTATTTGAATTAACAATGGCCACATAAGGGGGGGGGGGGGGGGGGGGGGGGGGGGGGGGGCAGACCCTTGACTTCGTATCCCCCCGCCGACCCCCTTTTCAATAATAATATTACATTGTCTTCTATCTTCTCTCGTTGAACACCAACAGGGTGGCCCACCCTCAAAAACTAATCTTGCATCCAAAAGCCTATAAAAATTAATATCCATCACTAGTACGTTAATATTGCCTGCCACAACATAGAATTATTAGTTTACCTATTTTGATTAACTTTTCAATTTTCATATATGTCAATAATGGCTTAGAATTTATTTTATATAAGTTCCCGACATTTTTTTGTTTTTTGATATAAATTATTATTGTTTTTATTAAACAAATAAAGATAACTAAATTTCTATATCAAGTGTGACAATTAAAATAAATCTTTAGAAAATGCATAGGTTAAATAGACATGTTCACCTGTCCTCGTATCTAGTAAATAAAATTTCTTATTTTAGCTCATTGTTTCTTGAAACTTTAAAACCTCACATATGAACCAAATAATAATAAAATAACCAATAAAAACATGACTTAAAAGTACATAAAAGTGTTGGAAATATTTATATAATAATATTTATATTTTAGACCACATCAATGATTCATTTTCACGCCTCATAGCATCCAAGTCCTCTACGGGATTAAACGTATGTTTCCTCTATTGGTTGAAGTGATATGAAAATTTTGCCACTAGATCATTCCAACTTTGGATCTACCCATCAGGCAGATTCTCAAACCACTCGCGAACGGCTCCTGTTAAAGTGAGGATGAACATACGGCACCAATATGGCAAACTCCAACCGCTAACCCCATCAACCGTAGTAAAATTAAGTAGATGATCATTGGGATCCGTCATTCCATTATACTTACCCAAACAGTTTGGAATCTTCACATTTACTGGAAATGGTGCGGTAGAGATTCGCGGGATGAACTTAGATTTCTCTGCAAAGGCTGCGGGCCGGTATGTCTTAGTGAAGTCTTCTTCTGCATCTCTACAGTACTCTGCCTGCCTGACTACTGCCCGCAGACGACTGGTCTCTTCACGTCCATGGACTTGACTATCTTCGTTGAAGTAACTATCATCATCATGACGATTTGTGACATCTCGGTGACTACGGGAAGCACGGCGCTAATCATCTGCGATTCGGTGGGAGATATTCAGCACAACCCTACGACCTCTATCGCGACTTCCATCCTCCTCCATGCCATCAGAATACGCCATAGTCCTAACACTATCGTGAAGTTGACTATGACGAATTGTCGATGGGGAGATGGAGGCAGAGGAGGAGATTCTTCATATGCCAAAGTTCGTGTGCGAACTCGATTCTCCCACAACATTCGCTCGTACTCTGCAGCAAATCGTCTTACTGCATATGTAACCACTCTTCTAGAGTTTGAATCCTTCCAGATCTTGAAAAAAGACGTTGATATCTCGGCTGAGAGGAACTTCCAAATTTTTCCTCCAGATCTGGAATTCGACGACCTCGACGAGTCTCCACCGTTATTCACCCACCATCGTCTGGAGTAGGACCAACTGGACCGGCAGATCGTTCCACCATCGTAGGAGTTTCCACCGGAATCTACTAGTGCTGACTCATGTTAACCAACACAACGAAAAACATTGTTTTAGCAAAAAGTACGGATAACGCCAATGAAGAAACACGAATCCGAACCCGAATAGGTTAGATCTATATTTCCATAGGGGTAAGGGTTATGAAATGAGAATTAGGTTAACTAAGTCTATATCCAATCAATTCCGATGAAGATGACCTGCAAAACAGAACCACCATGAGCTCATTACGAGAAGGACAGGATTGGGGGTCTTCCCATAACCACCACTAGCGTAAGAATAAATATATTTTTTATGAGATATAAAGTACTAAGTGATTGATGTAATATGTGAAGAGTGAATGAATACCTCATGATCATAAGTTGGGTATTTATAGCCGGTGGTTAGAGGAATGTGATTGGTGTAGCTGTCACTATCTAGAAGATGCTCCTTCTACCTGAAAGGACACGTGGTGAAGTTTTATAGTTGATGACAACTAGCCATGTCCATTATTCTAACAAACTGTCTAGTTGTCGTCCTCAGATTGGCCGCACTATCACGTGCTCTTCATGAAGGAGGAAATGTCTTTTTTAGGGAATATTTCAATCAATCTTCTAAAATGAAATTGGTTACAACTGACTTTACTGACGTCATCAATTTCGTTCCCGCGCTTGTGAGGCTTTCGCATTTGCGGGAGGTTCTTATCCTTTAGGATAGCTATTTGAACTTGTGTCCTTTTGGTGAGTACCCTCCATATATTATGCGGGTACTACGCATCGTCTGCAGGTACCTCTGAGGAAGTCATCTGCGAGTGATATTCCAAGGGTTTATGAGTCATTTTTGCTACCCTACCTCTATACCAACCGCTGGGAAACAAATTCTCAATATGCTTTAAATCTTTCACGACTCCATCTTTATCATTTAACATCTTATGTAGATTATCTCCTATCAATTTAGTAGCCGTCAAGAATCCTTCCTTTCCTTTTAAAAAAGATGTTCTTGCGATGCTCATGCACGGAATGACAGGGTTGCCAAAGTAAGCGAACGGGATAGGTGGATCCATTCGTGACCTACAATCGGTGGGAATACAAATACTACTAGCTCATTGTTGTGTAAATTTGCAAGACAGTTCAAGACATAAGCACATGCTATCGTAAATGACGATACATATGCTAACGTTGGAAGTTAGGTTGAAACCAGTGTTTTCAACACATTGATAGTGGTTCGAGCCAACAAACGTGGCTCGAACCTTATCACTTGATCCAGAAAGTCTTCGAAATTGGTATTCTTCGTTAAACGTTTCAACCTTGGCGTTCTTTAGATAACTTTCATCTAGTTTCGGGTATTGCAAAGCCTTCAATATACACAAAGTATATATAATAACAATTATGAAATGTAGTTTGTGTGTTGAGGTAATGAGGTTACTTCCATTTTATGCATCATATTTTTTGTACTTCATGCTTTGTTGGTATCATGATACTTGGGTTTCTTATTAACCCTTCATGTATTATCCATATCTATTGTTTGTTCACCGACCACGGAACCCATCTTGATCTCACCTTCCTCTTGGGCCACCAGTTGTGGTGGGTTCGTTGTCGGCATTATTGTTAGAGCATCGGATGCCGATTCTGAAATCCGAAGTTTTTCATCATGTCGAATTGAAGAGTTTATTATAGCATCAATGTAAGAGAGATTGTAAGGCCAATATTATTGAGATTGCGCATATATCAAACGAGCGTACAACATGATCAAGATAAAAACGCAAGAAAGAGATTTGGCTGGTCGAAGTGTTGTACAAGAATTTTTTGGGCGCTAAGTTTCAATTAGACTCTAGACTATAAATATGCATGATTTATTTTAAGCTAGTGTGGATTCATAATCATTTATACAAAACACACACGTTAAGGAGTTTTGGGATCCATCAATATTTCTACATGTTTCATCTATTATTACACATTCAAGATCATGACTTCCTTCTTCTACTATATCTATCTTGTTCGGTCTCGGCGCGTTCATGATTTGCCTGTATATTGCGCTCTTGAATCACATATTATATCCGGTTAGTTCGGGACCTACACGATATTTTTAAGAAAAGTGTCTTGAGGGGTCTATTTTTTATTTCTTGATAGTTACAGATTTGAGAAGTACTTTAACATGTTTCATACAAATACTAAGCCGAACAAAATTGCACCATAAACTTACACCAAAAGACAAAACAAAACTAACCACTCAAACCAAATAAGTTAAAAGACCTCCAATCTTCCCACGATAAAGCGTACCTCTTCGACATGCTTTTATCAATAGAAAACCGAAAACATTGATGTCTTCTACAAGCTTTGAAATATTAATCGGACTATGATCGAAAACAACCACATTCCAAGTCTTTCTAAGACGCAAAACTATAGTGAGGACCAGGGGTGTTAATCGGTTCAACCCGTTCGGTTTAGATGGGTTTAAAAAAAACTCACCTATTATAAGCCAACCTGTTAAAGTTTGGATTTATAGGGTTCATGTTAATTGGGTTCCTTATTGCTTTATTTTTTTTGTTTTACACTTGTCCATCATGATGTTTGCTATTGTTTTCATGTCTATTTCTCTATCAAACACTATGAGTAGCTAAATATCTTTAACCTGGGCTATGGTTGAATATTGAATCTTTTTTTTTTACTATTTCTCGTCTTTAAACTATCACATGACGTGTTGTTATTGAAAAGCTTTGTTTGCATTCGATCTTTGGTGTGGTTGACTATCTAGACCAATGTTTATATATGGTAATGGGTCAGGTCTGGTAGGGTATTGTTAATCTTAATCTTATATCTGAGTATAGTATCATGTTGCTTATCCGGTTCAATACCCTCAAATATCGTATATAGGTGTGAGTTTGCTAAAAAATTACTAGTTGAATTTTTAGATAAATTCCTTACTACTTTAACCAATAAAAATTGAAAAATAAAATATAAAAATTAATGATTTAGTAGATTATTATATTACTCAATGACAAAAAAAAATGTTTACTGTGTATGTTTAAGGGTAAATTAGTACACATGTTCCTCGTAATTGGGCCAGATATTATCTCTCTTATACTTGCCCCACACCCTCAAAAAGTTAAAACTAATTTCATATCCAGTCATGCACATACCCGAAAATATGTCTCATTCGTTTGTTTGTCGTGTGTGGGTCAATCGGTCGGGTTTGGATTCATTTGTCATCTCTAATAGTAAATAAATATATATATAAAGTAAAATAGTTTCAGATATTGCAAACACATAAACATAATTATTCTTGAGGAAGTAAAACAAACCATTGAACAAGACACCAAATACAACAATGTGATAAATCCATCTGAGTAGCTGAACGGCACACTCCAATCTCCAAATCTTCGTTGCATTCTCTGCGGGCACTAGTAGATATTGATCCACTAAAATCGATCGATATTGTTTCGTGCTTTATGGGCTTCCCGAATCCAAAATCTAAGTCATAAAACTTCAACTTTGGTGTTCCCGCGACTCCCATTAACTTCGTTGGCCCCCCATCACGAAACAAATTCTCAATAGGCCCTAAATCTTTAACGACTCCATCTTTATCGGTTAACATCTTGTGTAGATTCTCTCCGATCAATTTAGCAGCCGTCAAGAATCCTTCCTTTCCTTTTAAAACAGATGTTCTTGCAAAATTCAAACATGGCGTGACGCAGTTTCCAAAGTAAGTGGACGGGATAAGTGGATCCATTCGTGACCTACAATCTACCCGGAATGCAAACATGTATAACTCATCTTCTTATAATTTTGCTATGCAACTCTAAATGTACCCACATGCTACGGTAAAAGATGATGCATGTGCTAACGTTGGAAGTTGATTTGAAACCAGTTTTTTCAACCCATTGATAGTGGTTCGAGTCAGAACAAACGTGGCTCGAACCTTATCAGTTGGTCCAGAAAGTCTTCGAAGTTGGTATTCTTCGTTAAATTTTTCAACCTTGGCATACTTTATATAACTTTCATCTAGTTCCGGGAACTTGACCAATCTATCATAGACCGGCAAAGTTCCATTAGCCAAAAATGGCTCATCTGAACCACCGGATTGAGCAATCGACGCCCACGCCTTAAAAAAACAAAACCTGGTGCTAGCATCACAAAGGCTATGATGATTTGTCATCCCAATAGAAATCCCACAATTTGGGAAAGGCGTCACTTTAACCGCGAAGACTGGGATTGTAATGTAATCAGACACTCTAGTAGTGCGTCCTAGTATCGGTATAAGATTATGGTGAGTTTTCCAACAAAAGGTTACATTCACGTGTATGATTTCCCACAAGATCATTAAAGTCAAGGTTACAATCTGCAAATGTAACCACGACAGAATCACCTTCGTCATAACGGATTTCCGGGTTTTTATCACCACTAGGGAATATGGTGAGTTTTCCAACAAAAGGGAAAAAATGTTGTAAGGTGATGGATAAAGGTTGTTTAAGATTGGGCACAATGGTTTCAGTGAACTGAGTTTTATTGATCGGAAGCTCATAAAAGAAGAGTGTGTGTATCGGATCGGAGGTAGTATTTAACCATCCAATGTCGAAGAAAGTTAGTGGTAGCGATTTCCGGCCTACGGTGGCCGGTGGTGGCGATACTTGTGACTGTTCAAGAAGAGTCAAGGTAGGATGGAAATCCATATCTTGTGGATACCCCAAAAAAATGAATGGTCTTAACTTTTATGTAGTTATGAATGGTCGGTGAGAATAAAAGATTTCTACATTTTGGCCTTGTACGTTGTATGGATGTACGTGTTTTAAATAAAATAGTGTCTAATTATTAAATAAATTAAACATATAATAGGAAAGTCAGTTTGGTTGTTCGCTATTGAGGGGCTATGTCCCCTTCAAATCATCGCCACGTAGGAAACTGTTCGAAGTCCCTTTTTATAACGTCACACTGTATATTTATATATATAGAAAGAGAGAAGGGTAGTATTATAACACCCTAACTTTTTCTAAAATAAAATTATAATGTTTAATAATAATAAAAAAAAGGTAAAATCATCATTTTGAAATGTTAGTTAATATATACGTATTTTGTATTAGTTATAGTTTTGTAATTTGTTACTTTAATGATAACTACAATGGGATGAACCTTTTAATTTGTATCATATAATAAATATTATAATAGTAATAGTTATCGTATTTGATTTCACTAGTTTGTTAAACATAAAGTTCGAGAAGCATTTTCTTGGGTTAGATTACTTATAAGTGTAGATATATACAGTTACGTTTGATAGTGGATTTAAATATTTAATCTTTTTTTTTAAAGAATGATAAACAAACAATTAATTTAAATGACAAATTGTTACCTACTATTCAAATATATTATTATAAGTTGATATGGATATACTATAGAAGTTGATATATTATATGAATACAGTTAATATAGGTTTTAAATTTTAAATCGAATATGTAGATAACAATATGTTGACACTTCTTTCAAAATATAAATTGGAACCCTCTTGAACGAATCACTCATATGCTAATACTAATAAGAATAATAAAAATAATCCCATCTTTGCTTTGCTTCGACCTCCTGCCAATGTTTTGATCTCCCGTCATTCCGAGTTTATGTTTTTGACACACATTCTTAAACTACCACAACATTAGAGAATAAGAATCTACGCAATTAAGGTACGGTTTCTGTTTTTGTTACTCTTAATATTAATTATAGTCCGTTACTTTATTGTACGGCTTCTGATTTCTTTCACTCATAATACAAATTCTAAACCGTTACTTTGTAGTACGGATTTTCGTTACCCGTCAGTTATATTTTGAGTTTAGTTATGTTATATAATATATATTTGTAGCTTGCATAGATTATTTATTTTGTACTCTTTATTGCATGTTCCGGTTTAAATATGTTTACTTATATGGTTTCAGTTTTTGTACTCTGTTACATAATTGTAACATCCCAATCCGGAGCAGGCTGACGTGTTACTATTACAGATATTGTAAACCAAACAAACTTCACTAGAAAGAAAGAAATAGAATCCAAACCAACGAGTTCAAACAAACCGAAAGAAATCCTAAGTCTCATTTATTAAAAACTGAATTAAAAGAAAATAAATAAAGTCTTTATTCTTGAACTTCATTTTACTCTCATCACTAAATTCCCTAATTTCCCGAATTACCTGTCAACAAATAAGATAAACACAAACAAGAAAATACAACTGAGCCAAAGATTGCCCAGTAACGGAAAGAACAATAGTGATGGCGATAAGAAAAATGAACGAAACAAAATAATAACAAAATTTATTATAACCGAAATATGTCTGATACCGAATTTGATACTTTCAGAACATATGACAATATTATACCAGAAAAAAAACCAATACTAAACATATAACGGTGACTGACCTACACGACAAATGATGTTGCTAAAATAAGTCATGTAATTACAGGAATACCCGGAGCCGAAACATATAACTTGTAACATATAACGTGTGACGTGTAACATATAACTGAACTAGGATCGACCCATACGCCCCTAAACGGCCAAAGTACTACCAAAGTACTTGTTTGAGACGCTGTGAACTTTTAAAACACACTGTCACGAAAAGTGTTGCTCGGGTAACAGAGTACTAAAACTGAAAGGCAATATAAATACTACCTAACATATAACATATTAACATAAATTCATATTATTGTTAACAGGAACATGCAATAATGAACTAGTAACCAAAACGAGTAGTTAAACAAAACCATATAAAAGTTGATAACGTATAACATGTCCAAAGACCAAACGTAACTGTAACACCCCAACCCGGAGCAGGCTGACGTGTTACTATTTCCAGATATCGTAAACCAAACAAACTCCACTAGAAAGAAAGAAATAGAATCCAAACCAACGAGTTCAAACAAACCGAAAGAAATCCTAAGTCTCATTTATTAAAAACTGAATTAAAAGAAAATAAATAAAGTCTTTATTCTTGAACTTCATTTTACTCTCATCACTGAATTCCCTGATATCCTGAATTACCAGTCAACAAATAAGACAAACACAAACAAGAAAATACGGCTGAGCCAAAGATTACCCAGTAACGGAAAGAACAATAGTGATGGCGATAAGACAAATGAGCGAAAGCAAAATAATAACAAAATTTATTATAACCGAAACAAGTATGATACCGAATTTGATACTTTCAGAACATATGACAATATTATACCAGAAAAAAACCAATACTAAACATATAACGGTGACTAGGGGTGTGCAAGAATCGGTCCGACCCGAAATAACCCGAAAATCGGACCGAAAATTAACCGAAACCGAGACCGATATATTAATTCGGGTTGGCCTTCGGTTCTCATATATATGCAAAGTCGGGTTCGGGTCGGTCCTCAGGCCTGGACCCATGGAAACCGAAAGAACAAGAACCGACCCGACATCTAATTATCTCTAGATTTCGGCATGAGTTCGCGTATCAGTGTATGCATGTTGGTTTTGCAAGACTTAGGTGACATGACCTACGAGTATTGATCTATAGATTAGGGTTGTAAACGAACCGATCGAACACGAACAAGGTCTTATTCATGTTCGTTCGTTAAAAAAATATTGTGTTCACGAACGGTTCACGAACACTTACTGAACGAGATGTTATGTTCATCTTCGTTCATTAAGAAAATTAATGTGTTCACGAACGGTTCATGAACACAAACGAACACAAATAAAATCAATAGAGGCTAGAGAATAAGACCGATGTATTCATCAATGTGAATATTGAAAGCCCGTAAATGAATCAATTAACACGAACAATGGCGTATTCGTGTACGTTCATTTAACTTTATAATTAATCGAACAAATATTTTTGTTCATGTACTTTTATTTAAAAATGGACATTTGTGTTCGTTTATGTTCATTTGTTTAAAATCTAAACAAACATAACTAAACAAAGATAAACGAACATAAATAAACATATATGAACCAATGTGAATGAACACAAACGAACACAAACGAACATAAACAAACTTAAATCTGAAAACACATAAATGAACACAATTTAACAAATATAAAACCTTTAAGCAGATGACATATCCAGATAATATTAATTATTTTCTATTAATACATAAATGGACATAAACGAACGTTCATGAACATAAATGAACGAACGGAACATGTGTTCATGTTTGTTCATTTAATTAAACGAACACAAATTTTGTGTTCATATTTGTTCGTTTATTAAATAAACGAACATAAACGAACTTCCCGCCGAACGGTTCATGAACAATTCACCGAACGTCCGGTTCGTTTACAGGCCTACTATATAGATGGATTTGCAGATGTGAAGCAAAAGTAATGACGAAAAAGAAGAAGAAGATGCGGACGGTGGAAGTGTGTAACTGCAAATAATGATATTGTGTGGTGAGAAGTTAATTTCCTCATTTTTGTTTTTAGATTTTGATTTACCATATAGTGAAAAACAGCTGGATTTTCTTTCCCAATGTTGTTCTTTTTCAATATGTTTTAATACAACAAAAGCTTTTAATTTAAACAAAAAGGCTTAATTTATCTACGTAGAAAACCCCAACCTTACACAAAACAAAACGCATACAACCATTAGTTTTCTGACATTTTATTAATTAATATTTTCATATCCTCTACCATATTAAATAACTTTAAAACCCAAATGATGAAGTCTCAACTCTCAAGGCTTCAAGAGAAATTAAAATACTCTGTTTTTAATATCCTTCTTGAAGACTTTCAAGAACTCAAAAAATGAAATTATCACCACCAGCTTTCACGATGCTTTAAGTCTCAAGGCTTCATCCATATGCTTCTTAAGTGTCTTTCATACCGGAAAGAGTTCAGAGGCAACTTACAGATGTTTATTAGAAGTTTGGATTTAAATCTCAATGATTCTTCTCTCTGCTTCTAACGGTTGTCAACACCAACACGGTAGTCCTAGGGGATATCATCGGTCTTGGTCTTTGACGGGTTACCCGAACAACCGAACCCGAAAGACCGAGTACCCGAAAAGTATGTTAAAGTCCAGTAGTCGGTTCTTATTTTTAGAGTTTGTCGGTTATCGGGTTGGGTCGGGTTTAACCCGGTTCGGTCCGGTTATCTTCATTTGCACAGCCCTAACGGTGACTGACCTACACGACAAATGATGTTTCTAAAATAAGTCATGTAATTACAGGAATACCCGGAGCCGAAACATATAACATATAACTTGTAACATATAACGTGTGACGTGTAACATATAACTGAACTAGGATCGATCCATACGCCCCTAAACGGCCAAAGTACTATCAAAGTACTAGTTAGAGACGCTGTGAACTTTTAAAACACACTGTCACGAAAAGTGTTGCTCGGGTAACAGAGTACTAAAACTGAAAGGCAATATAAATACCACCTAACATATAACATATTAACATAAATTCATATTATTGTTAATTGGAACGTGCAATAATGAACTAGTAACCAAAACGAATAGTTAAACAAAACCATATAAAAGTTGACAACGTATAACATGTCCAAAGATCAAACGGATCGTATCGATAGAGACAACTTGATGGTACTAAAATATGAGATACCGAAAGTCCGTACTACAAAGTAACGAATTAGAATTTATACTATGAGTGAAAGAAACCAGAAGCCGTACAACAAAGTAACGGACTATAACTAATACTAAGAGTAACAAAAACAGAAACCGTACCTTAATTGGGTAGATTTCTTATTCTCTAATGTTGTGGTAGTTTAAGAATGTGTGTCAAAAGCATAAACTCGGAATGACGGGAGATCAAAACATTGGTAGGAGGTCGAAGCAAAGCAAAGATGGGATTATTTTTATTATTCTTATTAGTATTAGCATATGAATGATTCGTTCAAGAGAATTCTAATTTATATTTTGAAAGAAGTGTCAACATATTGTTATCTACATATTCGATTTAAAATTTAAAACCTATATTAACTGTAGTCATATAATATATCAACTTCTATAGTATATGCATATCAAATTATAATAATATATTTGAATAATAGGTAACAATTTGTCATTTAAATTAATTGTTTGTTTATCATTCTTTAAAAAAAAGATTAAATATTTAAATCCACTATCAAACGTAACTATATATATCTACACTTATAAGTAATCTAACCCAAGAAAATGCTTCTCGAACTTTAAGTTTAACAAACTAGTGAAATCAAATACGATAACTATTATTATTATAATAATTATTATATGATACGAATTAAAAGGTTCATCCCATTGTAGTTATCATTAAAGTAACAAATTACAAAACCATAACTAATACAAAATACGTATATATTAACTAACATTTCAAAATGATGATTTTACCTTTTTTTTATTATTATTAAACATTATTATTTTATTTTAGGAAAAGTTGGGGTGTTATAATACTACCCCTCTTAAAAAAATTCCGTCCTCGAAATTGATAGACACGGGTAACCTAAGGGACATATAACAGAGTGCTTTCAAAACGGAACATCAAACTTCGCGGATTCCGATAAAATAAAACTTTAACATACTCAATACCCGAAGTGACAAAACAAAACATCTGAAACAAATGACTCCTAGCAATTGTGAGAATGAACATCTAACAATTCATTTGGTGACTAAAACATGTAACAGGGAATACTTAGTCTTATAACTGAAAACGTATATCCAAATATATTACGATGGAAAGATCTACAGATACGTACCTGGGGCATCAGTTGCATCATTAGCTGTAAGTGTAAAAACGCGCCCCCCTGCGGCTGGCTTAGCAGGGTTCTTCCCCGTATCAGTACGAGATTCTTGCTGAGGGCAATCCTTAATCATGCGTCCAGCACGTCTGCATTTGAAACATAGACCTTCGGCGTAACGACATACTCCTCTATGAAGTTTCCAGCATGTGGTGCACGGAGGAGTAGGATGGTCCTGATGAGGGTGTTGTTGATTCAATGGTTGACCTTTAGTAGGTGTAACATCCCGAATTTTATATTAATAAATAAAAGAAGTCCATGATTTAAAAGCGAGTGTTAATATTTAATTAATATTAAATATAGAAAGAAGTATGGACTTGGGTAATTAATATGGATTAAGATGGTGGGATGGGCCTTAGGTCCATGGGCTTTAAGGGATATAAATACCCCCTTAAGCCATCCTAAAATCCTAACTTATCATTCCATCTTTCCATAGCCTCCACCATCAAAACACACACATAAACACCACTATTGCGGCCGTGAGAAGAAGGAGGAGATCCGAGACCGATTCTAGCCTAAATCTTTGATATACAATCAAGATACAAGATCGTAGTTCATAACCAATCTAAACTGTGACCTAAAAACGGGTAAATGTACGTTCTTTATCGTTAAAGGTTATGTTTTTATAAACGTTTAGTCTTGAAACTTAGAACGAGATTAGATCGGGTATAAATGAAACGTAAAGTTGCGAACTTGATGCTAAAACGAACTTAATGGACCTGCAAACAGGTGCAACTCGTTTAGAATGAACCCTAGGTCTAGTTTTGAACGTTTTAGCTTAAAGGTCCGAACTTTATGCTTTTCCGGGCCGAGTTTTACCCGATATAGATCATAGGAAATGTTCGCGGGGTTGGTAATATCACACCAAGGGGTTTCATGTGAAAACGGAGGTGATTATGGGTGTGAGGTGCGAACAGTAACCGTTGCTGGGCAACTTCGCCTGCGGCTAAGTTCGCCTGCAGCCAAGTTCGCCAGCATGTTCGCTAAGCAACTTCGCCTGGGGATAAGTTCGTTTAATGCTAACTTCGCCTAAGGCTAAGTTCGCTTAATGTATAAGTTCGCCATGTTAAGTTCGCGTACGGTTAAGCTCTCTTAATACTAAGTTCGCCTAATACTAAGTAAAAGTAATCTGATATGATAGGACGAGTATTAATACGTATAACTTATATACAGTCAGCCGAGCTCAGTAAAGGAGGGATTAACAACTATCGAAGGAAGAAGCAGAGTTCAGGTGAGTTTCTAGCCCCATTTCCTTGTTATGTTTTCGGGGCTGTGTGCATACTCGATGTGAAGTGTGAATACACTTACCTTAAGTGGTAAGTGTATGCTATAGATGTTATACAAGTAGCTAATAAATAATGTTTGCCGGTGCGTGAACGATCTTCGGATATTGCACGCATCGCCAAGGATAGTGACTGTCAAGTGGTTATTAGTGTGTATGATTGTTGATGTGACTTGCTTATTATGTAAATAATGTGCTGATAGGAAGTGGGTTATAGACAAGTAGAAGTATAGTGTGATAGAAGTGGATAGGGGTCTAGTAATAGAGTTAGGGGCATAACGTGAGCACGTGGTAGAGTGAGTCTTTGCGTGCCTTCGTTATTAAAGTGACATAAAGTGGCATAAGTGGTATAAAGTGGCACAAGTGGCATAAAGTGGCATAAGTGGCATCAAGTGGCATAAGTGGTTAAGCTGTAGGGGTAATTAAGTGGCTAAGTTGTAGGAGTAATTAAGTGGTTAAGCAGTAGCGGGTTAGATTGGGGGTTATGTGTCTTCGGACACGTATATGATGTATGTAGTGGTTGTATGATAAGTTGCTTGATTAACTAGAACTCACTCAGCGTAGCTGACTTTTAATATGCACGCAGGTGAGCAGGTTAAAGAACTGGCATGAGGATGGCACGTAGCATGGATTGAACGGCTGGCATATGAAGACGAAAGAAATGACGTTTTACATATAATGTTTTATGTTTTGGTATCAAAGAAAAGATTTAATGTTTTGAAATAAATGATTTAAGTTGACGTTTCCGCGAAAGTTTTAATAACCTCTGATTTGTAGAACTGTGTTTATGAGTAACTCCGACGTTAAAGTAGGGCTACCGGGTTCGGGGCCTTACAGTAGGGGCCGATTGTATCTGATTCTTAGCAGGGTTTGAGCTTTGGTTTCGATTCTTCCATGGCCGAGGATTTTGGTTGGTGTTTCGGTCTTGAGTTGGTGATGACTGATCATGATCACTATCCCTAGACCGCTTACGACTATCGTCAGACAACCTTTGACGGTGTGTCTTATCGGTATCCAAGTTCATAATCGCATCAACAATCTCATTAACGTCATTAAAACGGAGATTCAGGATGAACTTTCTATCACGATCACATATAGCCCACTTGAAATGATTGGTTTGTTGCTCTTGAGTGCCTACAGTTTGGCCCAGAAAACTAACCAGGCGACAGAAACGGTTCTTGAATTCTACAATAGGCTCATCATCTCATTGTATGATAGAAGAATATTCCTTTAGATATTCATTATGATCGGCATCAGTAAAATATTGTTGATAAAATAGGGTGTGGAATTCATTCCATGGAAGTGTGGCAGCATAATTGTCTCCTCCACGGGCAGCCTTTAGTGTTTTCCACCATCTATGAGCATCATCTTCGAGCTTGTAAGCAGCTAGCCAAACCTTAAACACATCTTCGACACCTAGCACTTCGAACAATTTCTCGATATGCGCGATCCAGTTTTCAGCTTCTACCGGAGAACTAGCGGTACTAAAGGATTTCAGTTTTTGCTTTTGAAAACGCTCAAGCCAGACATGAATGCCAACAGGAGGATTGTTGCCTCCGGCATTGTTGCCACCGGCGTTGTTGCCACCGTTATTATTACCAACATTGTTCTGCTGCAACTGTTGTATCAGGTTAGGGACTAACGTAGCAATAGCCGCATTGACAGCGTTCGTGACAAGGGTCGCAAGAGGAGGGTCGTTCGCATCATCATTCTCGCCATTACGGTTCACATGTCTTCTAGGAGGCATCTGAAAGTAAGATAACGCATGAGTTGAACGATAAGGATTTACTGAATACACAGAAGACGAAAAGGAAATCCTAACCCGACGTCTACCCATTAACTCACATTTTAATTATTATTATTTAAGTTTTCTACAGGAAAGAGCCGTGGCTCTGATACCATAAATACCCAAACCCGGAGCAGGCTGACGCGTTACTATTACAGATATCGTAAACCAAAAAAACTCCACTAGAAAGAAAGAAATAGAATCCAAACCAACGAGTTCAAACACACCGAAAGAAATCCTAAGTCTCATTTATTAAAAATTGAATTAAAAGAAAATAAATAAAGTCTTTATTCTTGAACTTCATTTTACTCTCATCACTGAATTCCCTGATTTCCCGAATTACCTGTCAACAAATAAGACAAACACAAACAAGAAAATACGGCTGAGCCAAAAATTACCCAGTAACGGAAAGAACAATAATGATGGCGATAAGACAAATGAACGAAAGCAAAATATAACAAAATTTATTATAACCGAAATAAGTATGATACCGAATTTGATACTTTCAGAACATATGACAATATTATACCAGAACAATAAACAATACTAAACATATAACGGTGACTGACCTACACGACAAATGATGTTTCTAAAATAAGTCATGTAATTACAGGAATACCCGGAGCCGAAACATATAACATATAACTTGTAACATATAACGTGTGACGTGTAACATATAACTGAACTAGGATCGATCCATACGCCCCTAAACGGCCAAAGTACTATCAAAGTACTAGTTAGAGACGCTGTGAACTTTTAAAACACACTGTCACGAAAAGTGTTGCTCGGGTAACAGAGTACTAAAACTGAAAGGCAATATAAATACCACCTAACATATAACATATTAACATAAATTCATATTATTGTTAATTGGAACGTGCAATAATGAACTAGTAACCAAAACGAATAGTTAAACAAAACCATATAAAAGTTGACAACGTATAACATGTCCAAAGATCAAACGGATCGTATCGATAGAGACAACTTGATGGTACTAAAATATGAGATACCGAAAGTCCGTACTACAAAGTAACGAATTAGAATTTATACTATGAGTGAAAGAAATCAGAAGCCGTACAACAAAGTAACGGACTATAACTAATACTAAGAGTAACAAAAACAGAAACCGTACCTTAATTGGGTAGATTTCTTATTCTCTAATGTTGTGGTAGTTTAAGATTGTGTGTCAAAAACATAAACTCGGAATGACGGGAGATCAAAACATAGGTAGGAGGTCGAAGCAAAGCAAAGATGGGATTATTTTTATTATTCTTATTAGTATTAGCATATGAATGATTCGTTCAAGAGAATTCCAATTTGTATTTTGAAAGAAGTGTCAACATATTGTTATCTACATATTCGATTTAAAATTTAAAACCTATATCAACTGTAGTCATATAATATATCAACTTCTATAGTATATGCATATCAAATTATAATAATATATTTGAATAATAGGTAACAATTTGTCATTTAAATTAATTGTTTGTTTATCATTCTTTAAAAAAAAGATTAAATATTTAAATCCACTATCAAACGTAACTATATATATCTACACTTATAAGTAATCTAACCCAAGAAAATGCTTCTCGAACTTTAAGTTTATCAAACTAGTGAAATCAAATACGATAACTATTACTATTATAATAATTATTATATGATACGAATTAAAAGGTTCATCCCATTGTAGTTATCATTAAAGTAACAAATTACAAAACTATAACTAATACAAAATACGTATATATTAACCTAACATTTCAAAATGATGATTTTACCTTTTTTTTATTATTATTAAACATTATTATTTTATTTTAGGAAAAGTTGGGGTGTTATAAATAAAATTAACGTGCTAAACGTGAGAATCTAATAAAGTAATTATAGATACAAGTAGAGTAATTATGTAATTACATCATAGAGTAATTATCATAGAGTAATAACATAATTACTCTACTTGTATATATAATTACTCTATTTGATTATCACGTTTAGCACGTTATAAACATACATACACATATACAAACATACGTACCTACACACGTACATACGCACCTACACAACACACCTACACATAAGAAATGGAGTGAAATTAGGGATTAATGGAGTTACACCTTCACTTCTCGCACTTCTCGCTATAAAAAAACTTCTGAAATGATCCAATACCTATATATATATATATATATATATATATATATATATGTTTAAGTTCAAGAAATAAATCAAATTATTGCAAGAAATAAGATAAGTGAATATTAGCTACTAGTTTTATTTTAGGTTTTAAATATTTAAAAATAAATAAAAAAGATGTAAATGCAACAATAAATGCACTATCTCTCTCCAATTAATACAACTAATATAACCATAATAAATCTCTCTCTAATTAATATATCTAACTAATTAACTATAATAATTAAAAAGATAAAAACACTAATTTAGTTTTATTTTTTATTTACACATTCTTCATTTTATTCAACATAAATACAATTTATTCATATAATACTATTTCTTTATATTAAAAAAATAATTTCCACTCAATTTATTAGCATATATCAACGTGTTTTTTAACACTAAATATCAAAACACAATATATATATATATTTTTTTCAATTAGTATGCCTATAAAAATTATTGTCATAAATAATAATAAAAAATATCATACAAATGTGTCCATTAAATATAAATAATAAATATACAACCTACACAAAGTCATATAACCTACACTTGTTTTGAGCAATAAAAATGTATAACATACAAAAAGCATACAACTAACATATGTAATTCGACATCAACAATTATATAAACTACACAAAGATACACATATCATACACATGCGTAGGTTATATGTATTCCGTATATAGGCTATTTGTTTTCTTATTCTTAGAACAAGTGTATGTTATATGCTTTTGTGTAGGTTGTATATTTTTTATTGAAATTTAATGCAAACATGTGTAAAATAGTTTTTTTTTTGTATTATTCATCACAATGTAACTACGTGTTGATGGATATTGATATGTTGAGTTTGAAGAAATTGGTTTTGAATAAAAAGAAATTAATGTATGAATAAATTGTATTTGTGTAAGATAAAATTCTCATTTGTAGTTTATATGTTTATTGTGTGTAGGTTATATGTTTTCGTGTGCGTGTGTATTTTATTAATGATGGATGTTGTGTGTAGGTTATATGATTTTCGTGTGTAGGTTATATGTTGTCTTATTCTTAGAACAAGTGTAGATTATACGTTTTTGTGTAGGTTGTATGTTTTTTGTTGATATCTAATGCAAACACATGTAAAATAGATTTTTGGTATTATTCATTATAATGTAAGTATGTGTTGGTGAATATTTATATATTGAGTTGAAAGAAATTAGTTTTGGACAGAAAGAAATTTTAATGTATGAATAAATTATACTTATGTAGGATAAAAATTCAAGACACAAAAAATAAGTTATAATAATAAATGAGTTCTTAAATATTTTCAATTATAATAATTTAATTAGTTATATTAATTAAGTAGATAAATATTATAATTTATTAGTTATATTAATTGAAGAATGAGAATGGCCGGTTAATACTTTCTTTATTTAGCTTTCAGTATTTAAAACTTAAAACAAAACTAGTGGCACATATTCATTTCTCACATTTCTTGCAGTAATATCATTTCTCTCTTGAACCATCCCATATATATATATATATATTCTTTGTCTTTAATTTTGACATCTACATAATTGTTGGTATTCTTTTCGTCAATTGTCACTCGTAAATTATGCCCATATATCTACATAAACAATAGAACACATGTTACATGCTTTACCTTTCTTATTCTTTTAACGACCAACAAATGATTTTATAAACAAGGAGGTTAGCAGTATTAAGTTATTAACTACTAAGCCTTCAACTTAATTGCATTGCATCAATCTACACCAAACAAAATTAACCACCCAAAGTACATAAGTTAAAAGCCCTCCAATCTTCCCACAATAAAGTGAACCTCTTCGGCCTGTTTTTATCCATAGAAAACATAAAATATTGACATCTTCTACAAGATTTGAAATATGAATCGGACTATGATCGAAAACAACCACAATCCAAGTCGATCTTTCTAAGACGCCAAGCTGTAGTGAGGACTAAGTGCGTTAATCGGTTCAACCCGTTCGGGTTAGATGGGTTTAATATAAGCCGACCCTACTAAAGTTTGGATTTAATTATAGGGTTCGGGTTAACTGGGTTCCTTATTGCTTTATTTTTTGTGTTAGACTTGTTCATCATGATGCTTGCTATTGTTTTCATGTCTATTTCGCTAACAAAGACTATGAGTAGCTAATTATCTTTAACCCGGGCTATGGTTGAATAGTGACTCTCTTTTTACTCTTTCTCGGCTTTAAACTATCACATGGCGTATTGTTATTCATAAGCTTTGTTTGCATCCGATCTTTGGTATGGTTGATCACATGGCATATTTTTATTCAAAAGACCATGTGTAGTTTGTTTTTGGATTATGAATAATGATGATTGATAGGTGTTAGTTTGGTTTCGATGTAACTGGTTTGTATGAATGTGATAGTGTGTATTTATTTAGTGTTTTCTTATTAACTTTTATGTTTTTTTTCTTGATTTGGTATATGATATTAGCTGCTATTGGTTACAAATTAGCTTTTATTATGTATTTTTTTTCTTTATTTTGGGATTATTAAACTCTAAATACAAGCAAGCTTAAATTCAACATCAAAAAGTAATAAAGATGTTAACATGTTATATCATATTTCCATCATAAGCTTAGATTTTGCTCATATGTTTTATAGAAAATTTCACACCCATTGGTGTGTTACTAATAGAGGAAGATGATCTCCTAATGTCTTTATTTATGTAGTCTTGTTTGGTGGCTCATGAAATACACATTTTCTTGATAAAGAACTCTATTAATTGTAACTGTTGCTGACTTAGACAAATATTTTTAAAGTCTGGAGTAATCAAAAGCTGACATTAGTATGCCTTCTTGACAGTATTGTGAAGGATATTGGCAGAGATTAAATCAAATACTTTGCTACCAGACTACTAAAGGTTAGATTTTTCTTAAAGATTTGTAGCTAGAAACTTCTAAAAGCTCCTTGCCAACATACCCTTAGACATCCAGTAGTGCCTTCAACTCTATTTTGTAGGCTTTTAGTGTTGTATATATGTATGTTAATCATACCTTTTTAATTTCATTATGTGTATCATATCAGGTGATCGTGGACAACCAAAAAGTCAATTCCTCCAAGCACCAGTTTAATACTCCTCTCTCGGTAATAGATCGCGTCAATTTTCAGCGAATTTGACGAAGGAATCCGTACACAATGGATGATAAACAACATCGAGGTATGTTTATAGTTGTTAACCTCTTATGGTCCTGAGAGATTGCCTAGGGTCTTACCAATTATAAGCATTATGGTCGGTTCCCGGGTTTAATCTTTTTTATTAATCGGGCATGAGTTGGTTTTAGCGGGAAAGACCTGTTTGATCACCCCTAATGATTTGAATGAGTACTATGAATATAATAAAGAACATGATTTATAAACCCTTGATTTCTTGACCTCTATACATTGATACAATGGTTGTTTTGTAGATTGAAAGGCTAAACATGGTTATCAAAGAGCTCGTCAAGTAAAAGAAAGAGGTGAAAAAAAATGTTAAGTGGAATTATTGAGGAGTTGTGACCACAAAGGAAAAAGATAAAGCGGAGAAAGATGTTATGCACAATAGGATGACAAAGATTGAAGTATGTTAGTAACTATGTTAAAAGGTAGGCTATAAACACTTTAGTTTGAATGTTTAATATGTTACGATTGTACGGATATTTGACATTTTAATTTGTAATTTTAAGTGTTTTCATATCATTTTGAAACTTAGATAAATGCTTAGTTATAAAAATATGAATATTATTAACAGGTATGATATATAACAATTGTTGAAACAAAAATATATATTAAATAAACATTTTGGTCACAAAGCAGGCAAGCTTCTACCATTTATGGTAGCAAGATTTGCGACCGGTTTTTGGGGTAGCAAAATATGCAACCACTTTTATGGTTGCAGAATCTTGTTGATTTGCGACCTCTTATATGTTGGCAAGATTTGCGACCGCTTATATGGTGGCAAGATTTACGACTGCTTTTATGGTAGGAAAATTTGCTACTGCTGCAGCAAAAACTAGCCAACTCGCGACCGTATTTGTGGTCGCAAATGCGTAGAAGCGGTCGCAAGATAGTCGCAATAAGGCTTTTGCGACGTGTGATATTCCTACCGATGTTTTAATCGCAAAACGGTCGCAATCGGGAATTTCCTACCACTTTGCGACGGAAATGCCGTCGCAAAAACTCATTTTTCTAGTAGTGTGACTTTCTAGACCAATGTTTACGTATGGTAATAGGGTCGGGTCTTGTAGGGTATTTGTTAATCTTAATCTTATATGCGATTATAGAATCATGTGGCTTACCCGGTTCAATACCCTCAAATATCGTATAAAGATGTGAGTATGGTTGAATTTTTACTTTTAAGGTAAATTCCTTACTACATTAACTTTTATATAATTTTGATATCCAAATTATTTTGAAATATAAAAACTAGAAATTAATGATTTAGCAGATTATTATATTACTCGGTGACAATTAAGAAAAAACATTAATAAAATGTTTATGAGTATAGTTCAGGTTAACTAGTATGCATGTTCCTTGTAATCGGACCAAGTATTATCTCAACTATACTCTTCCCACACCCGCAAAATGTTAAAACTAATTTCATATCCAGTCATGCGTACACACCCGAAAGTCTGTCGATCTCATTCGTTTGTCTGTTGTGTGCGGGTCAATCAGTTGGGTTTGGATTCATTCGTCATCTCTCTAACAGTATATAAATATAAACATAAAGTAAAATAGTTTCAGATATTGCAACACACAAAACCATTTATTCTTGGGGAAGAAAACCAAACCATGGAACAAGACATCAAAAACAACAATGTGATGAATCTAGCTAATGTATGATTTTAGACCAGAATAGAAGGTACCAACAAAAATATCCATCTCAGTAGCTGAAAGGCACACTCCAATCTCTAGATCTTCGTTGGACTCTCTACAGGCACTAATAGATATCGATCCATTATAATCGATCGATATTGTTACGTGCTTTATGGGCTTCCCGAATCCAAAATCTAAGTCATAAAACTTCAACTTTGGTGTTCCCGCGACTGCCATTAACCTCGTTGGCCCCCCATCACGAAACAAATTCTCAATAGGCCCTAAATCTTTAACGACTCCATCTTTATCGGTTAACATCTTGTGTAGATTCTCTCCGATTAAATTTAGCAGCCGTCAAGAATCCTTCCTTTCCTTTTAAAACAGATGTTCTTGCGAAATTCAAACACGGCATGATGCAGTTTCCAAAGTAAGCAGACGGGATAGGTGGATCCAGTCGTGACCTACAATCAACCATGAATCCAAACATATATATCTCATCTTCGTAAAATTTTGCTACACAACTCCAAATGTACGCACATACTACGGTAAAAGATGATACATGTGTCAACGTTGGAAGTTGAGTTGAAACCAGTTTTTTCAACCCACTGATAGTGGTTCGAGCCAGAACAAACGTGGCTCGAACCTTATCAGTTGGTCCAGAAAGTCTTCGAAGTTTGTACTCTTCGTTAAAGGGTTCAACCTTGGCATTCTTTAGATAACTTTCATCTAGTTTCGGAAACTTGACCAATCTATCATATATCGGCGAAGTTCCATTAGCGAAAAATAGCTCATCCGATCCACCGGATTGAGCAATCAACGTCCACGCCTTTAGGAAACAAAACCCGGTGCTAGCGTCACAAAGGCTATGATGCTTTGTCATTCCGATAGAAATCCCACAATTGGGAAAAAGCATCACTTGAACGGAAAAGACTGGGATTGTAACGTAATCAGACACTTTAGCAGTGCGTCCCAATATCGGTACGAGATGATAAAACTTGTCACATTCACGAGGATGATTTCCCACGAGATCATTAAAGTCAAGGTTACATTCGGCAAATGTAACCGTGACAGAATCACCTTCATCAAAACGGATTTCCAGGTTTTTATCACCACTAGGGAATATGGTGAGTTTTCCAACAAAAGGGAAAAAATGTTGTAAGGTGACAGATAATGACTGTTTAAGATTGGGCACAATGGTTTCAGTGAACTAAGTTGTAGTGATTGGAAGCTCATAAAAGAAGAGTGGGTGTATCGGATCAGTCATAATACTTAACCATTGGATGTCGAAGAAAGTTAGTGGTAGCGTTTTCCGGCCTACGGTGGCCGGTGGTGGTGATACTTGGGACTGTTCAAGAAGAGTCAAGGTAGGATGGAAATCCATATCATTCATATTTTTTAATATTGTTTGATATCCCAAGTGGTGACTAGTGTTAATAATTAAGTTTATTATGGTGAGAAGATGACAAAGTACTCCACCTAATTATCCTTTTATTTTATTGATGTATATATTTTCTTTTTCTTTAACAAAACGTGAACAACACACCATAGATGCTTATTGAATGCATTGATGGTTTGAAATTAAATATTTGTTCTACTGTTGTATGAAATTATCATCCACTTTCGGTTTGATTATTTTAACTTTGAAATAAAAAACTATATCTGGATCGTTTTGTTCAGTGTTTCACTTTGTCTGGTCAAACAGGCCTAGGGCTATTCACGAGTTAAGAAAAGGTGGGTTTTAGCTCGAGCTTGAAATGAAACGAGCCTAAAACTTGTAGAAGTAAAGTACTCTTTAAAAATACTTAAAAACAATTTTATTTATCTCTACTCTTTGAAGAGGCCTGTGAATTTGTGAATTTTACCTGTGCAACCACGCCCAGCCTAGCCGGGCCTATCGGTTTTGTCAGGTATGTGTCATTACTCATTTATAATGGGTCAGATTCAAATCCGGCTACAATCTAACATCTATATGTGCACGGTAAGTTGGTAACAGCGAATATCAAAAGAATTAAAGTTGCATTTAAGCATCACAAGTAAAACAGAACTGGGCGTTTAAAACTTATAAACATCAGGTGGTACCAACGTCACCTCCCGAAGCATCTCAGAAGAAGTAATAGCAGAGGTGAAGAATTTCACGTCAGCCTAATTTCTCCGGTACATGTGTGAGATTTTTTTTATATATAATACACATATAATATATAGTATATACACATGTCATATAAGTGCCATTATAAAGAGTAACAAATATGTCCATGATATCTAGATAAATAATATATAGTATATACACATACCATATAAGTGTCATTATAAACCCACTTTATATTGGCCTTACATAATAAAAATAATAAAATAAAATAATACTCCCTACCCTACATTATCCTTTAGGAGCCAAGTTTGTGCATTTTCTCTTTCGTTTGTTTAACCACATTACAAGCCGTGTTTGCATTGGCCTTTATTATTTTTAACACTGTGGATGAAATTCGGTAAGTCAAGAGTTGTATTTAGAGTCGTTTGTCGAGATACTAGCACATTTTTTGTTAGTCCAGATATTACCCCGACAGGATAGATGTTATATTATAAGGGGTGTGATCATGTATGCCTTAACCGGAAACAATTTACACTTGTTTGGGCGGTTCCATAGTTTTAAATTGTAACATCTACTTTTTTTGTGGGTTATCAACCTTGACGGTGTCAGTTCTTAACAATTGGGTATGACCTTATACCTTACTAATATTAATAGTGGTAATTGATGAATCATTGGCTGAGGTGTATGTGCTGCATGAGAGTTTGCTTGAGGGCAAACAAAAGATAAGTGTGGGGATGTGATGGTCGAGTAAAAGTCATGTATATTATTATATTATTTGTTTACTTTTAGTTTAAATACTATGTGAACTTTGGTACTTCAAGCGTGTTTATGTGTTTCAGGATACTTGACGTTAAGGATGCTTATCGGGATGAATTACGGGCTTTGAACGAAGATGTAGAAGACTCATGATGATTGTGATGTAAGGATGAAATAACGTGCTTTAAGTGTTTTATATTGTGTGTTTTACTTGTTTATATGTATCGAACACAAGTATTTTTTGATTGGTTTTATGTTTACAGGTGATCAGAGCTTAGAAGAGCTTAAAGGAGTGAATTTTGATCATTCATGATGGAGTGTAAATGAAAGTAATGATATATTATATGATAGAGAATTGAAATACGAAGACGTAGCCACAAACGGGGAGGAAAACGGAGTTGAAATAAAGATTTTATGAAGAAAACGGTGTTTTGGTGCTGTAGCAGCCGTAAGGCAGTGATCAGAGGCCGTAGGCTACGCCTAGGCCGTAGCTTACGGCCGGGTCTGATGGAAAAATCGTTTTTCTTCCATATTTAAGCCTAATTAAACCCTAAATCGATTATGCTTCATACTCTAGCCACCAAGGACGATTTTGGGGCAACTCTTCACCATCTTAACACCTCTCAATCACCAAATCATCCTTCCACTCCATAACCAAGCTTATCAAGATGAAGATGCAAGGGTAAACCATTTGTAACTTCCTCCGGATGAACGGTTCGTTTAGGTTAAACATTAAACTTTGTTTTATTCATGTTTGGATTTGTTTTTGACATTTACAACGTTGTATAAACAATTTGATGTGTTGGTTATTTAAACTATTTGCATGTGTTAGTAATACTTACTTTACAGCTTGTTTGGTTGATGACAAAACCTGGTAGCTTGTTGGGTGACATAGAGTAGTTTGATTCATACTTGTAAATAAGGTAATTGAATTATAAAGATCTAATGACAAAGATCTGATTTTGATTACTTAATTAACCGACTTTCCAACACCATGTATATGTGGTGTCCAATTAATAGAATGAGTTTTGTGTGAAACATAGAACCTGAAACCCGGATTAGGTTGCATTTTACTTAAATTGTTTTAAAATCAATCTTTCAATTTCTACTTGACATCGTTTATCCACCTTAGTTAGTTAAATTTAGGTTTAAAAATCAAATAAACTTTGTAATACTGACCACATGCTCCTCGTGGATACGATACCCTACTTACTCTAACTATTTAGTTTAACTGGGTTTTTAAATGACTAAAACGACGGTCATCAGATTGGCATGTTTTCCTATGCAAAATAAAATAAGAAAATAAAGAGGATGTGACACACACCCTTAGCATGGCGCTAAGGGGTCCTCAGGTGATCTTAGAGATACTCTAAGATCAAAATTAAGAAACCAGACAATTAAGTCCTTAACTTGGCGCTAAGGACTCACCTCTGGATGTTAGCGCCGCGCTAACACCCCTTCTGACGAAAAAATTAACCTGACTTTGATATAATCCGTTTTGAGCCCCTATTTCGACCTATCCTTCATTCCAGCATCCATATACAAGCCCTAGGATGATTTTCCACCATCCCGTAGCCTCCGGTTTGTCCGTTCATAGCGTGTTTCTAACCTTTCATCAGATAAGCGAATCCTTCGTGATGCCGATGCCAGGCTAAACCATTGTATTCACTTTAGGCTAGGGTTTTGTGTAAACTAACTTTGATTAGATTCTAAGTTTTGAATGAGTATGAACTTGATTGAATGTCTTTAATCTTGTTTTATATTATGAATTGACTGTTTAACAGTTTATGATTTTAATTATCAAACGTTGCATCACTTTTCTGATTGTGTTCATCACATGTAGGGTTAGCTCTTATGTCATTGAACCACTAATCATTAGTTATTGCTTACAATTGATTTTCATACATTAAGCTGGTAATTGGGTAAACCGGGGTTCAGTTGTGTCAACAATTTGGTTAGGGTATCGTTTGTCCTCACAACCCAACTGTTAGGCTTAGTAATTACTGCGCAATTGTGATTAGTCGATTATCACATTACCTAAACCTGAAGTGAATCGTTTTCTCATTGTTGTTTACAATCCACTTAAAGTAACCGTGTTTTATTAAATCATCTTTTCTAAACCGCTTGACATCGTTGTCCACCTTAGTTAATTAATTAAGAATTATGAACTTTACATGCACTTTCCACTGATTCCTTGTGGAGACGACTTTCACACCTCAACCTACGGTGGAAATGTCCGGGCGCGACAATATTGTATCATAGCTCAGAAGACACTAAGTGAAATACACGTGTCAATATCTAAATTATTCATTCATATATCAAATTTAAAAGGCACAAACATTGTCTCAAAAGAAATACCGTTACAATTAAATATTCAAAACATAAATAAATCATAATAAATGTGTTCTTCATTCATCATAGCAACCTAAGGTACCATCTAACTTCCATACTTGATTCATCCAATAAAGCTACATGCGTCATGCGCAGGGGCGGATCCAAGGCGTCACTACGGTGGGCCGATGCCCACCGTCCAACTGCCGGAGTGCCGCATTTACGTGTACGCATTAGTATATTATAACTCAACACTAAGTCCATGCCCACCGTCCGGCTGCGAGTGTTGCCCACCGCCTGTTACCGTCATCCACGGATTTACATGGAGGACTTGACATGCGGCGGTCCGGAGGGTCCGTTGACCTTCCGGCAACTCTCCGGCAAGCATAACTTTCATTGATATGGGTTTCAATAAAAGTTGTATAAGACTTGACCCCTCGAATTACTATATTCTAGAGATGTTGAGTAGAATAATGAAACAAAATGAACTGGTTATTTTTCCGGCAAAGAAGGGTGGCCGTGGATAAAAGCTATAGTTGCAGACTTGTGTATGCGTGAAAAGATGATAGAAGACAAAAGAGAGAATTTATTTTAAAAAAGAGTAAAAACCTTTGTTTGTTAAGTCCAAGAAAAAAATGATTTAATTGAAGTGTTCAAATATATGTTATCCGTATTTTATTGCCATACATTAATTATGCAGTATTTATATATATATATATATATAGTTTAGATAAGTGTTTAAATTATAAAATCTTTTTTTCCAAAAGATAATTTGTAGCCCTCTATTATTTAATAACTACTCGTGAAACATGTATAAATGAATCATCCGATTAAAAGTTTCTGGTTATGTCATTAAAGGTCGTAATAATGAGAGTGGTGCTTGGTGATAGTGTAAAATAATGAAAGAGGTGGATCCAAAATGCAAAGGATGGTAAGACCAAATTACCCTCTCAAATGTCCCGGAAGTTCATTCCGCTCTAGGCCTCTGAAATAGTTGGTCGGCCATGTTCTCTTTAACCCGACCCATGTTTTACCCAATCCACTTTTGTGCCCCCCGTAACGAAAATTTCTGGATCCGCCACTGGTCATGCGTGAAAATATATATTTTTGTCAACATAATGTTGAGCAACTAAACCATAGTTTTGAAATACATATAATACTAAAATGACAATTCCATGCAATAATCGTAAATTACTACAACTAGTAAACAATAAATAAAAGTTGTCTTTTCAACCGAATCGCATTGATAACGGTTTACTCCAACGGCGTATGATCATACTAATGAGGATGAGGATGAGGTACCAACCAACATAAATTAAACATATAGTCATATTCGCACGTAACAACTAATCGAGCAATTACAATTATGCATATAACGGAATTGTAGTGAAAATAATAAGTTGATTTTGAACGCATAACGCCCCCAAAATTGTAAAGCGGTAAAAAGGGGGATGAGAAGGCTTAGTTCATGGAAACGATCGTCATAGATGGTGTCATTACCACTTTCTTGTTTCAAATTCCAAAATTCCTCTTCCAACTTCCAAAGCTCATGTTTCGGGCAAAACTTCTTGAGCATGAGTTTATTGAGGTCATCCCATGGCAACCTCAGCGCCAAGCGTGCGCTTCTCACCGTTCCACCAATTGAGGGCATTCTTCTTGAGTACACTAGAGGCGTAAGTGGTTTTTTTGTCCTCGGGACATTCACAGTGGAGGAACACGCTTTCCATTTACACACAACCATGTAGAATCACAAAACCCATCATAAATCTTAGTATTTCGTTATGATTATATTTAATTCGTGTTGTCATTAACAACTAGGAATATTTGTTGGTAAATCTCGAGGAGCTTGACCACTTTCATCCTAGTTCTTTTTATTATCTCATCTTTACTAAATCCACTTGTCAAGGTAAGTAAATTCACATTCCCCTTTTTTTACCGTTTACGTTTTTGGGGGCGTTATGCGTTCAATCAAAATTATTGTTTTCACTGCGATATTATTATATGCATAACTGAAATTTCCCGATTAGTTGATGCGTGTGAATGTGACCATGTGTTTATTTTATGTTGGCTGGCACCTCATCCTCATTAGTATTATCATACGTTGTCAGAGTAAACCCTTATCTATGTGATTCGGTTGAAAAGACAACTTTTATTTATTGTTACACTAATTGTAGTGATTTACGATTATCTCATAGAATTGCCATTTTATTATTATATATACTCAAAACCGTGGTTTACTTGCTCAACTTTATGTTGACAAATACATATATATTTCCACGCATGGCACAGGTAGTTGTCTTGGATGATTTCAAGAATGTTGAAGTAGATGATACCATAGGTTGCTCAATGATTTGAAGAACATTAACATATTTTAAGTTTAATCATGTTGAATGTTTTGTTTGAGAACAATGTATGATTGTGCTTTGATGTATGGTTTAATTGAAAGAGTAATTTAGATATTGACATGTGTAATTACATAGTGTCTTCTGAGCTTTGATACAATCAATGTCGCACCCCGGCATGTTCTGCCGTAGGTTGGGGTGTGACAAAGACCTTACTTACCTGTACTATTTTTTGGTATTTAAGCTTCATAAATACTTGTTTTTTTAATTAGAGCACGACATATACATCAAATAGCAGGACGAGCATGTGGCTGAGACTGAAACTACTAAGGTTGAGCCAGAGACTGATGTAGAAGGTGAGCACCGGTCAAAGCGTAAGCACGACAAAGGAAAAAGAAAGAGTGGTGAATCATCAAAGTCACTTGTTGCTGCTGCTGAAGAGGATGAGCCCGAGCGCCCCTTCAAGCGTTTTAAGCGGATGAAGGACTCCAAGAAGTCCACTTCTGCAAAGATGCCTACACTCAAGGTAATCTTTCCTTCGACTGCTGCTATGATTAGTGAATCCTTGACATCCACACCACCTACCACACAAATCACAACACCACAAACCACCACCATAGCTGACCCTTACATTGCATCACTAACCACCCTAGCTGAAACAATAGAAAGACTTAAGGCTAAACAAATTAAGTTCACCAAAACCCAAACCCAATCAATGTCCACATCCAAAACCCAACCTAAATCAATTAATCAATCAATCATACCCAGTGGAGTCCCACCAATAGCAAAGTTATAAGTAGGGTCTGGGGAGGGTGGGATGTAGGCACACCGTACCTCTATCCAATGGGATAGAGAGGTGGCTTTCAGAGAGACCCTCAGCTCTTGACTACGTATGTATGCGGCAATACAAAAGGAAATCAAAGTTCAACAATAGTATTATTGATAATAGCACATAGTATAAAAATGATAGAACTATATATATATATATATATATATATATATATATATATATATATATATGAAAAGAAAATACCATAATGGTGTGTGACCAAAAATAAGGTAAATAGAAGCCCCTAATGTATTCATTTCTCCCTAAAAATCCTTAACTTTAATTCTACTTCTCCAAGAATTCATATCCCCAACCAAGTCCTCTGAGAGATTTAGGTCTATCAAATCATTCATAATTCTCTCATCTCACGTCAATTTAGGTCGTCCTCTACCCCTCCTCCCATCTATAGTAATGTTATCTATGGATCTAACCGGATTCGTCGTCTGTCTTCTCTTCACATGTCCAAACCATCTCAATCTCCACTCTCTTATCTTGTCTGATATGTTAGCTACCCCTAATCTCTCTCGAAACACAACGTTTCTTATTCGGTCTAACCTTGTGTGCCTACACATCAAGCGCAACATTCTCATCTCTTCTACCTCCATCTTCCGCACTTGTGCCTTCTTGATGGCCCAACAATCTGTTCCATATAGCATTGAAGGTCTATAGGCTACCCTATAAAATTTTCCCTTTAGTTTAGTTGGGAAACTCTTATCGCATAGTATACTTGTGGCTGCTTTCCATCTACACCATCCTACCTGAACTCTATGGGTCACATCACTGTCGAATTCTCCATCGCTATGAACAAATGATCCTAGATACTTAAACTCCGTTACCTGCGAGACCACTTGCCCTTCAATGGTCAAAACCCAACCTAAATCTAAATCCAAACCCAAATCCAAATCAAAATCCCCAAACCTTAGAGATGAATCCATCACACCACCCGAAACTTCACCATCTAGGTTAGACGAGCCTTTACCTTCCATTCTAGAAAACATACCCTTAACCACCCAAGCCGGAACCACACCCATCCTACAAACCCTATCACCACATAGGACTACGACACTTGTTTTATCACCCACATATCAATTCACTTCACCAATTAGGGGCACATAATTTTGGACCTTTACATTCCATTCACAAACCACCATACAAACCTTAGCAACCACAACCGAACCCACAAGCCTGCCTTTAGCCATCCCAACATCCTTCCATACCCAAACCTTAACCATGCCTATACCAACCACTCCACATTCAACCATCTCAACCACACCTCCATCAACACTCAAAAGCCCTATCATAGCAGCCATTCTTATCTCCAGTAATAAATTGAAGAAATATCTTGTGTTTCGAGATCCTATCCTCGATAGGATTAAGGCACTTGAGGAAGCAAACGAGAATCGTGCTAAATAAGATATATTGTTGATCAAGTTTGCCAAGGATCAACGGGCGATCAATGAGCAAGTAACAAGGAAGCGAGATGCTCTTGCCGATAGAGTAGCTCGGTTGGAAGAAAGCCGAGATCTGGATAGAGATCGAATTTAAAGTCAACAAAGTTGGATAAATAAACTTCAACAACGAATCAGCAATCAACAAATAGAGATCGAATTTAAAGTCAACAAAGTTGGATCAATAAACTTCAACAACGAATCAGCAATCAACAAGAGTTGATCAACCAAAACACTTTATGATATGCTGAACAATATGATGATCTTGAACGGCTTCAAACGAGAATCGTGCTAAATAAGATATATTGTTGATCAAGTTTGCCAAGGATCAACGGGCGATCAATGAGCAAGTAACAAGGAAGCGAGATGCTCTTGCCGATAGAGTAGCTCGGTTGGAAGAAAGCCGAGATCTGGATAGAGATCGAATTTAAAGTCAACAAAGTTGGATCAATAAACTTCAACAACGAATCAGCAATCAACAAATAGAGATCGAATTTAAAGTCAACAAAGTTGGATCAATAAACTTCAACAACGAATCAGCAATCAACAAGAGTTGATCAACCAAAACACTTTATGATATGCTGAACAATATGATGATCTTGAACGGCTTCAATCAAGAGTTTCTGGCATAGAGACTGATCTTCCTTCCTCCTCCAACTTTTCAAGTAATCTAAGAAGGGATTTAGACTCAACTTTTGACCAAGCAATGATGGAATTTGAATGACTTGAGTCAAGAGTTGGTTTGTTGGAGAATGGGTCCAATTTTTCTATGGAAATGGATAGATTGATGGGAGAAATTATTAGAGTGAGAAATAGGATTGAGATGTTGGAGGGTGAGATTCAGGAATAACAAGGATTCAATGATGGACAAAACATGGTGAATGAGTCTCTCGTCAACCATTACCAATGCTGTTATAGAGGTAATGCGGATAACTTATCAATACGTGGAGAATCTGAGGACTCACTTGGTGAACACCTATAGGGGATTCTTGGAAAGCAATGAGCAACGAACAGAGCCGAACAACAGAAGAAGAGCTCTTGCTAGACTCCTTTCTGATGCCGAGAGAATCAAGACTCAAGGCAGAATTCATGTAGTATTTCCCATTGCTCCTACTAAGGAAGCTGGTGGAAGCGGTGTTGGTGCGAGGACTAGTGTTTATGAGCTGGTGATGGTTGTTGGAACCATAATTAGTACTGAACTCGTTGCTACTACTGCCGCTTCAACTGGGCAGGTTAGTGCAATGACTTCCGCTCTTGTTGCAACTACATCAGTTGCACAAGAAAGTGCTCCAACGACTACTGTAGTTTCTCCTGCTGCTATTGTCGTTGCTCTTGCTATTCAACAGCCGGTACCTCAGGGAGCTAGTGGATATTACGGTGATGGTGACGATGATGACGAGTCAGATGGTGATGACTCCGATGATGATGGGAATGACGATGATGTGGAGAAAGAGGATGATGATAACAAGGATGATGACATGTATGATAGCTTTGATGAACCTCGAGAAGGAAGTGGTAATAATGATGATCATGACAGTGGCGGAAATGAAGCCATTGGGGAAAATAACGCGGGTGAACAAGAATGCCAAGTGAAGCTCAAAGGACCCGTGAGACTGGCGCCGCAAATGAGGCTGAAATAGCCTCCTCTTTTAATGTCTGTTCTTTTGCAGATACCAGTTCACATGTTCAAGAAGACGTGGAAGACAATAAAGATGACAGTGATGATGGAATAAACTACTCTCCAAATCCGAATACTCCAGAAAGGGAGATTGAAGAGCCAGCTCAAGAGCCAATTTTCACTCCTCCTGCCAAGACTGCTCAAAAGAGGAAAAGAAAATGTATCAAGTACTACAGTGTGAGCAGTCTGACGAGCTTGAGATGGAGGTCGAAGCCATATCATGATGACTCTCCAATCCTCTACGCTCGATGGCATAAATATTTCAAAAGTTTGGCTATCCGATGTGCCAATGGCGACCTGACATATCTTACTTATGGAGATATGCACACCCTGTCCATATTCGATATGAATTACTTTAGGAAGATAGTGGGTCGAGGTGAAGAGGAAAGCATTGTGGAGGGTTGGTTTAAGCAGTTTTTGAGTCACGAGTGGAAGGATGACTACCCAAACTTTCCTTTGAATCCGGGTAGATCGTTCAAGTCAAAAAAAGGTCAATCCAGTGACTGGAAAGAAGACGAAAGGATGGAGATACAAAATGTCGGGTGATCATAGAGAACCCATTATTCACGGCATGCCCTTTGATGACAATCTTCTTTAGGACTTCGTCTCGTGGAAATTTGACAACGAAAAGGGTGAGGTGATAATTCATTGTGACAGCATGCATCACCTTAACTTTTTGATGAGCACGAGCTAGCAGGTTTCGGCAAGGCTGGATTAATCAAGCTTTATGAGTTACCCTTGTGCACTGTTGAAGACATTTGTCGGGATTGTACGAATGCTATCGTCAAGAAGTTCAACAAGTTTGTACGCCTTCTTGTTGAGAAACAACCATTCGATCACAGCGAGGTGTTTGAATACGATTCCGACTCCAACTGAAGACACGAGCTAACGGATTAAATACTAAAGACTAAATGGAGATTGTAAGGTCCATTTTGTTATTAGTCTTTTGTATTTACTCGTACTTTAACGTTTATGTTAGTTAGTTAGTTAGTTAGCTAATCGGATTGTCTTTCTTTGTATATTTGGGCTCGAGACTATGTAATATGAAGCCCATTGGGCCGTAATAATACAAGTATGGTGCATGAGAACACACACTATAAATAGTGTGTGTCTCTCATGCAAGCATAAGCTTTTTCAAATAACTTAATCTTATCCTCATCTACAAACTCTCTTCTTCTCTTTTCTCCTCTTACCTTTAGCCAATAACAAACCAAACAAAATCTGAGATCTCGGTTCCTTACATACATGTAACCTACATATAACATATATGTAAAAAGAATTCAAAAAAAATTTTTTGCTACATTGAGTTCTTTCGAGTTCTTAAAACTCAAAGTGGTTTTCAAAAGAAATCAACTATATGTGTGTGTGTGTGTGTTTGTGCGCATGTATGTATGTATGTGTGTGTGAGTGTGTATGTTTGAGAGAGAGAGAGAGAGAGAAGTTGAATGGCCACATCCATCCCCACATCGGCCCTCACCCCCCCCCCCCCCCCCAAAAAAAACAAAAAAAAACAACAACAAATCGCCCCTCTGCGGTGTTCCTCCCTAATGTTGCCCCCAATTAGTCCCCCAGATGCCCACAACGGATGTTCTAATAATATTGACTTTTGACTCAAATGCAAAAGTGAGCCTGCAATTTATTATTATATATATTAAAAAGGGGATGTTCTCCTCACAAAAATACTATTCCATTTACTATTCATTTTAATAATACTTTATTATATTTTATTTTCTTATTAATTAACTTTTGTAATATATATATATATATATATATATATATATATATATATATATATATATATATATTCTAACTTTTTAAAAAAATAAGACGACATGGGTGGCTCAATGAAGAAAGATTAAGATCTTTGTGATCTCCAGTTCGATCTTGAGGGCGTCCAGGTTTTACCATCAGTGAGCTTTCGGGTGGGTCAGTTTTTTTCTGAAACTGAAGATAATTTAAAGGCGCTTAAGAGCTCCATACGATTAGGTTGGGCTAGCTGGCGGTGGTCTTTTGCCAATAGGTCACCCCATACAGAGTACTTAGACATTCTATACACTATCACTTGGTATTAATTCCCTTTTCTTTCTTTTTTTTCAACTAATTATAAAATTTTACAAACTAAAATTTTAAACTTTAAACTTGGACAAGTGTCAGTTTAACATGTTTTATTTGTCGGTTAAACTATTTTTTTAACTTTGCTTTTGTATTTCTTATAGTTGGTCTTACAATGACCGAAACTTTTATTATGATTTAAAAATATGCCGTCATCACATATTTTTATATCCACGCTTCCCATTCAGAATATGTTTGTGCCTTTAGAATATGTTTTTTTCTTATAAAATTTATGTTGGTGCCGCCAATACTAACAAAAATTAGCATCGGTTTGCAACCATAACGTGCCGATTTACATACGATAATTTGTTGTATTTTGGCATTGACGGGTTATTTCTTTTGTTTAGTTCTAATGCCTTAACCTGATACAGGATAAATTCGCGTCAACTCACAACGCGTTCGTGGTTTAACATTTTGACGTATGTTTTTTGTTCGGTTCAATGGTTCCGCAGTAAAGCGGGGGTCCTAAATCCTAGTATATATTAAACAGAGGATTTTGTTTACCTCACATACCTACTATTCATTTTACTATTCAATATTTTAATAGTTATTAATTATTATAATTACTAAATCACTAATCATATTTCATTAATAGAAATAATGGTTTTTATTTTCTTTATTATTTTTTTTCAACTAACTAAAATAATTAACAAACTAAATTTTTAAACACAAAACTTTGGCAAGCGTCGGATTTACACGTTTAATTTGGCGGTTAAACGATTTTCTTATTTTATATAGTTCGTCTTTACAATGACCGAAACTTTTTTCATGACTTAAAATATCCCATCGTCGCACGGTTTTATATCCACGTTTCAATGTTTGATACTTCGCATTTAAAATATTTTTATTGGCTTACTAATATATGTTTACGAATTTGTGTTGGTAACGCTAATACTAACCGAATTTGTATGGGTCCGTAGCTGTAATGTACCGGTTTTTTGGGTTCTACAAATGATAATTTGTGGTATTTTGGCATTAACAGGTTTATTTCCTTTGTTTAGTTTCAATGTTGTAACTTGATACTGACTGACTTCGTGTCAACTTGCAGCGAGTTTATGGTTTAACGCTTTTAGATATGTTTTTTCATTCAATTTAACGGTCCCGCCGCGAAGCGCGGGATCCTAAAAACTAGTTCAATATTAATTTGCAATGCCTTCGATAGGCACAAAATTTATATAATAACAATTATGAAATGTAGTTTGTGTTTAAGGCTACCTTCATTTTATGTATCATTTTCTCATACTTCATTGCTCTGTTGGTATTATGACTTATTTGGGTTTTTTACTACAATTCATGTATTACCCATACCCACGGTTTGTTCACCGACACCGGCACTGAAACCCCATCTCACCTTCCTCTATGGCCACCAGCTATGGTGGTTGGTCGTTGGCATTACAGTTAGAGCATCATATGCGGATTCTGAAGTTACTCATCATGTCGAGTTGAAGATTTTAATAGCATTAATCTAGGAGGAGATTGTAAGGCCAATATTATTGAGACTGATGCATATCAAACGAGTGTACAACATGATTAAGATAAAAACGAAAGAAAGAGATTTGACGGGTTGAAGTGTTGCACAAGAATTGTTTAAGAGGCTAGGTTGTAATTAGACTCTAGACTCTAAATATGCATGATTTATTTTAAGCTAGTGTGGATTCATAATCATTTATACAAAACACACACATTAAGTTGTATTTGGATCATAGATAAAGATCATTTAAGATTGGGCACATTAATAGTTTCATTGAACTAAGATATAGTGATGAATTGGAAGCTCATAAAAAAGAGTATAGGATGGTGGGAAGATAACAAAATGATAGACGATCCACCTATAACTATCCTTTATTGCTTTTATATATATATATATATATATATATATATATATATATATATATATATATATATATATATATATATATATTCTTTGTCTTTAATTGTGACATCAACATAATTGTTGGTATTCTTTTCGTCAATTGTCACTCGTAAATCATGCCCATATATCTAAATAAAAAATATAACACATGTTCAACCCGTTCGGGTTAGTTGAGTTTAAAAAAAAAAACTCACCCATAAGCACATATAGATGTGAGTTTGCTAATAGTATATAGGAAATTGTTCACATGATGTTTGCTAAATATCTGGTTGCTAAAAACTCATGATGTTTTCATGTCCATTTCGCTATCAAACACTATGAGTAGCTAAATATCTATAACCCGGGCTATGGTTGAATACCGACTCTTTATTTACTATTTATCGGCTTTAAACTATCACATGGCATATTGTTATTGAAAAGCTTCGTTTGCATCCGATCTTTGGTATAGTTGACTTTCTAGACCAATGTTTACGTATGGTAATAGGGTCGGGTCTTGTAGGGTATTTGTTAATCTCAATCTTATATGCGACTATAGATGTGAGTTTGCTAAAAATTATTGGTTGAATTTTTGCTTTTAAGATAAATTCCTTACTATTTAACTTTTATATAATTTCATATCCAAGAAAAATTGGAATGCAAAAACTAGAAATTAATGATTTAGTAGATTATTATATTACTATTTGACAATTAAAAAAAAAACATTTATATTAATTAGAGTATGGTTCGGGTAAACTGGTATGCATGTTCCTGCATGTTCCAAGTAATCGGACCAGATATAATCTTTACCATGCTCTTCCCACACCCGCAAAATATTAAAACTTCATATCCGGTCACACGCACATACCCGAAAATTTGTCCCATTACTCATCCGAATGTTCGAGCTTCTAGTTTGTCCGTCATGCGCGGTTCAATCAGTCGGGTTTGGATTCATTTCACATCTCTAATAGTATATAAATATAAACATTTTTCAACACACAAAACCATTTATTCTTGAGGAAGTAAACCAAACCATTGAACAAGGCATCAAAAACAACAATTTGATGAATCTAGCTGATGTATGATTTTAGACCAGAATGGAAGGTAACAACAAAAATATCCATCTCAGTAGCTGAAAGGCACACTCCAATCTCTAGATCTTCGTCAGACTCTCTACATGCACTAACAGATATCGATCCAGTATAATCGATCGATGTTGTTTCGTGCTTTATGGGCTTCCCGAATCCAAAATCTAAGTCATAAAACTTCAACTTTGGTGTTCCCGCGACTCCCATTAACCTCGTTGGCCCCCCATCACGAAACACATTCTCAATAGGCCCTAAATCTTTAACGACTCCATCTTTATCGGTTAACATCTTGTGTAGATTCTCTCCGATCAATTTAGCAGCCGTCAAAAATCCTTCCTTTCCTTTTAAAACAGATGTTCTTGCGAAATTCAAACATGGCGTGACGCAGTTTCCAAAGTAAGCGGACGGAATAGGTGGATTCAATCGTGACCTGCAATTAACACCGAATCCAAATAGATATAGCTCATCTTCGTATAATGTTGCTACACAGCTCCAAATATAAGCACATGCTACGGTAAAAGATGATACATGTGCTAAGGTTGGAAGTTGAGTTGAAACTAGTTTTTTCAAACCATTGATCAGGGTTCGAGACAAGACGAACGTGGCTCGAACCTTGTCAGTTGGTCCATAAAGTCTTCGAAGTTTGTACTCTTCGTTAAAGGTTTCAACCTTGGCATACTTTAGATAACTTTCATCTAGTTTCGGAAACTTGACCAGTCTATCATAGACCGGCAAAGTTCCATTAGCCAAAAATAGCTCATCCGAACCACCAGATTGAGCAATCGACGTCCACGCCTTTAAAAAACAAAACCGGGTGCTAGCGTCACAAAGGCTATGATGATTTGTCATCCCAATAGAAATCCCACAATTTGGGAAAAGCGTCACTTGAACCGCGAAGACTGGGATTGTAATGTAATCAGACACTCTAGCAGTGTGTCCCAATATCGGTATAAGATGATAAAACTTGTCACATTCACGAGGATGATTCCCAATTAGATCATTAAAGTCAAGGTTACATTCTGCAAATGTAACCGCAACATAATCACCTTCAACATAACGGATTTCCGGGTTTTTATCGCCACTAGGGAATATGGTGAGTTTACCAACAAATGGGAAAAAATGTTGTAAGGTATTGGATAAAGATTGTTTAAGATTGGGCACAATGGTTTCAGTGAACTGAGTTTTAGTGGTTGGAAGCTCATAAAAGAAGAGTGTGTGTATCGGATCAGACGTAGTATTTAACCATCCGATGTCGAAGAAAGTTAGTGGTAGCGATTTCCGGCCTACGGTGGCCGGTGGTGGTGATACTTGGGACTGTTCAAGAAGAGTCAAGGTAGGATGGAAATCCATATCATTCATATTTTTTAATATTGTTTGATACCCCAAGTGGTGATTAGTGTTATTAATTAAGTTTATCATGGTGGGAAGATGACAAAGCACTCCACCTAATTATCATTTTATATTATTGATGCATATATTTTCTTTTTCTTTAACAAAACGTGAACAAACGTGGTGACTTTTAAAAATATTGATACCATAGATGCTTATTGATTGCATTGGAGTTTAAAATTAAATATTTGTTTTAATGCTGTATCAAATTACCATTCACTTTCGGTTTGATCATTTTATTCGAGGTCTTAAAGATGAGTTTAATGGGAAAAAATGTTGTGGTGATGAGTAAAGATTGTTTGTCAAATGGGAAACATATGGCACGCACGCAAAGAGAGAGCTAGAGAGGGAGAGAGAGATAGAGGTGCACAAATTGGGTTTTTCTAATACTCGGTTACGGGAATGAAACCGGGTCCGGTATTGAAAAATCGGATATTGGCAATACCCAGGTTGGGTTCGGTCCATGTATTGTCTCTAAAAGCCATACCCTATGCTCCGGGTTCAAGTTGTATATAAAAATGGGTATTCTAAAACCGAGTACTTGAACACCCTGTTCTCAGTATTGAAAAAACCTTATTTTCGGGTATTTTTCGGGCATAGATTGAGTTTTTTAAAGGATTGCACTTTTTTAGGATATTTTTTAGGTAATTTTTAGGTACTTTTCGGGTATAGATCGGGTATTTGAAAAACATGGTGTGAAGTACTTGAAAACCCCGGTTCCGGATATGGAACCGGTTCCGGTTTTTGGCTATTACCGGGTGCAACCCAGTTCCGGGTACGGGTTTTGATACTGAAATGCATACCACGGGTTCGGGTAGTAAAAGCCCGGTTCCTGGTTTTTTTTATCAAGTCCGGTTCAGGTGTTTTTGCACCTTTAGAGAGAGATGTGCTTGATCATATGTGTTCGGTGTTTCACTTTGTTTGGTCAAACAGACCTAGGGTGTTCACGAGTTAAGCCAGGATGGATTTGAGCTCGAGCTTAAAGTTAAACGAGCCTGGAACTTGTAGAAGTAAACTACCCTTTAAAAGTACTCATAAACAGTTTTATTACCTCTACCCTTTGAAGAGGTATGTGATTTTTACCTGTGAAACCACGCCCAACCCAGCCGAACCGGAACCGCCGGTTTTGTCAAGGTATTCATATACTTGGGAAGTGTGTCATTTAATGGGTCGGATTCAAATTCGTCTACAACGTAACATCTATCTGTGCACGGTAAGTAGGTAACGTAACATATCAAAAGAATTAAAGTTTCATTTAACATCACAAGTAAAACATAACAGTGCGTTTAAAACTTATAAACATCAGGTGGTACCAAACGTCACCTCCCGAAGCATCTCAGAATGGAAGAAGTAATAGCAGAGGTGAAGAATTTCACGCCAGCCGATCCACCGGGAAAGTAGGAAATTGCGTAGTATGACAATGAGATGACCGTGTATTGAAAAATCGGATATTGGCAATACCCAAGTCGGGTTCGGTCCATGTATTGCCTCTAAAAACGATACCCTATGCTCCGGGATCAAGTTGGATATAGAAATTGGTATTCTAAAACCGGGTACTTGAATACCCTATTTCTGGGTAATGAAAAACCCTTATTATCGGGTTTTTTTCCAAGTATTTTTCGGGCATAGATTGAGTTTTTTAAAGGATTGCATTTTTTTAGGGTATTTTTCGGTATTTTTCTTGTATAAATAGGGTATTTGAAAAACATGGTTTCGAGTATTGGAAAAACACGGTTCCGAGTATGGCACCGGTTCCGGTTTTTTGCTATTACTGGGTACAAATCAGGTTCGGTTCCAGGTACGTGTTTTGATACTGAAGAGTTCTTACAAGACTTTGTATATGTTTTTATTTTTAGTGCTTTTGGACCTTCCGGGTCTTAATTGACTTAGAAAGGTTTTTTGAAGATGGGGTTGAGTTACCTAGAAACTCATGTGAGACGTATAAGAACCCAGAAAAAGGGGAAAACTTAATTTGTGGACAATTTATAAAATTCCAATCGAATCTATATTCCATTCAAATCGAATGGTTTAAAGCATTCGAATCGAATGATAAAAACCATTCGAATTGAATGATATAAACCATTCGAATCGAATGAGAATTCGATTAGAATGAAATGGACACGGATTTTCTCTAAGGACAAGGCAGCCGAATCAAAATCAGCATAAGAAGGATTCGAATCGAATTTAAAACCATTCGAATCGAATTCCCATTTGATTCGATTGGTTTGAAATTCGATTCGAATAGTTTCAAACTCGATTCGAATGGTTGACACTTGGAAATTTTTAAAAAAGTTAACAGATACAAAGGATTCAAATCTTCTATAATCTAATTCTAATCTAATATACACTCAACCATTCTAATCTAATTCATTTTGAATCAATTCATGTCTCTGGATTCGATTAGATTCAGTTTCAATAAGATTAGATTACTTGTATATCACATTCGATTAGTTTATATTCGATTCGAATGGTTGGGACTTACGAATTTAACCATTTTAATCTATCAATTAAAGGGACTTACCTACAATATATTCGAATGGTTTGTCCTTGCCAGTTTATCAATTCATCTTCAAACAATATTATATATACTTTAAAACTTTTTTTTAAAATTTTATTATTAATTTAAGTCATATATTAAGTCTTATTTTTATTATTAACTTATTTTTGTAATCTTTACTTATTTTAAGTTTATATCCTTATAATTATTGTCTTATTTTGCTTATATATATATATATATATATATATATATATATAATCTTACATTTTGAAAGTCAATAATCAACTCTAATGTTTCTTTTATGTCTCAATGTAGCAACACAACAAGTATTGTCCACTTGATCTTCCTAAGAAGAGGAAACACACAAGGTGTTTACCTCTATGATCAAAGGATTGCAAAGCTGCCCATTGATGTTTGCAATATCTGCCACCCGGAGATTCATGATTCTTGGGTTGAACAGTTTTGGGTAAATGCAAAGACGAAAAATAAGGGGACCTCGATCACTACTCAGGTGGCAGATCAGAAGATAACGATTACTGAAGAGGTTATAAGAAGGGTTCTACTCGTCAATGATGCACCTAATGATTCGTCTAAAACGTTTGATAAGAAACACATAGCAAGGTTCCTCAAAGCCATCGGGTATGACATTTAATCGACGACATGTTAGAAGAGACATCTTCCAACTTATTGGAAGTTGATATTTCATATTGTTGCCCATTTCTTGTCTTCTTAAAAGGGTGGTTATGACAAGTTTAGCATTGAATGGGTGGGAGTCATGTCTTTCCTTACCCATAAAACAAAGTACAACTATTAAAGGCTCTTTTTCAAGCACATGCAATCTAATGTGCTTGCAAAGAAGCCAAGGAAAATGTATCCTCACTTTGTTCAACTTATTTTGGACGATCTACTGTAGAATATTCCAAGACCAGAATATCCAAAGGAAAAGGAAGTTAATGATGAAGGAAATGTTGTCGAACCATCCGAGCCTCATCATACAAAGATGGTTAGACTGACGGTGTTTAGGGCAATGTTGGAGCCTGCTGGGAGGAGTGGATACAAGTACAAGGGTAAAGAGCCTGGTGTAAAGTTCGGCCAATTTGTTAAGACCGAACCCGAGAGTGATGAAGCTAAAGTTGAAGAGGAAGGATATAGCGGAGATGACGATGATAATGATGGTCAGAGTGATAGTGATGATGCTGGAGAGGGTGAAGAAACCGATGCAACTGAAACTGACTCTGATGTTGAGAGTGAACACCGGACTAAAAGGCTTCACGACAAAGGAAAACGGAAAGTCGATGAATCATTGCACTCGTTCAAGAATCACGTGCTGCTGAAGAAGAGGAGCCTAAGCGCCCTCTAAAACGTTTGAAGAGGATGAAAGACTCCAAGAAGTCTACACCTTCAAATATGTCGATCTTTAAGGTAATATTTCCTTCTATTTCCACTATGTTGACATAATCCCAACAAACCACACTACCCATCACACCCCCATCCACCACACCAAGCCTCACCCACCACATTAGCTCGTACCATAGAGAAACTTAAGGCCAAACAAGTTAAAATCTCCAAAACCATCTCTAAAACCAAACCCAAATAAAAATCCAAATCAAAGTCCACATATCCAGGACCCTTAGGGATGAACCTGTAACACCACTTGAGACCTCATCAACTAGGCTAGACGAACCCATGCCCTCATTCTTAGAAAACCTTCCTATAACCACCACCTAAGCCGAGACCGAACACATCCAACAAACCCTATCACCACCTAGAATCACCTCACCCTTAACCTCACCAACATATCAATTCACCTCACCTATTAAAGATTCATCTTTTTGGACCTCTACCTTTACATCCTCAATACATTCCCAGACACCTCACAAACCTTACCCATCACAAACCTTACCCACTACAACCGAACCATTAGCTTACCTTTAACCATTGCCACATCCCTTCCAACACAAACCATAACCTTACCTATCCAAACTACCATACAACCAACCTTCTCAACAACACCTCCCTCTACAACCAAAAGCCCAATCATAGCCACCACGCCTCTGTCAAGTGGAAAATCGAAGAAGCCCCCTGTGTTTCAGGATCCTATCCTCGATAGGATTAGAGAACTTGAGGGATAAAATGAGAATGGGGAGAAGAGGAAACTCTTGATGATAGAGTTTGTGAAGGATCAACAGGCGATAAATGAGCAGGTGACAAGGAAGAAAAATGTGCTTGCTTCACAAGTGGCTGAACTCGAGCAAGAAAGAGAGCTTAATAGAGCTCGAATTGAGAGTCAAAGAGCATGGATTGACAACTTGCAAAGAAGAATTGGTAATCAGCAACGGTTGGTCAATCAAAATTTCTTGATGAATGCTGAACAACATGATGAATTTACAAGGCTCCAATCTAGAGTTTCTCATCTAGAAACTCATCTTCCTTCTTCCTCCAACTTTGCACAAAATCTGAGGAGGGAGTTAGATTCTACCATTCACAAGGCCATGCTTGAGTTTGTTGAAAAGAAAGCCTAGTTCCTCAAGGAACGTGGAAAGGTTGGTTAGTTAGAATGTTGAGTTGTGGTCAATGATCAAGAGACTAGAAAAGGAGATTGAAGAGCAGGATGAGTTCAACGATGGTCAGAATCGTGTGAATGAAAGTATGGTAAATCGCTATCTTGAAGTCACCGAAGTAATAAGGATGAAAAATGAAGATGTTGATAATTTGAATACAAGTATGATGAGGATGTTCAGAGGATTGCTACAAGGGGATGACCAGAGGACGGAGTAGAGCAACAAGAAAAGAACAGATGTCGCTGACCTTGTTGATGATGCCAAAAAGGTCAAGGCTCAAGGAGACTATCATGGAACCCTCCCCAAAATCTCAAGGAAAGAAGCTGGAGGAAATGGTGCTAGTGCTACAGTTGAGGGGCCTGTTGTGGTTGTTGGGATCGTTGTGAGCACCGAAGTCGTTGCTACTGCTGTCGCTAGCACCGGTTAGGTCAGTGCGATGTCTTCTACAATTTTTGTAGCTACATCAGTGTGATGCTCAATCTCAGTCCCCATCGTTGTTGTTGACCCTGCTGGATCATCTCAAGCCCCAAGACGTCGCAAGAACATGAAATACTACGTCAGCGACAGGGCAAGCATCAGGGATCGCAACTACACCTTTAGTTTAAATATTATGTGAACTTTGGTACTTCAAGTGTGTTTATGTGTTTCAGGATACTTGACGTTAAGGACGCTTATCGGGATGAATTACGGGCTTGGAACGAAGATATAGAAGACTCATGATGATTGGCACGCTTTCCTATGCAAAATAAATGAAGAAAATAAAGAAAATTCTGTCAGACGCCTTTAGCGCGGTGCTAAAAGGTCCTGATGGTGATGTCAGCGTATCTCTAAGATCATCAGAATTTTGAGTTTTTAGCGCGGCGCGAAAATCACACCCCTGGGATGTTAGCGACGCGCTAAGATCCACCTGACGGGAAAAATAACCCTAACTTTGATATAATCAGTTTTTCAGCCCCCATTCGACCTATCCTTCATTCCTTCAACCAAGTAAAAGCCCTGGGACGATTTTCCACCATCCCGAAGCCTCCGGTTCGTTCGTTCATCGCATGATTTCATCCTCTCATTAGATAAGCGAATCCTTCGTGATGCTGATGTCAGGCTAAACCATTGTATTCACTTTAGGCTAGGGTTTTGTGTAAACTAATTTTGATCAGATTCTATGTTTTGAATGATTATAAACTTGATTGATTATTTTTAATCTTGTTTTACATTACGAATTGATTGTTTAAACAATTTATGATTTTGATTGTCAAACTTTGCATCACTTATCTGGTTGTGTTCATCACATGTAGGGTTAGCTCTTATGTCATTGAACCAATAATCGTTAGTCATTGATTATAACTGATTTTCATATTTTTAACTGGTAATTGGGTAAACCGGAGTTCAGTTGTGTCAACAATTCGGTTAGGGTATCGTTTGTCCTCACAACCCAACTGTTAGGTTTAGTAATTACTGCGCAATTAATATTAAAGAATCTGTGATTAGTCGGTTATCACTTTACCTGAACCTGAAGTGAATCTTTCTCTCATAATTGTTTACAGCTTTAAAAGTAATCGTGTGTTCTTATAATCATCTTTACAAACTGCTTGACATCGACTGTCCGTTTTAGTTAATTAATTAATAGTAATGAACTTTACTTGCACTTTCCACTGATTCCCTGTGGAGACGACCTTACTTACCCGTACTAGTTATAGGTGTTTAAGCTTTATAAATACTTGTTTTTTATTAGAGCACGACATCTACATCAAAATGGCGCCGTTGCCGGGGAATCAACGCGCAAAGTGCTAGTTTAGTGTTTTGTTTACTTTTAGTTTTATTTTATTTTTGTCAGTTTTACGTTTGGTATTTGTGTGTTTCATGTGTGCAGGTAACTCAGGATGACGTGGAGTTGGGTCTCTGACCCACATGAAGGATATAAGTCCGTGGAGGACGATGACTCGTACCGTACACATTCATATCATGGCCCACCTTCACCAAACTCTCAAGACTTCTACGAGTCAGATAACCAAAGGAGCTTCAACCAACAGGGTCGCAACATGCGGTACCAAAATTATTCATCGCCTCAATCTGATTATAAGGGTTATTATGGGTCAACAACAGGTAACCATGAAAACTCGTATCAAATCAATTCTCAATCTCAGAAGAGAATTAATTGTTACCAGTTTGAGGATGATTCGGAGTATGATAGTGAAGGGTCCGATACGCCAAGTTTTGTAAGTTATCAAGAGAAGGATGACTACTACTACAATGAACATCCTCAACTAATATACGAGGAAGTCCCTCAACATTATAATCATGGTGGTACATATCAAAGAAATTATCAACAAGATCAAGAAGATTCTTCGGGTAACAAAGAAGTGTCTTGGAAAGATGTTATGGATTTTCTGAAGGAGATGAAGAGAGATCAAGAAGCTCACAATCAGGCTTTAAATCAGAGGTTAGAACTCCAGGAGACGTTTAATGACGCTCAAGATAAACTGGTGAGTCAACTATTTGAAGAGGTGGCTCAAATTGAACGAGAACAAGAAAAGTTGGCTAGTGGTGCCATGGTTGATGAGGAAGTGATAGAAGAGGCTCTTGATCTTTCAGAGAATGAATTTGAGGATCTGGTTTTGGAGAATAATACCGCATCAATTCCTCTAGTTACCGAAGAGCCAATGAATGCATCAGTTGTGGTTGATGATGAGGATATAAAGGGGGGAGTTCAGATCTTTTGGGGCATGAAGTTGAATGTTTAGACCCGATTGAAGACATAGTAACCTTTAAAGAACCGGTGACTGAAGTAACCCAGGTGAATCCTAGTCGTTCTCTCCCGTTTTGGTCACGCATATAAATGAAGATTGGGGTGATGGTGCAAGTTCAAAGAAGAGGAAAGTGAGTTTGGAAGACCTTGAACAAAATATGGTGAAGTGGCCTTGTATTCGGTTTACACACATGTCCACCACAGAGAAGAAGGTATGGGCACAAAATTTTAATTACCGATCATACACGGGAAATTCGGTGGGAAAATGTTAGGTTCGACCACGATCGAATCCTAGTGTTTTAATCTCAAGAAAGAGGGTGCGGGCTCGATGTGTGAATTACTGGGCATATGTGGGAAACGTTGAAGGTAAATGTTCATTCACACCAACTCATAATTGTTTATTAGACATCTTGAAAATGAAAGAAGAAGCGAAGCCGAGATGTGTCAACTACCGAGCTTTTATAGGGAATTCGGTAGGGAAGTGTCCGCTTAGACTACCGTAAACGTCATACCAGGTAACGGTCTGGCTGAAGACCTTAACAAAAACTTAGCGCTAACCGGGAGGCAACCCGAATTTTATTTTCAATTTGTATTTTATTTTAGTTTTTTATAGTTTGTTTAACCGTTATATTTCAAGCGTGTCATTGTAGCAAAAGTCAAGTGTGGGGATGCCACACATGGAAAAGTCGGAGTTTGCAATGTTTTGGTAAAGAATCATCTTAACATGAGTTGCAGCTTCTCAAGGTGCTTTCATACTTTGCTACGGTTGATTCAGGTACGTGTATATTTTTGTTGTATCCGAACTTTGTGGGTGTAGTTCACTATAAACCCTCACGAGACCTCACTCGTCCACGCGGGCTACCGGGGGGTTTAAAATGCTTGTTTCATATGCTAAATGCAATCGTGATTCCTACGAAAGTGAGTTAGGTCTTTTAACAATTTTACTAGTTTAACAAATTTAATTATGAAATTTATTTAACTTGACTTGGTAATTAAAATTAACGGTTTTGCAAACGGTTTAAAAGACCTATCCTAATGGTTATGAGAAGCGTGCTTCTACACGTGTGAGAGTTTGCAGATACTGTTGAGTGAATTGAGGAGCCGGGTTCGTTGAGCGCAAGCAAGAGTATATTTGAGTGGCTTATTTTCCTTATCAGGTGATTTTGTTTTCATAATTCTTTTTGTTTTCTTAGTTTTATTGTTAAAATTGTAATTGTATAGTTGTATAATTTTTAGGACCATCACATTAAGCCCGGTTTTAAAATTTATAATCAGTCAATTTTAACCTCGTCCTCGTTAATGTTCTTTTCAATGCTAAATTTTAAACATTGAGGACAATGTCAACCTCAAGTGTGGGGATGGGGGAAAAATTAAAATTTTTGCCTTAGAGTACCTTGATTGTGCGCAAAAGCCGGAATTGTAAATAGTTTATTGCTATTATTAATGCCAAGTAGAGGTATTTGGTCATGGTCAGTTTTTAAGCTTCTCGAAAGTCTTCCCATGCAAATGTTTTTCAAAAAGAAAAATAAAATGGACCGTTTAGATGGGGATAACGAGTCATAGGGACAGGTATACATGTTTATATCGGCAACCTTATTCTTCCGGTACGTGTGTGAGTTGACCACATATATATAATACACATATAATACATAGTATATACACATGTCATACAAGTGCCATTATAGAGAGTTACCAGTATGTCCATGATATCTAGAACTTGGTTGTCTCATGCATTTCGAGATCTTAATACCACCACCTATATGGAGAAACAGGACTGTAGAAACCCACATTATAATGGCCTTTACATATAAAAATAAAAAATAAAATAATACTCCCTACCCTACATTATCCCTTAGGAGCCAAGTTTGTGTCTTTTCTCTTTCTTTTATTTAACCCACATTACAAGGCGTGTTTGCCTTGGCCTTTATTATTTTTAACCCTGTGGATGAAATTCGGTATGTCAAGAGTTGTATATAAGTTGTTTGTCGATCATAGTACACAATGTACGTATGTCTCGATTCAGTGGTTTGTATATATTGATGTTAGTATTTGTCAAAAGAGAGAGAGAGAGAGAGAGAGAGAGAGAGAGAAAGAAAGAAAGAAATAAAGAAAAAAGAAAAGTTGGAAAATAAAAGAAAAGCTCAAAAAGAGTCATGTTTGAGTTAGTGTCGTTTGTAAATAATATTGAGTGAGTTGTTTGTTTGTTTGAATAAATTGGGTCCCATCCACCATAAGCTACTAAATAAATTCGCTTCCACACCCTAACCTAAGCCACAGCAAAACCCTTAGTTCTATTCTCTATGCAACCGGTGGGTAATAGGTGGAGATATGACTTGCTTCCAAGCTTATTACATTGTGTTCATACTTGGTATAGAGGGCAGAGAGATACTAGCACATTTTTTTCTAGTCCAGATATTAAACCGAGAGGAGAGATGTTATATTATGAGGGGTATGATCATGTGTGCCTTAACCAGAAACAAAGTACACTCGTTTGGGCGGCTCCATAGTTTTAAATTGTAACATTAAATTATTTGGTGGGTTATCAACCTTGACAGTGTCAGTTCTTGGGAATTGTGTATGACCTTATACCTCACTAGTATTAATCGTGGTAATTTATGAATTCTCGATCGAGGTGTATGTGTTGCATGAGAGTTTGCTTGAGGGCAAGCAAAAGATAAGTGTGGGGATGTGATGGTCGGGCAAAAGTCATGTATATTATTATAGTTTTTGTTTACTTTTAGTTTGAATAATATGTGAACTTTGGTACTTCAAGTGTGTTTATGTGTTTCAGGATACTTGACGTTAAGGACGCTTATCGGGATGAATTACGGGCTTGGAACGAAGATATAGAAGACTCATCATGATTGGCACGCTTTCCTATGCAAAATAAATGAAGAAAATAAAGAAAATTCTGTTAGACGCCTTTAGCGCGGTGCTAAAAAGTCCTGATGGTGATGTCAGCGTACCTCTAAGATCATCAGAATTTTGAGTTTTTAGCACGGCGCGAAAATCACACCCCTGGGATGTTAGCGACGCGCTAAGATCCTCCTGACGAGAAAAATAACCCTAACTTTGATATAATCAGTTCTTCAGCCCCCATTCGACCTATCCTTCATTCCTTCAACCAAGTACAAGCCCTGGGACGATTTTCCACCATCCCGAAGCCTCCGGTTCGTTCGTTCATCGCATGATTTCATCCTCTCATCAGATAAGCGAATCCTTCGTGATGCCGATGTCTACATTAGTCGTGACCAGGCGTGGTGCGATGTGCCCACCGCATTTAACCACATATGTAAGGATCCAGACAAACGTATACTATAGCCTGAGGGCTAGGCTTTTTACTCTTATTCATAATGTTTTTAGAGACACGTGGCCTCATGTAAAGTTTTACACATAACACATTTATTTGAAAACAAGTTTGTAAAAGTGGGGCGTATTCACCTTTGATTGGGATCGGCTTCCAACACCGTCCTTGCGTCTCTTCTTGTTATCTCGCACCTATAATACGAGTATAACTTTTATTAGTCGGATATACAATCCGTCTTAAGACCTCTAGTCTTATTTATCTCGATGAATCTTTAGTTCAATAATCTTTTACTTTAAAACCTTTAGTTTAAAAACAATATTTATAAACCTTTAGTTTATTATAAAAATCCGACGTTTCTTCTTTTCTAAGAAACGTATTCTTTTTCTTTTATCATATAAGAATACCCTTATTACTTATATAATATTCATAACAAAGAATTATATATAATCACACACATATATATACACTTTTATATTTCTTTCTTTTCTTTTCTTTGTTATATAATTTCTTTTCATAAGCATCGAGTATATATCCGACTTAGGGTATTAAGCCTTTATAATATTTATTATTATTTTAGTCGGGCATTACACTTACCTTAACTCGGCTTATAATTCTCTAGATACCCGAGCAGCACTTCTAGGCCGCTTGGTCATTTCAACACTCGCCTTGATCGCCACTTCACTTCGGCTCACTTCTCGAGGCACCAACACTTTCCGGCACGCACTTCGAGATGATTGTCGGGATATAAAATCAGCACCACCTTCTTGTTCGGGATGTCGTCGAGGAGTGGTACGAATATCGAGGTATGGCACGGGTATCGAGGAATCGGGCACGGTTTTCGAGGTGGATCGAGGGTACGATTTTCGTGGTGTAGTGAGAGAGTAGAGAGAGGATTGTATGCTGTGTTTTGGTGTGTCAAATGGAGATCCCGGACTTGCTATTTATAGGCAAAATCTGGGATCCCATCGCAGTACGCGACGGGTGCCAAGCACCCCGTCGCGTAGCGCGACGTAGCCCAAATGCGTCACAACTTAGGTCTACCACGTGTCACCACGTGGCAGACGTTGTGCCACGTGTTAACACGTGGCGGACGACATGCCACGTGCGGCCACGTGTCGGGACACGTGGTGACTGGTGTGCCACGTGTGGACACGTGGTGAAAAAGTGTCAAGCCACGTCATCGCGGTACGCGATGACGTAGGCTCAACGGCGATCGCGTATCGCCGTTGACCTCTTCTAGAATCTTTGACCAAGCCCCATCGAGGTACGCGATTGGCTCATCCTTTGTCCGATCGCGTATCGCGATAGGACAAGAAAACAGAATTTTCATTTTAGCCCTTGGAGTTTGGAAATTGGCAGAATTGATCCCTTAACTTTGGAAACTTGACATTTTTGGCCCAAAATTCCCGTGATGTTACACATGCATACCACTTACATGCATACTCTCTCCCAACTCAACATGAACTACTTCAGGAGAATTGTGGGCCACTTTGTGACAGAGAGGGATATGAAGGGATGGTTTAACATGTTTATGAGCAAAGAATGGAATAAGGATTACCCGAACTTCAGGTTCAACAAGGGTAAGGCCTTCCGTCATCCTACAGAGATTGATCATGCCACCGGAAAGAAGTAAATGATGTGGCAATATAAGACTCACAAGGACGGAAGAGCAATCTATCATAGCGAACCTTTCTTCCCAAACTTGTTCGAGCATTTCATTTGTTGGGAGTTTGACAGCAAAACTTGAGAAGTGGTGATCCATTGCAAAGATATGCACCACATACGCTTCTTTGACGATCATGAGCTTGCGGCGCTCAGCAAATAAGATCTGTTGAAGCTCTACAACTCGCCACTTGGAAACGTTGATGACGTCCGTCGCGACAAGACCGAAGACAAAGTAGAAAAATTCAACAAGTTTGTACGGTATCTTGTTGATAATCAACTATACAACTACGAATACGGCTTCGAGTATGAAGCCGACTAAAGACGAGAGCTAACGGATTAAATACTAAAGACTAGAGGGAGATGTAGGGCCCCGTTTTGTATATTAGTCTTTTGTATTTACTTGTATTGTAAATGATATATCTAAGTTAGCTTGTCGGTTTGTTTCCATGTATGTTTGGGTCTTAGGTCATGTTAACAAAGCCCATTTGGGCCCATTAATAGAGAATGCATTATGATCTCAGCTATAAAAGGTGGAGCATATACATGCATACATAACCTTTTTTTTTTGCAACTCTATGTTATCCATTCACCAACTCTCTCCCTCTCTTACATTTCTAAATCGGGTAAATAATAACCCAAGCAAGATCCCAGATCTCGGTTCCTCACTAATTATTTCCGCTAGCTAGTATTGAGATTGATCCACGTAAACTAGTGTTTGTTGTTTGATACGTCTAAAGGGCCTACATGCGGCCGCTGGTGGCCCGCGGTGGTGATACTTTGGAGTGTTCGAGAACAGTGGAGGAAGGAAGGGAATCCATATCTTGTGGATATCTCAAAAAAATGAGTGGTCTTAATTATATTATTATGAAGGTATGAAGGGTTGGTGAGAATTTGATGACTTCTACATTTTGGCCTTGTACGTTGTATGAATGTACACTCATAGTTTGTGAAACGGGACAACATTTAATACTATGGTGTTGTAAATAAAGTGATGTCTAATAATAATATAAAATGACACATTATAGCATTGACTTTGAGTCAAAAGCAAAAGTGAGCTTGCAATTTATTCGATATTACTTTGCAAAGCCTTCAATAGACACAAAGTATATACAACAATTATGAAATGAAGTTTGTGTGTTATGGTAATGAGGTTACTTGCATTTTATGCAGCATATATTTTTTACTTTATGCTTTGTTGGTATCATGATACTTGGGTTTCTTATTACACTTCATGTGTTATCCAATATCCATATCTACTGTTTGTTCACCGGCCACAGAAACCCCCATCTCCATTTTTGGTTCGGTAAGTGAAAGGAAAATTGGCTGGTAATGTTTTAGCAGCCCCTGATTTTATATTTGAATGGAACCAGTTGGTTCCCGGGAAAGATGGTTTAGTAGCTTGGAGGGCAGCGCTTGGTCAGCTACCCACCCTCGATGCGTTGGCATTAAGAAATATCCCGGTAAACTTGACTCTTCGTCCGATATGCGGTGTGCTCAACGAGTCGGTGGAACATGTTTTCGTTACGTGTGGTCTCACACAGACTATGTGGAGTGTGAATTCGTAATGGTGTAAGGTGCCCCCATTTATTTTATTCAGTTTCCGAGACGTGCTAGACATACATAAGTTTGGTCTGATTTCTAAGAAGTCTAATGTTTTGCAAGTTGTTTGCTTAATTGCGGTTTGGAGTTTATGGAGAAAGAGAAATGCACTCGTGCACAGAGGGGACCTGATTCATGTGGTTAGCTTGGTGGAAGAAATCTAGATGTTGAGCTACATCTAGATCAAAAATAACGGGAAGAAAAAGAGGGATCACATGGGATGACTAGTGTCGCTTTCGGGTGTAAGGGTTGTATTTGGGTTAGTCGGGCTTCCTTTTCTTTTTTCTTTTTGGTGCATTTGAGCCACTTTGTTGGTGGTTGTCTTGATGTTTATATTGGTGTTTTCTAACGTACGTCTTTCTAATTTAATAAAATTTTGTTTGTCGTTCAAAAAATAATAATAATCAATTATGTGTGGTTCTTGATATCCTATAAAGATCATTTAAGATCGGGTACAATAGCTTCATTGTACTAAGGTCTAGTGATTGGAAGTTCATAAAAAACATAATAGTATTGGATGTGAGTTTGCTAAAAAAAACTATTGGTTGAAATTTTAGTTTTAAGATAAATTACTACTTTAACTTTTATATAATTTTGTTATCCAAGAAAATTTGAAATATAAAAATTAAAAATTAATAATTTAGTGGATTATTATATTACTCAATGACAATTAAGAATAAACATTAATAAAATATTTACGAGTATGGTTTGGGTAAACTAGTATGCATGATCCTAGTAATCGGACCAAATATTATCTCAAAGATACTCGTCCTACACCCGCAAAACATTAAAACTAATTTCATATCCGGTCATGCGCACATACCCAAAAATATGTCTCATTACTCATCTGAATGTTCAAGCTTCTCATTTGCCGTCATCCGCGGGTCAATCAGTCGGGTTTGGATTCATTTGTCATCTCTAATAGTAAATAAAATAAATATAAAGTAAAATAGCTTCAGATATTGAAAACAAATAAACATAGTATTAAGATGGCAAAAACCAATTATTCTTGAGGAAGTAAACCAAACCATTGAACAAGACACCAAAAACAACAATGTGATGAATCTAGCTAATGTATGATTTTAGACCAGAATGGAAGGTACCAACAAAAATATCCATCTTAGTAGCTGAAAGGCACACTCCAGTCTCTAGATCTTCGTCGGACTCTCTACAGGCACTAACAGATATCGATCCAGTATAATCGATCGATATTGTTTCGTGCTTTATGGGCTTCCCGAATCCAAAATCTAAGTCATAAAACTTCAACTTTGGTGTTCCAGCGACTCCCATTATCCTCGTTGGCCCCCCATCACGAAACAAATTCTCAATAGGCCCTAAATCTTTCACGACTCCATCTTTATCGGTTAACATCTTGTGTAGATTCCCTCCGATCAATTTAGCAGCCGCCAAGAATCCTTCCTTTCCTTTTAAAACAGATGTTCTTGCGAAATTCAAACATAGTGTGACGCAGTTTCCAAAGTAAGCGGACGGGATAGGTGGATCCATTCGTGACCTACAATCTACCCGGAATGCAAACATGTATAACTCATCTTCGTATAATTTTGCTATGCAACTCCAAATGTACGCACATGCTACGGTAAAAGATGATACATGTGCTAGCGTTGGAAGTTGATTTGAAACCAGTTTTTTCAACCCATTGATCACGGTTCGAGACAAGACGAACGTGGCTCGAACCTTATCAGTTGGTCCAGAAAGTCTTCGAAGTTGGTAGTCTTCGTTAAAGGTTTCAACCTTGGCATACTTTAGATAACTTTCATCTAGTTTCGGAAACTTGACCACTCTATCATAGACCGGCAAAGTTCCATTAAAAAGTATAGGATAAAACAATTTAGGATGCTAAGTGCATTAAAAAATCACTTTGCGTGGCTATCGGCCCATTATGACCATGTGGCCGATTTCATGTTAAGCTATAACGGGCCAATATTATAACTTCTAGTGATAAGAAGCGAATCATGTACATGTGGCATTTGGTTTGTAACTAGAGATGTGCATGAAACCGAAAAAACTGATCCAAACCCAAACAGTAAAAACTGAAGAAACCGAACCGAATCAAATTTATGGATCTTAATTTTTAATTTTGAAATACAAGTAACTTATAAGAAATTTAATAGTGTAACCCAACTGTATAACAATCACTTAAGAATCAACTACAAAAGATTTAGATTCAAATTCATTGTTCTCGTTCGACCCAAAAATTTCAAACCCAAATGGCCATGCTGAACCAAATTTATGCATTTTCATTTTTTTTTATTTTGAAACTTAAGTAATTTATAAAAATTTAATAAATAGTGTAACCTGAATATTTTAGCCGAATTGAATATAATGAAATCACTATTAACTAACAAAAAGAAATTAGGCCCAAATTCATAGCTTTGGGCCTTTTTTATTTTCAACCCCATATTGCAAAACCGAACCCAAACAGAAACCTATAAAACCGAACATTTTTAAAAAAAACCCAAAAACCGAAATTTCAGTTTTTGGTTCGGTTTGAGCCCAAATAAGATTAAATTATATCATATCAATCATAATCTTTGGTCAAGTGTATTTAAGACACTCCGCAATCGACACATTCTGACCATTTGGCCCGTTTCCTGTAATACTAACTGGCCCATATTATAACTTCTAGTGGTATGAATTGAACAACGTACATGAGGGCGTTTGGTTTGTAACTAAGAATCACTACCGTATGGCTTTAATAATATGGAAGATGCTTAAATTACCTCTTTAGATGTCATATGTGCAAACTGAGTTCTATATCCTTTTGAGTGCAAAAAATGAAGCAATAATAAGGGCACAGCCAATAGTGAAACATATAGCAAACTTCTGAGGCACAATCACCATGACTGGTAGGAACACAGTGACAGCAATGAACACAAGAAACACACCAACAGCAAGAAGCATTCCAAATGTCACAATAGATTTTCCAGTTGGCACATTGCTTGTTGCAGATTGAAAGTTTCCAGGTATGTCCCTCACTCCCTTTGAAACTCTATAAAAGTAAGAAAAAGATAACATAAGATACAGCTTGTACATTCAACCATGAGAATAATGGTTTGTAAAAGATGTCTGAAATTCAAAATGAAGAGAAGATATAGTTATTAGACAAATTAAGTGTTACAAGGGTTGTACACGAACCGAACTGACAGGGCCTTGTTCATGTTCGTCCGTTAAGCTTTTATCAGACAAGCGAACAGTTCACGAACACCTAACCGAACGAAATTTCTTGTCTGTGTCCGTTCATTGATAAAATGAAGTTGTTCGTGAACTGTTCACAAACACAGATGAACACAAACAATGTTTTACTTGATTTGGCTAACCAAGAATGGTCAGTGTCTCAACAGATCAATCCAGCTACCAAGTTTTGTGTTGGTGTTTTTTTAACACTTATATGTTAATTTTACATATAAATTAATCACATTATAATCTTGCATATTTTTTTATAATTTTGCTTAAATTTATATGATAAGATTAGAAAAACCACTAAAAAGATTAAAAACCATTAATGAGCAAACATTAACAAACATGATCCTTAACAAACATAACAAACAAACATACATAAACAATCGTTCGGCCCATTTACATCGTGTGATCCTTAACTTTTTTAGTCAAACTATACAATCTTTCGATTGACAGTTCACAAGAATTCCCTAAACCCTAAGAAGATGAAGATTTCTATAAATTCATAGTTTGTTTATGCATATTTCTCTACTTCATGAACCAAAACTAACAATATACACAATTATCACGAGGATGTGCTTTTTTTGATTTACAGACAAGGAACTCCATTCTGTTGACTCTACCTAAATTACCAGGACAGGATGAACCATAATTCTAAGGCTGTAACATAGTTATTAAAAGCGTGCGGTTTTTGCGCTTAAGCGCATTTAAAGCACTAGGCGCATTAATTGCGATTAGGCATGCAGCAGATATTTAAGGCGCAGTCTTATTTTCCCAAACCTCCCCATGCGTATTAAATTTCCTTTAATAATCTGTTCCTATTCTCTAGGAGTCTCTAACACCACTATTTAAGAGGTTCCACAATCAATATTATAGCACACAAAATCATCAATAAACTAAGAATTTACAGGTTAGTTACAGGTTAGTTTTTTCTTAAAAAACCAAAATTCGGATTTTTTGTTCTTTGTTTCTTATAATCTTATCTAACTTTAATATTTGTTTCAGCTTTAATATTTGTTTCTTTACTCTGCATTTTTTGTTCTCTGCATTTTGAGTTGTTTTAGTTTTTGGGTTTTCTGTGTTTTGGTTTTTCGTTTTTCTAATTATTATGATGTACTTGGCATAGTTGTCAATAGCGAATAGCGGTAAATAGCGACGGGTCACCTATATGCTACATAGCGAATAGCGGTAAATAGCGACCGCTATTTCATATTTAGCAATAAAGGAGTAGAAAATTTTTAAACAAATAATTAGGCTTTATTTTCACAAAATAAGCTTTTACGGTGGAACTTGTGGAAGGTGCAGCTGTTTGGTCGATAAACAAGCCTTAAAAATAGGTTTCTACAATTTTTTATATTAAAAAATAAAATTAAAAAAAAAACCCTAAATACCGCTATAATCACGCTAAATGACCGATATTTTGTATATAGCGGCCTATAGCCGCATCGCTACATAGCGCGCTATAGCGCCCGCTATCAGCGCTATTGACAACTATGGTACTTGGTACTACTTCTTGTTTTGGATTTTGGTTGTTTTATAAACTATTTGAAGAATGAATGTATGTGTTCTTCATAAGATGTTCTATTTAAGTTAAAAATTTTGCTTTTATAATGTGCGCTTTTTTTTCAAAATAGGGCGCTTTTTTTTGCGCTTATCGCCTGGGCGCTAGACCCAGCTTCAACGCTTTCGAGCGCTTATCGCATTTGATAACTATGGGCTGTAAACGAACCAACCGTTCAGCGGGTAGTTCATTTTTGTCCATTCGTTTAATAAATGAACAAGCATGAAATTTTGTTCGACTAGTTAAACAAACGATCATGAACAAAGCCTCCGTTCGTTCAATTGTGTTTGTGAACGTTCATTCACCTTTATTTATTTTATCTAAACACTTTATATTATTTAATTTATCACCCCTAACATAACACAGGACGCATATCAACACATTGTTTTTGCATTGTTCTCATTATTCACATTGATGACTACATCAATCTCAATTTCTAGGTTCCGCTGATTTTATTTGTGTTCGTTTGTGAACACATTCATTTCCATAATGAATGAACACGAACATAAAATCACGTTTTGTAGGTGTTCGGGAACGCATTATTTCCTTAACAAACGAACATGTTCGGTTCGATTGCAGCCCTACATAATTCTTTACTTCATGAACCAAAATCAACAATTATCAATCCTAGGGTTTCATAATAAGCTACAAAGTACAAATTCAAAAACATAACAAAACGCAAATCATAATATACAAAATCAAACAGCACACACACCAACCAGTCGGCTTACACATTAAACGTGCCATTAGCTGATCGCACAGCAGCTTCGAGATCGAAACCAAAACACGAGGAATTCATATTTCGTTTATGCATAATTTTCTATTTAATAAACCTAAATTAACTAACTGCACATCCATTATCAATCCTAGGTTTCAAAACTCAGCCTAAACTAAACTACTAGATTCTAAACCATAACATCACAAATTCAATCACGTGACAAAATGCAGATCATAATATACAAAATCAAACAGTACGCACAATAACCGACCGACTTACACATTAAACATGCCGTTAGCTAATCGCACGGCGGCTTCGAGATCGGAACCAAAACAGGAGGAATTCATATATCGTTTATGCATAATTTTCTATTTCATTAACCATAATTAACTAAATGCACATCAATTATCAATCTTCCGATTGACAGTTCACAAAAATTCCCTAAACCCTAAGAAGATGAAGATCTCTAGGAATTCATAGTTTATGCATATTTCTCTACTTCATGAACCAAAACTAACAAAATGTCAAAATGCACATCAATTATCAATTCTAGGGCTTAATAACACATAATCACAACAATTAGCTTTTAAACCATAACATTACCAAAATCACTAACCTACAAGCACAAACAAATAGCAAAACGCAGATCGTAATTTACAGAATCAATCAACCAGTACGCACAATAACCGACTTACACATTAAACGCGCTGAAAACCTTATCGTTATCAGATCACACTGCGACTCCGAGATCGAAACCGAGACCGCAAGAATCAATTATCAATCCTAGTGTTTCAAAACTCAGCCTAATTCACCAGGATTGGGTTTAAAACCATAACACTACCAAAATTAACGAATTACACATCAATTATCAATCCCAGGGCTTAATAACTCGACCTAAATCACAACAATTAGGTTTAAAACCATAACATTACCATAATCACTAACCTACAAGCACAAACACAAAGCAAAATGCAAATCATAACATACAGAATCAATCAAACAGTATACACAACCGATAACCGAGACTTACACATTAAACGTGCCGGAAACCTTATCATTAGCTGATCGCACAGCGGCTTCGAAATCGAAACCGAGAACGGACGAATTCATATATCGTTTACGCGTAATTTCCTATTCCATAAACCAAAACTAAGTAAATACACATCAATTATCAATCCTAGGATTTCAAAACTCATCCTAAATTAAACCATAACATTACAAATTCAAACCCGTGGCAAAATGCAAATCATCATATACAAAATCAAACAGTACGCACAATAAACGACCGACTTACACATTAAACGTGCCGTTAGCTGATCGCACAGCAGCTTCAATCTCGAAACCGAAACTGGACAAATTCATATATCGTTTACACATAATTTCTTATTCCATAAACCAAAACTAACTAAGTACACATCAATTATCAATCCTAGGGTTTCATAACAAACTATAACATTACAAATTAAAACACGCGACAAAATGCAGATCATAATATACACAAATTGAATAACCGAGTTACTTACACATTAAACGTGCCGGAAACCTTATCGTTAGCTGTTCGCACTGCGGCTTCGATATCGAAACCGAGACCGGAGGAGTCTAGATCTTGTGATTGTGAAGATGCGGCGTATGCGTTCCAGTCGGCGAGAAGTGAAGGCGGTTGAGATGAACCGTGGTTGTTCTGGCTCGGACCGCCGGTGAACCACGCTTGAGCCGTTTTGTGCATACTTGGGTTTATGTGTTTGTAGGTGTGTAGTTAGTTTGTTTGTTAGTTACTGGTTGGTTTATTGACGATAGGAGATTTGCGGTTTCAGTCCAGTTTCATAATTTGCTGAATTCGGATCGGATCAAATCGGATCGGATCTGAATATCGAATCGACTAAATGTGATATATTGATAGGAAGCTTAGGTTTCTTAATAAAGACCCAAGTTTAATTCTCAATTACAACACCTTTGGAGAGATCATAGTGGAAGGCCTGGATTTTTGTAATATTCGGTTCGATTTTGAGGGCGTCCGGGTTTTATCACCAGTGAAACTTCGGGATGGTGAGTTTTTCCAAAAACTCAAAATAATTTGGTAGCACTTACGAGCTCCATACGGTTGGGTTTGGCCAACTGGTGGTGGTAATTTGTCATTGGATCATCCTGTACAAAATACGGAGTTAATTCTCTGTTTGTTTGTCATTAAAAAAGATGGTATTACACAATTATATGAAAAGAAATATTTATTTTAATAATAACAATAATAATAATATACCATTAATTTCTTAACATCTTATAAAAACTAATATATATGACTGCGGAGTCGTTAATAGCAAACAAAATTTTCAAGTTAAGCTGCTGAAAAGTATCTACAAAAGTTTATATAAGAAAAGGCAGGTCTTTTATGTAAACTCTTGTGTTATAGCAATTCGTTGCAACTTTTGTAAATTCAATAAGTTCTTTAGTATTTGATTAGAAATAGAGATGATAAATTAGAATCTAGATTTCATCAAAAGTCAGCACGTAACATCATATATTTAATAATAAGAGATAGAAAGTAGTACCAGGTTTTTATTAGCATGTGCTCTCCATCATCTTTATAAGATATTTGTATATTCTCTAAGTTCTAAGTTCTAAAGTTGATGATAGGGATAGAGAATTAGAGACAGAGGTAGAGAACAAAATAGGAATGCTATTGGTTTATTTCAAATATTTATATATATATATATACTTTCTAGAGCCAAACTTGTACCATCTTTCCTTGCTTTTGATTGGACCTCCAACTCCATTTTCAGGGGTGTTTGGTCTTGCTTTTATTTTTGGGGGGCTTTAAATATACCAAAAGTTTTTATTTGGTATACCAAGTCAACCCTATTAATCAACTACTAATCATTCAATCAACTACTAATCATATCAATCATCATTTTTATTCTATTTTATTTAAATATAACTACTAATCATTACATAATAATTATTTAAACTACTAATATCTATTTTTTAATTAGGTTTTTTAAAGACTATTGTAATTAGTTTTTTGCAATACTAGTATTAATAATAGTATATTAAATATTTTATTATACAATTATGAATTATTACTAGTCTTCTATTGAATATTTCCCTTCTAATTCGAATGGGCAGTCAGTTTTTTTTTGTGCCAGAAACTTTACTTGAATCCTTAAATTTATATTTTCCGCCACGATCACACATGATTACAACTTTATACACGAACCCATTAGGATATTTGTTCGATCTTTTAGTGACGACGACAACACCAAGAGAGCGTGCCAAGTTTTGTACCCAATTCATCAATTCTTCATGGGACCCGAACACCTAAAAATTAATAAAAAGTTAATAAAAAGAATAGATAATACACTTAATAATAAAAAGTTAATAAAAAATGTGTATATATAAGTTAATAAAAAAGAATAAATGATACACCTAATAATAAAAAAGTTAATAAAAACATGTATATATAAGTTAATAATAAAAAGTTAATAAAAACATGTGTACATAAGTTAATAATAATAAGAATAAATTATGCACCTAATAATAAAAAGTTAATAAAAAACTTAATAATAAAAAGTTAATAATATATTAGTTAATAAAAAAATAAATAATACACTTAATAATTAAAAGTTGAATTTTTGGGAGATGTGTTCATGATTGGTTCACCAAAGTTATGTCATTGAATTTTGTGAAATTTGGAAATTGAGCAAAAAAGCTTCTTGGAATCAAACATCATTAATGACTTTGGTATACTTTTGGTATATTTAACAGAACCCTTATTTTTTAACTTATGTTTATATATTAAAGTAGCTTATAGCTTATTTTTTATTATTTGATAAGCTCTCTTAAGTGTTTGGATTAGCTTATATTCTATAAGTTGATTATACGTCTTAATAAGTTGTCAAATCCACCATTCTTTGATTTGTTACCGTAATAAGTTGCTTCAAATTATTAATCCATCATCATTTGAGGACAAATAAGTAACTTACCCCCTTAAACAAATAAGATTCTTCAAATAAGCTAAAAACTATCTTCAAGTAAGCTTCTTCAAATTAGCTTATATAAGCTTATAAGCATAAGCTAAAAACCTAAACCAAACACCAACTTAAGCTTATTTTGTAAACAAAAAATAAAAAAAAAAAGTCTATAAGCTTTGCTAAAAAAGTTAGGCCAAACACCCCCTTCATCTCCCTTTGCTCCTCTATTTTGCCATTTGTTCTTCCGGATGATGAAAATAATGTTGTTCCACCGCCTCTAGCCACCACTTATTGCCAACATTGTCTTATTGGTCTTACACTATCGTCATTTTAACTGTTGCCGGGTTCCATTTAGGAACCCCATGTCCCTAGGTGACAGCAGTTGTCGCAGTGGTGGGTGAGGTTTTAGATTGATCTATAATATTTTCTAATATATGCTATTATCGAGACCGTAATATTTGTAATTTGGTTTAAATCGTTTATTTACACTACAAATTCTATAGGAGAAGTGATCATGCTCTTACAAGGGACAATCATAGCACTGTGGCAGTGAGTGAAATGCCATTGATTTATGTTTACAACATAATACAACATCTACATGGATTCGGGTATGTGTGTTAAATGTAAAATGCTTTTTAGGGTCACTTTGCAAAACAGATTGTAGCTTTACAAACATAAAGTAATTACTTGCAATAACATATTGTTGTTTTGGTAATTAAATGGTTTTGAAGTGAAGCAAGCACTTGTAGCTTTGGTACTTGAATGGTTTGTTGTATAGGAAAGACCAAGACTGTTTGCAACTGTTCATGGCAATTTTTTCCACAAACAGCCTAGTCAGCATGCCACAACAGCTTTTCATTCATTCTTTCCAGAAACACTTTTTACCTACAACGATAACATATTCATTCTTCTCACAAACAACCTTATAATTTTCACATCACCAACATTGGGGACCCACCAACCACCATCCTTAAGGAAGGATCTTTAAGGATGGATGTTCTCCACCTCAACCTCCACAATACTTGTCTTTTCCATCCTTCTAACAACACTACTAGAAAACAAGTCATTTTCCCACAAAAATTTCCTACAAATTTCCTACGACAAGTAGTTCCAACAGATTTTCAACAAAAAAATTAAGCTCCAACTTTGCTACAGTATTATCTAATAAACATTATGTTAAGTCAAAATAGTTTTTGTAGGAAAGCTATAGGAAGTTTACAACCACATGAATTTGTAGCAATTTTGTAAGAAAAGTTGTTGGAAAATGGTTGAAAACGATTTTCAAGCATGTGTTTTTCCAACGTAACTTTTTTAACCTTTTTTTTGGAAAACTGTTAGAAACTGGATTTTCCAACAAATTTTTACGAATTCAGTTGTAGAAAAACATCTATTTTTCTAGCAGTGCAAATCTCCGCCACATAAGCCATGGATGGCCCTGATGCGGAAGGTCTAATGAGACACCTTGAGTTGTTTATGAACATTCAACCTTTAATTACTTTCTTTAGATTAGTTACATTGTTGTATTTTACTTAAAATAAAAATCTATAAATTTAGTTTAGAGTTTAGTGGTCCTTTGATGTGATCAAAGGGTAATCTTATTGGTCATTGATTTCAATGACTTTGTGAAGTCCTACTTAGAAACAGGTTAGGCTAAATAACACCCATGTCAATTTTGATTTTGAAATTTGAACTTCTATGTTTGTCCCAAAAGGTCCAAATTACATGAATCGATGTTTACCAAATATGAGCTCACTTAGGGTTTGTAACTGATGATTGTTGTTTGTAGATGTTAGGCAGTGTTGTAGAATAACACCAAAGAATCAAACGATTAAAGGTTTCAATCGGAGTATTATTATCAAGAACTTGAATACCAAATGATTACAGAGAAAAGAAAAAGTATTACAAAAGTGAATTGAATTGAATTACTCAGCTAAACCCTAGACTAATTCTATTTATCCCCAATTCAGTTGTTAACTGTAATTAACAACCTAACAGAAAATATTACAGAACTAACCCCTCTGACTTATTACTTTTACATAACAGACCAAAGTAAACCAACAATATCTATTTGACAATTCTAGCCCCTGCAAATTGACTTAACCAGAGTTGTCCAGATTTGACTTTAACTTTCCAACAATCTCCACCTTTAAAGATCAAATCCTGTCATTAACCAATGTTTAATCCAGCCACACAATCATCAAACTTTGTACCCGGTAATGAATTAGTCAAAAAATCTGCAAGATTGTCACTTGAACTAATATTCAAGACTTCAACTTCCTTTGAACTTATCACTTCTCTAATAAAGTGTAATCTCACATTAATGTGTTTTGTACGCTCATGAAACACACTATTCTTTGACAACTGCAATGCCCCTTGATTGTCACAAAATATAACAGTTTTGGACAAATTTACCCCTAGCTCAGAAATCATCCTCTTGAGCCAAAGAGCCTCTTTCACTGCTTCAGTCAATGCCATATACTCAGCCTCAGTTGTTGATAAAGCAACCACTCTTTGTAGCTGAGCTTTCCAACTAATTGTATTACCCATAACTTTGAACACATACCCGGTTATTGACCTACCTTTGTCAAGGTCTTTAGCATAGTCAGAGTCAACAAAACCCTCTATTTGACTCTGAATCTACCCCAACTCTTTCCCAAAAACTAAACCATGCCCCTTAGTACCTTTCAAGTACCTTAAAATCCATTTAACAGCCTCCCAATGACTCTTACCAGGAACTGCTAAATATCTACTTACCAAACTGACAGCATAACCTAGATCTGGTCTAGTGCACACCATAAGATACATAAGACTCCCAACAACATTTGCATAAGGTATGTTATCCATGCACTTGATTTCCTCTTCTGTCTTTGGTGAGTCTTGTAATGACAATTTGAAATGAGCTGCATTTGGAGTAGATACAACTTTTACGGTTGGACTATTCAGACTATATGCCTTCAAGATCTTCTCTGTATAACTTGACTGAGTCAATTTCAACACTCTTTGACTTCTGTCTCTACTTATCTCCATACCTAAGATCTTCTTAGCTTCACCAAGCTCTTTCATTTCAAATTCCAACATCATCAATCTCTTAGTTTCATCTATCTCAGCCTTACTTTGACAAGCCAATAACATGTCATCTACATATAACAAAAGATAGATAAACTTCCCACTGCTCCATTCCCTATAGTAAACACAACTATCATAGGAGCTCCTTGTAAAACCATGAGTAATCATAAAATCATCAAACTTCCTATACCATTGTCTAGGAGACTGTTTCAATTCATATAAGGATCTTTTTAGCAAACACACCTTATCCTCTTTACCCTTTTCAATGAATCCCAATAGTTGAGCCATATATATAGTATCATCCAAAAAACCATGCAAGAAAGCAGTTTTAACATCTAATTGTTCAAGCTCATAATCAAGAGCTGCAACAATTAACAAAACTACCCTTATTGAGGTATGCTTCACAACTGGTGAGAATATCTCATCCTAGTCTATACCAGCTCTTTGTGTGAAGCCTTTTGCAACCAACCTTGCCTTAAACCTTGGACCACTATCACCAAGCACACCATCTCTTTAATTTGTAGATCCATTTGCAAGTAACCAATTTTTGATCCATGGGATTGTCAACTAATTCCCAAGTTTGGTTCTTGTTTAATGAAGCCATCTCCTCCTTCATGGCCTCTAACCGCTTATCTTTTTCTTTTGAGTTGACTGCTTCATTAAAGGTCAAAGGTTCATAAATGTTTTCTTGTTCAGCAGTGCTAAATGCCACAGCAGATACATCTTCTCCAACTCTAAACCTTAGAGGTTTGAAAATATTTCTTCTAGTTCTATCTCTAGCCAAGTTATAACTAGAGGATTCTTTTAAAGTTTCCAAATCTGCCCCTGTATCTGAAGTATTAGTTTCTTCATCCTGTATACTAGACTCCACCTCAACTTGTATACTCTTAGAAACATAATTAAACTTAGGATCTATATTTCCACTAATCCCAACCACATCTCTATAAAACACATTTTCATTGAACTCTACATTCCTACTCAGTATCACTTTTGGACTGCCATTATCAACCCTCCACAACCTATATCCCTTTACTCATTCAGGGTAGCCTAAGAATATGCACTTTTGTGCTCTAGGATCCAGTTTGTCCTGACTTATATGAGCATAAGCCAGAGACCCTACTACTCTTAAGTGACTACAGTCTGGCTTCTCCCTTGTCCAAATCTCCATAGGAGTCTTCATTTCAATAGCCCTTGAAGGCGATCTGTTAACCAAATAGGCTGCAGTTGTAACTAACTCACCCCAAAAACACTTTGGCATACCTGAGCTCAACCTCATACACCTAACTCTTTCTAACAAAGTCCTGTTCATCCTCTCAGCAAGGCCATTTTGCTGAGGAGTACCAGGAATAGTTAGGTGTCTCCCAATACCCACATCTTTACACAATTTGTCAAATTCACTATTACAGAATTCCAAACCATTATCTGTCCTCAGCCTCTTAATTTTCCTATCTGTTTGGTTTTCTACCAAAGTTTTCCAATCTTTAAACTTGGTAAATGCATCACTCTTATTCCTTAACACATATACCCAAACCCTTCTGGAAAAATCATCAATTATGGACAGAAAATAACTAGCACCACCTAGAGTACCAACCCTAGAAGGACCCCACAAATCAGAGTGTACGTAATCTAAGATCCCTCTAGTGACATGTTTACCCTTATTAAACTGGACCCTTTTCTTTTTACCAAGAACACATGTTTCACGGAATCCAATATCATCTATTCTGAAATCATCAATGATTTGTTGCTTTCTAAGTTCAACCAGACCTTGTTCACTTAGATGTCCAAACCTTCTATGCAATAATATTGCATTATCTAATTTGGACACTGCAACAGATACATTACCCTGCACTACTTCACCATCTAACTGCCAGCCTAAAACCAGTCAAAACTACTAAAGCACCTTTAACAATCTTGGCTTTTCCATCCTTAAGACCTATTTGACACCCATTATTTTCAAAAGTACCTAAGGACATAAGACTTTTCTTAAGACTAGGTATATACCTGACATCATGCACATCAATTTCTCTTCCATCCTTCAACCTGAAAGAAACTGTGCCTATCCTAACAATCTGGGACTGTCATCACCAAGTTTTACCTCACCAAGATTTTCAAGCTTTAACACTTTGAAATATGATTTTACTGGTGTCATGTGAAAAGAACAATCAGAGTCCAGAATCCACCCATCCTTGACTTCATTAGTGCACACTGTCATCACATCTGAGCTTTCATATCCACCAGAAGAATCATCTTTTGAATTATAAGCCTTAGGAATGTGACCAGCCTCTACTCCTTTCTTCTTTTTCAATTCTGGACAATCTCTTTTGAAGTGTTTTTCTGAATTGCACACAAAACATCTCTTTTTACCTTTAGACTTTGATATTGGAGTATTCTTGGTTTTAGACCAACTCCTCTGTTATGTTCTTCCCCTCACAGTCAACCCTTCTCCTCCTTCTTCTTTAGAATCTGATCTTTTCTTTAGTTCTTTGGAATTAAGTGCAGCCAAGACTTCTTCCATAGTCAATGATTCTTTTGCATACATTAATGTATCAACAAATTGGTCATAAGACTGTGGAAGAGAGGTTAAGAATATAATAGCCTGATCTTCATCTTCTAATGTAACTTCAATGTTTTCTAGATCAATAACCAATTTATTGAACTCATCTGTGTGCTCTTCAATTGACTTCCCGGGAGTCATTTGAAAAGTATATAACCTCTTCTTGAGATACAGACGATTAGCAAGAGACTTGGTCATATATAATGATTCCAGTTTTGACCAAACAGCTGCAGCAGTGATTTCTTTAGACACTTCTCGAAGAACTCGATTACCAAGACTCAAGATAATGGCACTATGAGCCTTTTCGAGTATATCTATCTTTTCTTTATCCGTCAATACCTCCGGCATGTTTGGTTCCCCTAACAGAGCATCGGAGATGTCCTGGTGAACCAACAACGCCCTCATCTTCACCCTCCAAAGGCTGAAGTCGTTCTTCCCGTCAAACTTTTCTAACTCGAACTTCGTTGACACCATCGTGATCTGAACCTTCAACTTCGATTGACAGAGTAATCGTCTTCTTTGAATCGATACGAGCCTTAACTCTGATACCAATTGTTGTAGAATAACACCAAAGAATCAAACGATTCAAGGTTTCAATCGGAGTTTTATTATCAAGAACTTGAATACCAAATGATTACAGAAAAAAGAAAAAGTATTACAAAAGTGAATTGAATTGAATTACTCAGCTAAATCCCCAATTCAGTTGTTAACTGTAATTAACAACCTAACAAAAAATATTACAGAACTAACCCCTCTGACTTATTACTTTTACATAACAGAGCCAAAGTAAACCAACAATATCTATTTGACAATTCTGGCCCCTGCAAATTGACTTAACCTTTCCAACAGGCAGCAATGCTGCGTTTGAGCAATTTTTAAGACCCATTTGTGATTCCTACTTACTACAGATGGATCATAGCATTAACGAAAAGGATGAATGAAAAAGAATGAAAAGTATGAAGAACACGGAAGTTGGGTTTAAGAATATAATAAGATGGTAACTTTGTGATTCTTGCTAATTACTGAATTGGTTTATGTATCATTTGAATGCATTTAAATTTGTGCAAGGCATGTTTTTTGTGATTATGTTTTTTTATAAAGTTATTAACATTTTGTTTCACCCTTAAACTTGCATTCTTTCACATTTTTAGTATGTTAATCATATTTTTGTTTTGATGGAACATCTAAAGCTATTTTCTTTTTATAGGTTTTCTCATAATAACTCTCTGTAATAGACTAATGGCAGACAATTTAAATAATAATAATAATAATAATAATAATAATAATAATAATAATAATAATAATAATAAGAAAACGGGTATGGTTCTTGGGTAAAAAGTAAACACTACACATTATTTGAAATGTTATATCTATAATATATATAAACGGAAACATAAAAATCCTATGTGTCGCGATGTGATAGCTCCTCCTTTTTTTGGAGTCACCAGATTTGCTTGATTTTTAAATGGAGGCTTCTCATGCATTTGACCTGAATTCATGGGTATGGGTCTTATCAAACCCAGATATTCCTTAAACGGGTTATAACATCTCATTAAATTAAAAACTATCATCACCAAATTATTGATGTAAAAATCCTATAATATAGGATATACTAAAAATTAATATCTTATTTATTTTAATATATATATATATATATATTATATTAACAAACCAATTTTATAGTAAAAAGATAAACGGGTCTTGGGCCTCATCAAACCATAAGTATATTATTAACTTAAATATTATTTATAATTAAAAACCCAATTTTATAGTAAAAAGATAAACGGGTCTTGTGTCTCATCAAAACATAAGTATATTATTAACTTAAATATTATTTAATTAAAAAACCAATTTTATAGTAAAATAAATAAACGGGTTTGGGTCTCATCAAAACCATATAGCTTTTAAATCGGGTTATAACATATCATTTTTTTGTGAAACAATTTATCACCAAACCATAAGTATATTATTAACTTTCATACAATAAAAAAATATAAACTCAAAAAATAAATAAATATTAGAACAAATAATATAAAACAACCCCGTAATACGGGGGATAAAAACTAGTTATATATACTTTTAATATGTGATCATTGTTGCCATAGTGTATCATAAACAATTTTTAACAACTAATGTTCTACTGCTAAATATAAAAAGAAAAGGCAAACTTTACAATTGTTATTAAATACAGTATTTGAGGAAACTAATCTTATTCTTTATGGTAGTTAACATGTTAAAGTCCATCCTTTTGGAAATTTCATGGGGTTCTGTAAAAGAAAGTGTTATACTTGTAATTAATTGAATTCTTCAAGGTCTATTATCTCTTTCATATATAATTTAAGGGACAATTTCTAAAATAGGTCATTTGAGAAGAGAACGTCTCAAAATAGGCCAAAAGTTTTAAAACTTCCTAAATAGACTATCGAAATCCATCTCCGTCGTGACATTTGGTTTCCCGTCGATGATTTCCATCCCCCAATGGAATAGTGATACGTGTAAAGATGTTGACCCCCACCCGTGAGATTTTAAAGGAAATCCGCCTGACCCATGAGATTTCAAAGAAAAGTCGTCTGACTCGTGAGATTTCAAACCAAAACAGTCTCCTCCGTGATTTTTTGAAAAAAAAAATTAAATCCACCTCATTCCACCACTGATTCACTGCCCCCACTGCCATTTACCGGAAAAAGGAGAAGACGACGGAATCATTGATTCACCACCACCGTCGCCGCCACTTGTCGGAAACCAGAGAAGACGACGGAACTATTGATTCACCACCACCGCCATTTGCCAGAAACCGGAGAAGACGACGAATGCAGATATGTTGATGTTGGAAGAAGATGGAGTTGATTCACCATGAAATGGAGGCCAGCACGAAGACAACAATGGTCGGATATGTTGATGCTGGATGGTGAAGGCGACGTTGGCCGGATATGTTGATGTTGGATGGTGAAGGCGACGTTGGCCGGATATGGTGATGTTGGATGGTGAATATGGCGGTGGCCGGAGATGGTGAATGCGACGGTGGTTGGAGATAGTGTTAATATTTCAAAGAAGATGGTGGTGGTGGTGAATCAAAGAAATGAGATGGTGGTGAATCAATGGTGGATGGAGGTTAAGTTTTACAACCAAAAAGTTTTACAATAGATTAATTAATAAAAAAGCTAACAACCAAGAACTTGTATAATAATTTATAATTGAAGAAACTTAAGTTTTACAACCAAAAAATTAACAATAAAGTCTTTAAACAAGAGTTCGGTTTTGGTTCGGTTTCCATCTCCCAATAAGTTCATAGATGGTTTCCACATGCCCAATATCAAAGAACTTGTAAAAATGATTTTAGAAACTCAAATCTGACATTAAACATGTTTAAACAACTATTTTAACAAAACTAGTAAGCAAAAGTTCGGTTTACAGTTTAGAGCTATTTACGGTTAAACCAAAGCATAGACCCTCAAACTCATAACCATGGAACTTGTAAATAAACTAAAATGAGCAGAAGTTAAGCATGTTTAGTATGTATCAACAAGTTATATAAGTATGTATATATATCAAGAACACGATGTTCTCCATGAAGCCTTGCCTTACAAGGTCCGAAACCTCACCGACCGGAATCGGAGAAGTAACTACCAAAGGTAACAAGGGGTATTATATTATATATATGTTGTGTCACCATAAACAAGTATTAATAAGACTACATAAGCTAATTAGAATGAAAGATTAAACTCAGTTTGACTTTTGGAAGTCAAACCTTCAAGAACACTAAGAAAATAACATTAGATCTTTGATGTTTGAGAGAGTTTTTAGAGTTGTAGCAGGGGAAAATGAAGGGGAAAGAGAGTGTATATATAGAGTAATGTTGGTGGTCAAATATGGGTGTTAAACAAAAGAAGTTTCATGCAAAAAGGGGTTAAAACAAACACAAACAAACAAATAAAAGGGCTGCTGATCTGCAGCCCGTCGCGCCGCGCGACCGTAAGGTCACCCCCATCGCGTAGCGCGATGGGGTTATACACCAGCTTTTCCAAAACTTTCAAAAATGGCAGATTTAGTCCCCGGAGTTCGTTTTAAGTGATTTTACGCATTTTAAGGACCGAAATGAATGTTTTCAAGACCCAACAAGTGTAAAACAATATTGTAACATAAAAATCACCATTTTGATTATATTGAGGGTTTCGGTTTACAAAACGGGTCGGTTTACAAGAAAACGAATAAAATAACGAAAACGAAATGGACCCAAAATTGACGAATGTCACATCTCTCTCTCTCTCTCTCTCTCTCTCTCTCTCTTCATTCATATCTATGTTCTCACCGTTCTTTATCACTAGTTCATGTCTTTCTCTCCCTCTCTCACTAAAAATCAACATCATCACAATTTTTTCGGTTGCTCGAACTACCACCACCGCTCTGAAAATAGTTTGGTTTCTAAAAATCGAGCAGCGCCACCACACAAACCTACAATGGCAACTTTGACACTGGTTGACTAAGAGGTAGAGTTGCAGAGTTTGACACAAATCCGACGATGATGGTCACAATAACCAAGTTCCAGTTGTCACCATTTCTAATTGAGCATCAATCGAACCATCACCACCACTGTCACCAATCCATGAAGAAAGTATTTGATCAAATCAAAGGCCAAGCTAGTAATCTATGCGGTATTTGAAGCTAGCAAAGGTTCAATACTCCCATTGAAAAATGCAACTAAAATTAGATTATTATCAATCTTCTGCAAATTCGATTACCTAGAACAGAATAATGGGTTGTTGTTTACTTCACCAGCTTTTGAGAAACTAGATTGAAAACGGATGATTCTTAATTTTTTTAGAGTTTATATTGAAGAATGTGATTCATAGTTGTCGGAGATGAGGTCGGGAAGCTGCAATGGGTGTTGTTGAGTGATGGTGGTAGTTGGGTGTTGGTGATAGTAGATGGGAGGTGGTGGTGGTAGTTGATGGTGGTGATTGTGAATGTCGTTTTGGATGGCTCAAAGTTATTTTTTAAGTATAGATTGTTTTAAATCTTTTCTAATATTATTTACTATTTTTAATATTATTTACTGTGTAAAAATGCCACATAGCATGCCACATATTAAATCATGACACATCAGCAAGAAAACTAAAGGAGTTAGAGTCTGTTAAGTTCAGTTCAGGAGTGCCAGTAACAAATAGGGTGAAAGTTAAGAGTGGTGGGTAACAAATCAAAAGTTTGAGTGATATCAGTCAATAAGTAAAAGTTGAGAGTATTAAAAGCCACTAAATTAAATAAATTTGGCGCTCAAAATTGGTAAATGGGCTGACAAGAATATAAGAACAAAATAATATTTAAGTTGGATTTGAGCTATACATAAAAAGTTAAAGAAGAAGAAGCGCTTCTTGGGGAGGATTAAGGTGTGACAAAAGAACCCAAGAAAGATTAATGGGTGAGTTACCACAAAACATTGTGTTAATCATTTGATAATTGAGTTCTAACCAATGTTACAAGACTCGACCCAGACATTGACCTGGATATTTTGTCGGGTCAAAGGTCGGACCGAACCGGGAGGTCGGACCGCACGTCGACCCGGATGATGTCATATATGTTTCCTAAATTAGCATATATATTATTTACTAAATTAATTAAAAACAATAAAGTAAAAATGAAAAACAATTCAAAAAAAATACCATGTTTCATTTACTATCAACTATAAAACATTATTTCGTACTAAGTTTATATTTTCATTGTTAAAGGTGAATAAAGAAAACATATTGGCTGTTAAAAAGAGAACAAAGAAAAGCATGGAATAATATAATATAGAGTTAAGTGTCATTTTAGTATATGTGGTTTGACCAACTACGCAACTTTAGTACATATTCTTTATTTTGTGCAAATGGCTACCTCAGTTTCAAAAAACTTGCATTTTTAGTACTTTTTTCTAACCCCGTCTATTTTTCCGTTAAGTTAGGGATAATTTGATAACCTCGTTATTTTCTTTGTTTTTTTCTTTACTTCTAAACAGGTATATCTTGTAAACACGGAATCCACAAATCATAACATCAAAATCCTAAATCCCCAAACCCTTTCTCCATATCATCATAGGGTTTGAATTTTTACGATAATTGGAGATTTAGGATTTGGATTTTTATGTTATGATTTGGGGATATAGGGTTTACAAGATATAAGGGTTAAAAAGAAAAGAAAAAAACAAAGAAAATAACGAAGTTAACAAATTATCCCTATCTTAACGGGAAAAATAGACGGAGTTAGAAAAAAAGTACTAAAAATGCAAGTTTTTTAAAACTGAGGTAGCCATTTGCACAAAATAAAGAGTAGGTACTAAAGTTACGTAGTTAGCAAAACCACATGTACTAAAATGGCACTTAACTCTATAATATAAGTATAAGCTTAAATTGATGTGAGCCTAAAGCTTGATAAACAATTTAACCTAAATATAAATATTAAAAAAAACCAGTGTTTTGAATCCCGGCCCGGCCGGCCGGTCGGACCGGTCCGACCGAGACCCGGACCTTATACCGGGTCGGGTCAGGGTTTCGTGGGCGGCGGTCGGCCCGGACCGGCGGCCCGACGTGTGAACCGGTAAAATGCTTTTTTTTGGTCGGAAGGACACCGGAGAATGTTAACGGACCTGCTTCAAAGAAATCGGAGAAGATGAAGTGACCATATTCTTCTTCCTGAAAGGGAGCACAAGAAAGATGGTAAAAGTGTGTGATGCAAAGAACTTAGGAGGATGTGAGGACTCCATGAAAGAGAGAGTGAGATGTAAATTTGAAGCAAACGAAGAAAAAGAGAAATGATTTAAAAGAAGTATGATAGTATTGCTTTTGTCAGATTATCCTTGGGAAGCAAATATGGTCTAGAAGATTTAATTGGATTTTGGTAACATCAATAACCATTAATTATGGAATATTATAGATACAAAACAAATGAAGTAAATGTTTATTGTTAAAACAAAACTCCATCTAGTTTATATGAATGGTCGGTCATATATATAAACATTAATGCATTTTTTTGAACAGATATAAACTACATACAAAAATGTTTCTAATCAAACTTTTAGAATTATAAATTAAGTATTTATAATTTTTTTAAAATTTATAATTATATAATTTATAATATCATCCGGGTCAAACACCGGTCCGCCCTCCCGGGTCGGTCCGACCTTTGACCCGGTAAGACGTCCGGGTCTGAAAACATTGAAAAAAACCCTACACTACATTCATTTTCTTTCTTCTTTCTTATGTGTTCTTTACACGGCACCCATAACACCAGCTTCCTGAAAACTAAGCCCAAGTCAAAAATCATATTAGTTTCACCATTTTATCTATACTTAAGTTGTTTTTCCGACAATATAAGGGGTCACTGGCTGTGAGCGGCGAAGTGAGGGAAAGAATATAGGATTTGATTTTGTTAAAAGAAAAGACTTACCGGTTAACCCGGCGGTTCACCTGGTCCGGCCTGACCGCAAACTGGTAAAACCGGCCGGGTTTTTAGAAAACGGCCAAATACCATGAACCGGACCGGTGTGTGAAGCTGGTACCTAGCAGGTCCGGTCCGGGTTTAAAAACATTGGTTCTAACAATTAACCTTTATGAAAGATGATTAATGTTTAACATCTAAAAATATTTGAAATGAATAACATAATTTAGTTTTGAAATAGAAGCAATATCATATGAAAAAAATTTAAAAAGAGAAAAAAGAAAAACCTTAAACAGTTTCTTTTTTAGAAAGAAATTCTGTTCAAGTAAGCAAATAGAAAAGGTGTCATGGTTACAAGAGTCTATATATCGCATAGACTTATCAAAGTGGCCTAACCGTCGAGGTGAAGTCGGGACCTAAAAGATCAAATGAAACAAAACAGTATATAGACAAGTAAATTCCGACATATGATACTTATTTTAAACTTTGGCAATTTTATTGAATATCAAATTCCTCGAGAAAAGGTTTACATGAGATGACCATTAAGATAAGACACTAGCTACAACAATACCTAGGTGGATTTCCTTGGCAAACACCATTCTGGTATTGAATTCTTTGGCACATATGCTGGACCATGAGCTGTATACCAAAACATTCGATTAGTACATTTTGTCATTGTTAATGTTTATAAATTGCATTTGGATTTATAATATGTATGAAAACTGAATAAAACCCTCATGCCATAAGATGGAACAAATGTCATGAAAAGAAATGCCACCACGAACAACGTCAATACAAGAACACGTTGTGGCGTGAAAGCCATTACTTTGATGTTGGATATTGCTTGATATAAGAATGAAGAAACTATGGTTGTTTTGGTTGTTCAAGACTTCTTAAATAGACAAATACACTAAATGTACAAGATATTAAAATTAAATGTAAAAAATAAAAAATGTTTTTATTAACATAAAAGGAAAAGATATTAAAGTTCTAATATTGCTCAAGTTAATATATTAAATGTAAAAGATATTAATCCTGATATATTTTTCGAATATATATAATTAATTAACTCATTTATATTGTTGTGTTTGATCCCTTAAAATAATTCATGTTAATATTTATATATTTACGTTATTCATTTTTTTATAACGTTTAACATACAAAATTTTAATTTGTGTGTGTGTGCCGTTACGACATGTTTATTTTTATCTATGTCACGTCGTTAAAACCACAATAAAGTATATAAGTTTTGTTGAAAATGCAGTATGATTCACAATAGAGTAGCATTTTCTATCGTAAAGTATACCGAGTGTCCTTATTGTATCGATACTGTAATGAGTAGAACTAATACCAACCAAGTTCTTTTGATATTTAAAGAATGTTACGATGTGAGTAAACTTTTGGCTCCTTATGAAACATACCGATTTTAGTCTTTTGTTATACTAAAAATCAAATTTTGGCCCCTAATGAGTTTTATAATGATGTTTTGCTTTATCAGTAGCAAAATCTTTGACTTTCAAATAAAAGTAGCATAATTTTTATAGACAACCACTAATGCTTAAACAAAACACTTATGTCTACTTTTTAACTTTTGAAAAGACATAAACATTCGTTGGTCGCGTGTTTACATCGGATAGTGCCGCCGCGTAGCGCGACTAAGAGACCTAAAAAAGGTAAACTTGATGTGAATACTAGGGTTTCTGTTACCTGATGTGAACGGATTAGTGATAATTAGAGTTCCGAATATTAAATGTTGCTGATTTTGCAGTTACCTTACATTTGTTGCAGACGTGAACGGTACAAAGAAGTACAAATTTATGGACTAGCATCTCGCCCAAAATGAAAAAACCAAGACTGTCGTTTCAACAAACCAAGTGGCCTTTAAAACATCAACTCATGAAGATAACAAAGTCTCAGTAACAAACCGAGTAGATCCGGTTACTAAGAGATGCAACCAAATGTGAATGTAGATGTAAATGCAAGGAATTTTGGCATGTTAATGTGAATCAAACATGAGATGCAACTATGCAAGGAAGTTTATATATGAATCTAGATATATATAAGTAAAGCTTTTGTAGAAACATATTAACAAATGCTACTATAATGGGGATATTATAACGCGTAACTGTAAATTAAGTAAACAGGCCAAAAACACAATCAACTGAAAGCTCCGGCGCAACACGCCGGAAGAACTACTAGTTAAAATTGAAATGTGATGGACTTGTGGTTATATATAGTCGATGACGTAGGTGGTTGCATCGACGGCCATGATGATGGTAAGTTTCGTACTCTTAACACCTTTCATGTCTACACATCAATGAACAAAATAATGTTGTTGAACGTCGACATCCACTTGATTCCGTTTGTAAGTTTCTCATATTATTCACAATCAGTTTTTATAATTACATTAATTGTATAGTCATTGTCAGGAAAAAGTAAAAGTTAATAATTCATTAATTCATTGATGAGCAAAACAACCATTTGGTATTGTAAATACAGAATTGGTATCAAATTTTGAGTTTTCGGTAGCGGTACGGTTCGGTATTTCCTGAATTTTGCTTGACCAAACGTTTCAGTACTGGTATCAAATATTATTAATTTTCGAGCTCGGTATTTTCGGGTTGGTACCGTCTAGGGCTATTCACGAGCTGAGCCGAACCGAGCGAAGACTTGCTCGTTGCTTGGCTCATTTACAACCGAACCGAACTGCTGAAATTCGAACCGAGCGAAAACCAAAACGAGCCAAAATCGAATCGAGCATTTTTCGATCGAACTTCAAGCGATTTCGAACATTATTTATTTCTTTTTCACATTAAAACTTTTAATAAGAAACAAGTTTGAAGGTTGTAAATTATATATTTTATAAATAAAATTTGTATTTTTTAGACAAACGTTAATAGATTGTAAATTTTTATAAAAATAAGTTTAAAGTCAGATATAAATCATATAATGATAACGTAAACAGACTTATAGTATTCTAAAAAACTTAAAGCGAACAAATAAAACTATAAAATTAACGGAATAAGAAAAAGTTAAAGGGGTTAAAATAATTGTAAGCTTATATTTATATGTTTTGTCTCTATATTTATATATTTGTTCATATATAATTAAGACAGAATTACAAATTTTGTCCTTTAAAATAAGACGAATTACGGTTCGTGTCCTTTTCTAAGTTTCCTTGCAGGCGGTGTACTTTAAACTTTTTTTTCCTACAAGTTTTGTCCTTTACGCTAACTGGGTTAGAAAAAGTCAGTTAAATCCCCTCACGTGAGGCGCATGTGAGGGCATTTTGGTCTTTTTGCCTACCCTGCAGCAACTTCTTCTTCTTCTTCTTCATTTTGCAGATCTTAAGCTTCTGTTTCTGTACAAAATCCTAATTCACTAATTACTTCACTCATCACTCTCAAACCCTAATTCCCAATTTTCTCTCAGTTTCCTTAAAAAAAATGAGAGAAATCCTTCACGTTCAAGGCGGGCAATGCGGCAACCAGATCGGAGCCAAGTTCTGGGAAGTGGTGTGTGCTGAGCACGGGATTGACGTCACCGGAAAGTACACCGGCGACTCTGAGCTTCAGCTTGAGCGAATCAACGTGTACTACAATGAGGCGAGTGGCGGAAGGTTTGTTCCACGCGCCGTGCTGATGGATCTGGAGCCTGGAACCATGGACAGCATCAGATCTGGCGCGTACGGGCAGATCTTCCGGCCGGATAACTTTGTGTTTGGACAGTCTGGTGCGGGTAACAATTGGGCCAAGGGGCATTATACTGAAGGCGCTGAGTTGATTGACTCTGTGCTTGATGTGGTCAGGAAGGAGGCTGAGAACTATGACTGCCTGCAAGGTATATGTTTATTGTGATTTGTTATGGTGTTTGAAGTTATAGATCTGGTGTATTTGTATGTTTATTTGTTTGATAGGAATGCTAGATCTGTGTTTTATATGCTAGTTGTAGATCTGTAAACTGTATGAATCTGTTAAATGATGTTGTGAAGCAAGTTTGCTGTAAGTTTGACTTGGTAGAAAGCTAGATCTATTGAATTGATTGACTAGTAAATGAAGAAGAAGAAGAAGTTGTTGCAAGGTAGGCGAAAAGACCAAAATGCCCTCACATGCGCCTCACGTGAGGGCATTTAACTGACTTTTTCTAACCCAGTTAGCGTAAAGGACAAAACTTGTAGGAAAAAAAAGTTTAAAGTACACCGCCTGCAAGGAAACTTAACAAAGGACACGAACCGTAATTCGACTTATTTTAAAGGACAAAATTTGTAATTCTGTCTATAATTAAACAAAATGGCAAAACAGGTCCTTTATGTTTTCATGGTTTTTCAATAGTCGTCATTTGGAAAACTTAATGACTGAAATCATATTCCGTGTTTCCAAAATGTTGCACGTTACGTCCTTTTCCACTAACCCAGTTAATTTTTTCCGTTAACTCTAATCACATGACCTGCACGTGAGGGTAAATATGTAATTTCATTATCCAGCCATTTTGTCTTTTAAAGATAAATGCCCCCCTCTTTCTCTCTCTCTCTCTCTCTAAACCAACCTGCAACATCATCCTCTCTTTTTCTACACCATTGCTGCCGCCATCTCCGACCACTCAACCACCACATCAACATCGTCAGATCCGCCACCACCAATGACACCGGCATCTTCGTCTTTGCCAATCCTCAAGGCCCAACCAAACCTCAAGGCCAACATCATAGACATCGTCAGATCCGCCACCACCTATGACACCGACCCGACCAATCCTCAAGGCCAACGTCATCGCCCTTTCCGACATCACCGCTACCGAAACCCTAGCCATCGGAACCCTATATAACTTCCTCAACACCCCGTTTGGCGTGAAATTGAAGATCAGGGCTCCAGTTTTCATATATGCATCTATGCCGTCGGTAACTATAAAGCCTTTGTCATTGTTTCAAGGTGTTTTGGGGCTAAATTTTGTGTGATTCCGACCATTTCTAGGGTTCCGACGAGGTGGCATAGGAGGGTATAATATATTGATGATGGTGGTTTTGTGGCTGTTAAGGTATAGTTGATTGGTGGTGGTGGTTTCTGGTGGTGTGATGGTGACGATTGCCGGCCGAAGACGAACCAACAAAGTGGTGTTGCCGGAGATGGTGCCACGGTGGTAACTGCATATAATAGATTGTATTTCTGCACATACATATTTATGTATACATGTTATACATATATTATTTTAGTATCAATTTTGTGACACAACTGATGGTGGTGGTGGGTTATGAATTAAGAAGATAATGATTAAAAATAAAAAAAAAACTTTTATTTATTTAAAGTTCAAAATTCTAAGTTAATTACACAAATAACCCCTGATGGGGTAAAAAGACTAAATTGTCCTCACATGGGATGCACATGACTGAATTTAACGAGAAAACTAACCCTCGTTAGTGAAAAGGATAAACCGTGCAACGTTTTTTGAACATAAAGAATTTTTTCAGTCATTAAGTTTTCCAAATGACGACTATTCATGAAAACATAAAGGATCTGTTTTGCCATTTTGTCTATATAATTATAAATAAAATAAATAAAAAATATTCGAGCTGAACCGAACCGAGCAGATCTTTGCTCGTTGCTTGGCTCGTTTACAATCGAGCGAAAAAACGAGCGAGCAATTTCCGAGCGAGCAGTTTAGACGGCCCTATTATTCTAACGTAACCAAAGTCCAAAAGCCTTCTCACAAGTTCCACGGGCCAGGCTTGGGCTTTGTAAGGCCCATAGCATACAGGGCTTCAAATTCTCATATAATTACATAATCAAAAGCCTATTCGCCGTCCACAGGCGATTCATCCTAACCCTAAATCCTGCCTCCATATGTCTCCACCGAATTCTTCATCTTTACGGCCATAATATTACTATTCTGTAGCTATTTATGTTCATACATTGTTTAATTTCAGCATTTTTGTAATTCTTTTACATAAACGGCTTTAGAATTGATTTTGTTTTTTTTAACATGAAATTGTTTTTATTTTTAATATTTAATAATATGCGGCTGGCCGAGCTGACTGGTTTAAGTGTTACCAGACAGTAAGTTAATACAGCCGCTATATAAACTTGTGGCACAAAACCAGCTCTTGACTGTTAAAGTTACACAGTACAAGATTGATGGTGTTGCACATTGCTAGTTAGTACTTTAAAATAATTAGGCATTAAAAAACATGCAGGAAATTTAATTTTGTTTGTTTATAATAATTTTGTGTAATATCAGATTAAAAGATATAAAATTCGGCCTAACTATTATTATCATTTTCTAGAGTTGTTCACGAGTCTAGCCCGAGTAAAGCCAGGGTGGTTTCGAGCTCGGGCTTGAAATTAAATAAGGCAACTCAACTAAGTTTTTTTAGCTCGATTTTGAAGTTAAACGAGATTAAGATCGAGCCATGACCGAGCCGAACCTAGGTCGATTTTGGCTCGGTAACAAAAATGAGTCAACTCAACTCAGGATGTTCCAAATCAAGTTTTTTTAGCTAGTTTTATTCGAGCTTTTATCGAGCGAGCCACGAGCTTCGAGCTTTTTGAATAGCCCTGTCCTTTAGTGTAATATCATAAGGACATAAGGCCATTATAAATTTTAGTTGGGTTTGGTGCTGTAAAATTTGGTCAAATCTGTAGAGTACTCGGCAATTACACACTACTCGGCACCCGTCTTGAGGCGATTTTCTCTAACTCGGCTGCTCAATGATTTTTTGGAGCTAGGCGGTCAACCTGGAGCTACTTGGTGATTACTCGGATCAATTCAATCAAGTGGGAGATGAATAGCTAAGCATATTAGAAAATGAATATCAACTTTTGAACCACTTTCAATCAAATCAATCATGCCCAGTAAAATCCCACCGACAGCAAAGCTATAAGTAGGGTCTGGGGAGGGTGGGATGTAGGCACACCGTACCTCTATCCAAAGGAATAAAGAGGTGGCTTCCAGAGAGACCCTCGGCTCTAAGTACATGTGTATGAAGCAAAATAAAGGAAATCAAAGTTTAACAGTTATATAAAAACTACTACTAATTATAATATTATTAATAATAAGATCACAGTTTAACAGCTATATAAAAGCTAATAATAATAATAATAATATATGTAAGGGGAATACCATTATGGTATGTGACCTAAATAAGTTAAGTCTAAGCCCTAAGGTATTGAATTCTCTCTAAAAATCCTTAACTTTAATTCTACTTCTCCACGAATTCCTATCCTCAACCATGTCCTCGGAGAGGTTTAGGTCTATCAAATCATGCCTAATCCTCTCATCCCAAGTCAATTTCGGTCGTCCTCTACCCCTCCTCCCCTCTATAGTAATGTTTTCTACGGATCTAACAGGATTCGTCGTCTGTCTTCTCTTTACATGTCCAAACCATCTCAATCTCCACTCTCTTATCTTGTCTGCTATGTTCGCCACCCCTAATCTCTCGCGAAACACAACGTTTGTTATTCGGTCTAGCCTTGTGTGCCTTACATCCAACGTAGCATTCTCATTTCTGCTACCTCCATCTTCCGCACTTGTGCCTTCTTGATGGCCCAACAATCTGTTCCATATAGCATTGCAGGTCTAACTGCCACTCTATAGAATTTTCCCTTTAGTTTAGTCGGGAATCTCTTGTCGCACAATATACCTGTGGCTGCTTTCCATCTACACCATCCTACCTGAACTTGGTGGGTCACATCACTGTCTAATTCCCCATCGCTCTGTACAAATGATCCTAAATACTTGAACTTCGTTACCTGCGGGACCACCTGCCCTTCAATTGTGATCTGTGCGTCTTCATTGTCGTTTATCCCACCAAAATCACAGTGTAGGTACTCCGTCTTAGATCGGCTAATCTTTAAACCTTTTGTCTCTAAGGTTGTTCGCCACTCCTCAAGCCTCATGTTTAGATCTTGTTTTTTCTCAGCAAGTAACACAATATCGTCTGCGAACATCATGCACCACGGGAGAGTCCCCTGAATCGACTTTGACAACTCATCCAAGACTACTGCAAAAAGAAACGGGCTCAACGCTGACCCCCTGGTGAAGACCTACCTCTACAGGAAAGAAATCAGTATCCCCCACTGGCGCACGGACACTTGTTTCACTCCTGGTATACATATCCATAATTATCTCTATGTATTTCCTGGGCACTCTTCTACCCTCCAAGCACTCCCAGAGCACCTGTCGTGGCACACTGTCGTAGGCCTTTTCTAGGTCAATAAACACCATATGTAGATCACGCTTCTTCTCCCTATACTTTTCCATTAATCTTCTTATAAGGTGTATTGCCTCTATGGTGGAACGCCCCGGCATGAAGCCAAATTGGTTGACCGTAACCTGAGTTTCTCGTCTAAGTCTAACCTCAATCACTCTTTCCCATAGCTTCATAGTATGACTTAGTAGTTTGATTCCTCGGTAGTTACCACAACATTGGGCGTCTCCTTTGTTCTTATAGATAGAAACTACAACGCTGCTCCTCCACTGGTCTGGCATCTTACCTGATTTGAGAATACTATTGAACAGAGTAGTTAACCACATGACTCCTTCCTCCCCCAGACACTTCCACACCTCGATGGGTATGTTGTCTGGGCCAACCGCCTTAGACCTTCCCATCCTCCTAAGTGCATCCTTCACCTCTTCTCGTGTGATCCGTCGGCAGTAGCAGTTATTCGATTGTTGTCGTTGAAAGTTTGTGTTGTCATGTTCTTCTTGGTAAGCTCTCCCATTGTTAAAAAGATTGTGGAAGTAGGTTTGCCATCTTAGCTTGATGTCATGCTCCTTGACCAGTACATGCCCATCTGTATCCTTTATAAACTTCACCGGTCCTAGATCTTGCCTTCTACGCTCCCTGGCTTTGGCAATCTTAAACATAGCATGTTCCCCCTCTTTTGTTTCTAGACTTTCATACATCCGTTTAAAGGCCGCCTTCTTTGCTTCCGCCACTGCCTTCTTCGCCTCTATCTTGGCCGTTTTGTAGTTGTCCCTCAATTCCACTCGCTCCTCCTCATTCGTGCACCTCATTAGCTCCCTAAAACATCCTTGTTTGTCCCTTATCTTGTCTTGCACTGCGTCATTCCACCACCAAGACTCCATATGCCCACTTGTCTTTCCTGTTGTGACCCCGAGAGTCTCCTTTGCTACTTGGATGATCTTTGTCTCCATAGCTTCCCATATATGAGTTGAGTCCCCATTTAGTCGAGCCCGCGTATGCAGTATGAGTTTATCCTTAAACAGTAGGAGATTTTCGTCCTTCAAATTTCCCCATCGAATTCTCGGTGTACCTTTCTTCTCTCGAACAGTCAGCTTATTTCTGAAGGCTATATCTGTCACTAGTAGTCGATGTTGAGTCACAACTGCCTCCCCAGGTATGACTTTGCAGTCCTTCCACCAACGTCGGTCTCCTTGCCTCATCAAAAGGTAGTCAATTTGCGTGTCGCGTCCGCCACTGCTAAAAGTGATTAAATGAGAATCTTTTTTCCTAAAATAAGAATTTATAATACCTAGGTCATGTGCCACCGCAAACTCTAGAAGATCTGTTCCGGTCTCATTCCTATCACCAAAACCGAAACCCCCATGTACGGCTTGAAAACCATCGTTAGCCTTACCAATGTGTCCATTAAAATCACCTCCTATGCAAATCCTCTCCCCCCTAGGTATGCCCCATACAACTGCGTCTAGGCAATCCCAAAATTCTCTCTTTTCTTGATCCCCTAGGCCTACATGAGGCGCGTAGGCGGAGACTACTGCCACAACTTCGTCTCCTAGTACTAATTTCAACACCATAATCCTGTCATTATGTCTTATCACCTCCACCACACTAGTGTGTATTTCCTTAGCCACTAGAAACCCCACTCTATTCCTAGCTCCATCAGACCCCGAGTACCACAACTTATACCCATTACACTCAGCCCCTCTATGTCCTTTCCACTTAGTCTCTTGGAGACATGCTATCTGAACCCTACGTCTTTTAAGACATCTACCAATTCTAGCAACTTACCATTTAATGTTCCTACATTCCAAGAAGCCAAACGCAATATACGCTCCCTATCTTTACTCTTTCCTACACCCCTCGTTTCAGGACATGGTCTCAAGTAATAGTCATGGTTACAACGCTCTATGGTTGCAACTAATCACACAAACACAAGCAATAGAACACCAAATCAATAATAATAATAATAATAATAATAATAATAATAATAATAATAGTAACAAAAAATAATAATAATAATATTTGTTTAGATTTAAACAAATATGTATCATAAAAGCAGCCCCTTCACGATACAAGTTTTTTTTTTTAAATATGATTTAGTTTAAGCTATAATTATGATAAAATAATAAAATATTTAATAGTTTTCAACCAAGTAGATAGATATGCACAACCTGATTTTTTTTTTTTTACCCGAGAATGTGATATAGTCCAGAAAAGGTTTCCCGGATCCTTGGTCTCGTCGCTGTCGTCGTTATTTTGTTCAACCGGAAGGAATTCAGCCCACTGTTAATACCTGTAAGTAGTATTGTTGGGTAAGAAGGAACACCGTCGGAGGTACTCGTTTTGTTTTTCTCGACACAAGTGATATACGCCGTAGGTAGTGTGCGAGTAGATGTAGGACGAACTCCCCTGTAGGTCTTTGTTTCGAAATCGGTGACGTGGTGGCGATTTGAGAGGCACCTGTGATGAGGAAAAGGGAGGAGTAGAGAAGAGGAGAGACTTACCTGATGCTGGAGGATTTTCCGGTGATACCGCAGGAGAAAAGTAAACGTTTGGCAACGGTAAAGGATTGTACGGAGAGAAAAAAGTAGAGAGTTAAAAGACCTACAGGGGATAGAGAGAGTTGAACCACTTTGGTATATGATAATGTGTCATTTTGATGTATATGTATATTCACGTATTTTATTATAGTTATTAGCAAAACACATGATATTTGACTTGTATATAAATTCCTGAAAGTTAATATTGTTATAATTTGTTGTGTTTGAGTTCGAGTTTGAGGTTTATAACTTTATAATAGACCATTTACTATCTAATAATTAATGATATAAATGACACTTAAACAAAATAAAGATATATACTTTTTAACAATTGTTGATTGTAACGATTGATAATTTGATTGTAAAAATTAAGTATTGAAGAGGTAGGTCCCAGCAGAGCCCAGTTGGACCCGCAAGACTCACCTTAAACAGGGACGTCTGCGCAGTTGGACCCGCAAGACTCACCTTAAGAGGGACGTCTGCGCAAAGACCAACTGGATCCGTAGGACCAACCATGCTCAGAGAGATGACGTCCTTACGCGCAGTACGCAAGCTGTTCCCGCAGGAAAAGCCTCCCAATGGTGACGTACTCCGCCTGTTCCCGCAGCTGCGGATACTAGCCATCAGGGAAGGCTACCCGCACTAACAGCAAGGCTACACGCACAAGGCACTAACTCTCAAATAATTCAGTAATGTCACCTGAAGAGGGAATGAGCAAGTCGGGAATACTCCCGCCCAAAGCCGGGAATTCTCCCGCCCAAATGAGCCAGTCCGTACGCTACTGGAGGACCTTTTGTACTATACCTGCCAAGGTATGGACAAAAGATCTGACCAAAGCTGCGACAGCTCACTGACAACAGTACGACGAGCAGCACGCTCTAGTACTTAATGTCATTATCAGCCGCTGCCTACTCACCAACCCTTGTCGTGGCACGTACATAGCCTGCAGTTGGTGGAAAAGGAATAGTACACAGCCGGCCATGTCACTATCAGCCGCTGCCTACCCACCAACCACCAGCACGGCACGTGCGTAGCCCACAGTTGGTAGAAAAGGAATATTATACAGCCGGCTGTACCTTCTTGAACACCTACCTTCGGCTATAAATACTCCAACACCTTGGAACGGTATCATTATCTTATATCTCCATATATTATCTGATATCTGCTCTAGCAATTTCTCTTAATATACACTTATATTCAAGAGCAATCTAGTCTGATTCTCACGCCGGAGGGTGGTCACAAGGAGGTACCCCCCCTTCTCAGTGACGAGCTCACGGTGTCTGTTTTGCAGGTCATCAGAGGAATAACCATCTTTGCCGGACCTAACCCTCGTGGGAAACATCTACTTAACCCCCAGATTATCCGTAATCTGCCGGGGTCACTTAGTGTTTCTTCATTGGCGTCATCCGTGCATAAAAGCTAGAACTTATTCTTTCAGTTTTTTCAAAACTTCTGGAAAGATGGTTAACGTTACTCCGGTCCCGAGGCCAGCGAGTGACCAAGAAACCCCGGTAATCACAACCCCAGCTACTGGGAGGAACACCGGCGAGTACACAAATTTTACGAACACTACCCCGGTTACTCAAGCCGGGGCAAGTGCAGTAAATTTTACGAACACTACCCCGGTTACCCAAGCCGGGGCAAGTGCAGTAAACAATCATCCCCTGGGATTCATTAATACCCAGGCGGAAAGACAACAGACGAGGCTCCCCCGCCAAACACTTGATCAAGTTAAAGCGTGGGCGGAAGCACGTCAGAATGAATTCCAAGTTGAGTTGGACGAACGCTTACGTTCACTCCAACAGGCTGACAAATTCGGAAGCACTCGACAACAGCTCAACATGAGCAATGAGTGCGAGTCCTCGGACGATGATCGGGAGGAATCCGACAGTGACGCAAACCTTCGCCATAGGGCGAAAGGGAAGCGTAACGAAACGGCCTTCCAACCGAGAAGGAATTTTGGAGAAACCTTCAAACAAAGGAACGCGGGGGGAAACCCACGTGACTTCTCCAAAACCTTTAGACCAACTGCTGCAAATGCGGGAACATCCAAGTTTGCAAGGGACATTGCGGAAGCAATCGCCACGAAGAGTGCCAAGCAGATGCCCAACATCGGCACTTATGACGGTATATCCGACCCAGACGATCACTTGAACAGATTCATAGCGGGGGCAACCGTCAGCAACTGGACGGAACCCACGTGGTGTTATATGTTCCAGATGACGCTGGTTGGAGCGGCTAGAGCGTGGTTTGACCGTCTACCGATCCACCACATCTACGATTGGGCGGACTTCCAACACAAGTTTAGCCAACACTTCAGTCAACAGAGGAAATATACTGAAGAGCAGTGGACGATCCTCAACTGCGTTAGAGAGGAGGATGAATCTTTACTAGACTTCATCACTCGCTTTAACTCGAAAAAGCTGAGTCTGGGCACCATAAGCGAAGATCTTGTTCGCGCCGCTTTCATCCAGGGCGCCGAATACCCGGAGCTTATCCGCACATTGACGGGTAAAGACGGCATGCCATCCACATGGGATGCCATCATGACGGCAGCCAAGCGCTTTGCCGAAACGGAGAAGCAACTGGGTAGGGATCTCCCTCAAAGTACAAACCTCTACACGCAATGGACTAGGGGAAACAACGTCCGGACCGCCCGGCAAAACAAAAAGAGGAAGCTAGGCATTTGGCAGTCAAGGGTGAACTTTGACACCTCATCCAGCTCTCGCTCTTTAGTAAGCGGAAGGGATAACACGCACCTATCAAGCCGATACCCCCGGTGGACGCCGCTCACCAAAAGCGTCACACAGATATTTGCCACTGAGAAACTCCCATGGCCAAAAGCTCCAACGGTCCGGCACCGACCTGACGCGGATCAGAGCAAATCTTGTGACTTCCACGGGACAAAGGGTCACACCACTGAGACGTGTATATCCTTGAGGGATATTGTTGAAACATTCGTCAAGGATGGAAAACTTACACACCTTGTGGCATCAATCAAAAATGGAGAGAAGAATGATAACCGATACAAAAGCAACGGACGAAAGCCCGTTGACATCAGCATCCACATGGTTCATAGTAACATCAGAGGAAGAAAAAGACGAACGACAGAACCATACGCATGGAAGGAAGCTGAGGTGCGCTTCCCGCGAATGCCAGGAGGACCCAGCAAAGAAGGCCCTATCGTCATCAAAAGCCAGCTGGGGCACTACATCACTTCCCGCACTTTTGTTGACAACGGCGCCTCGTCAACGGTTATGTACAGGCAGTTCTTCGACAAACTAGACGACGAAGACAAGGAACGCCTAGAAACGGTCTACGCCTCGATGGAAGGGTTCAACGGCAGCACAAACACCCCCCTGGGTATCCTATCTTTCCCCGTCATTCTCACGGACGGGAAACACTCCCGCACAGAAGACGTGGACTTTGTCGTAATGAGGAAGCCACACCACACATACGACATTCTCTTCGGGAGAGACGGGATGGCAAGATTCAACGCCGTGGTATCTTCAGTCCACGGCATGATGGGATGGCCAACAGCTGAGGGTGTAGCGATGATCATCGGTATTCCCCAGGTATGCATCGCATCTGTCTCATCAACACCTAAACCAAAGATGGCTAAACCAACCATCACCGAACCAGAAGAATGGGCCTTCAATGGCAAATACCCTGACCAGGCTGTTACCATTGGCCCAACAGTCACTGATCCTACGCGCACATTACTCAAACGCTTACTACAGAAAAATGCTGACATCTTCGCGTGGACACCAGCTGACATGACTGGTGTACCCCGAAGTAAGGCAGAGCATAAGCTCAAGTGTGACCCGGCCTTTACACCAGTCATACAAAAGCGCAGAGTAATGGGGGCGGAACAAGCTAACGCGTGTAGAACCCAAGTCAAGGAACTCCTTGACGCGGGCATCGTACGCGTTAGCAGATATCAAACATGGGTTGCAAATCGCGTCATAGTACCAAAGTCTAACAAACAATGGCGCATGTGCATAGATTTCAAAGACTTGAACAAAGCATGCCCCAAAGATTGTTACCCGTTACCCGAAATTGATCTTAAGGTAGATTCGTTAGCACCGTTTCGCCTTAAATGCTTCATTGATGCGTATAAGGGGTACCATCAAATCCACATGGCCGTTGACGATCAGGACAAAACCGCATTTCGGACGCCCGATGGCACATTTTGTTATCAAATGATGCCATTCGGACTTAAGAATGTCGGGTCCACATACCAACGCCTGATGGACAAAGAGTTTCACGCCCAAATTGGGAGGAACTTGGAAGTTTACATGGATGACTTGGTCATCAAAAGCCTTGACCCAGAAACGATGTTGAAAGACATCGAAGAAACTTTCAACACACTCAGAAAGATAAACATGAAGCTCAACCCGAGCAAGTGTTCCTTTGGGATGGAAGAAGTGAAGTTCTTAGGAGTCATTGTTACTAAAGATGGCTTCAGAGCGAAACCTGAAAAGGTCAAAGCCATTATCAAAATGGAATCACCTACTACCATCAAGCAAGCTCAGACACTGAATGGACGCCTAGTCGCCCTTAACCGCTTTTTGGCAAACCATGCGGATAGATCGTTCCCATTCGTGTCAACGCTGAGAAACTGTTTAAAGAAAACGCACTTCCGCTGGACACCAGAAGCGGAGGCAGCTTTTCAGGAAATTCGGTCACGCTTGATCGAACTCCCAACGCTCACAGCACCAGAAGCGGGGGAGGAATTAATCCTATACCTCTCCGCCACAGATAGAGCAACCGGGGCCGTCCTGCTAGTCGAGCGAAAAGGCATCCAGATGCCAATCTACTATGTTAGCCGTGTCCTAACAGACGTAGAAACCCGGTACTCTACCCTGGAAAAATTAGTCTTAGCACTTGTACAGGCTTCACGCAGGCTAAGACGATACTTCCAAGGTCACCCAATCACCATTCTCACCAACTTCAAACTCGCAAACGTTCTAGGCAAACCCGAATTGTCGGGACGCCTAGCCAAATGGGCAATAGAATTGGGAGAATACGCGATTAAGTACAAGCCGAGGCCAGCCATAAAAGGCCAGGTCTTGGCCGACTTTATTGCAGAAGTCCCCGCTTCGCGGGAGAAAGAGTGCCAGGAGGAGGCTCAACCCTCTCCAGCACAGGACATCGATGATGTCTGGCGACTCTACACTGATGGAGCAGCCAGCAACGAGGGCTCAGGCCCAGGGTTGAAACTAACCAACCCAGCAGTCCAAGAATACACTTACGCTATTCGACTGGATTTTCCAAGTACGAATAACGAAGCTGAGTATGAAGCATTCTTGGCCGGGCTAAGAATTGCGCGGAAGATGGGAGTGAAGAACTTGGAAGCCCACGTGGATTCCATGTTAGTAGCCAACCAAATAAACGGGACATACACGGCCGTGAACGACACAATGGCCCTGTACCTCGCGCAAGCAAAAACCCTTATGCGCGATTTTAACGATTGTAAAGTCATACACGTCAAGCGTAGTGAAAACAAATCTGCGGATGCGTTAAGCAAGCTTGCATCATTGGCCATCACCCACTTGGGAAAGGACATCCGCATTGAACTCCTGGGAGCACCCTCAGTCCCGCACAAGGAAATCTGTGTCATCCAAACCGGCACAGAAACGTGGATGACACCAATAATAAATTACCTTGCGGCGGGTATACTACCAGAGTCAAAAACACAGGCAAGAAAACTACGCTGTAAAGCACTGAACTATCAACTCATCGATGACATCCTTTACAGACGTAACTTTCTTGGCCCACTCCTACGATGCGTAGACGACCAAGATGCTGGCTACCTCCTAAGGGAAGTACACGAGGGCATCTGTGGGATACACGCAGCTCCACGCGGTGTTGTAGCTAAGCTAAACAACGCGGGATATTTTTGGCCGGGGATGCATACGGATGCGCTGGCATACATCAGAAAGTGCAGGTCTTGCCAACTCTACGCGCCCAACACGCATCGCCCGAAGAATGAACTGGTTCCAGTCACCTCTTCAAGGCCATTTCAAAAGTGGGCCATCGATGTGACGGGCCCATTTCCCACAGCAGCAGGGAACGTTCAGTATCTAGTGGTAGCCATCGACTACTTCACCAAGTGGATAGAAGCAAAACCATTAGCCCAAACAACCGCAAAACATATCAAAAAATTTATTTGGGAATTTATTATTTGTCGTTTCGGACTTCCACAGAATTTGGTGAGCGATAACGGCACCAACTTTGCTGACAAGAAGCTACAACAGTGGCTGAAAGAACTTCAAATCACCCACACCTTTACCTCAGTGGCGCACCCACAGGGTAATGGTGAGGTGGAAAGAGCAAATAAGAGCATCGTCGATGGCATAAAGAAAAGACTCCTGGAACACAGATCCGGCTGGGTGGACGAAGTTCCACACGCCCTTTGGGCAAACAGAACAATGAAAAAGGCAAGCACGGGAGAAACCCCATTCAGCCTCACTTATGGCATGGAAGCCATGGTCCCGGTCGAAATTGGTCTACCCTCACCAAGGGTCATGATTCAACCAGAAGACAATAATGCAGAAAGACGGTTAGACCTCATGCTAACCGAAGAACGCAGAGACTTAGCCGCAGCGCGTGAAGAGAATTACAAGCGACAAATGCAAAAGTACTACAACACGCGGGTAAAACTCTGCAACTTCAATGTAGGAGACTACATATTGCGTAACAACGAGGCTTCGAACCAAGAGCGCCCAGGAAAGCTGGCCCCGGTCTGGGAAGGTCCATACATTATCAAAGAAGTCTTGGGAAAGAGCGCATACCGGCTCGAAAGGCTCGATGGCACTCCCGTCCCAAGAACATGGAATGGAGCTCAATTACGCAAATGTTACATGTAGATCAATTCCAAACTTATAAAGAAACGGCCTGGAGCCACTTCTAATGGAAATGATTCTCCTTTATCACATTGTGTTGATCGCTTTACATTTATACTTATGAACTTTCCGGACGGATATGCCGGTATTCACCGCATAAATAGGGAAAAAAGTCGTTGCGTGTGGACGGCGGCAAAACCCTCATAAACACAAGAAACGGCAAAAGTTTCTAAGGAAAAGATGAGGAAAACCTTCACGCAGGTCAGTTATAGGTAAAGTTTGGTCATCCTACTAAATGAAAGTGACGGTCCTACCCGCACAACCATGATAGAGGAAACTGAACATTAACCTATTGACAACCGCGCGTCGAAAGGTTAACTTATTCAAAATACTGGGAAAATTGCTAAGTTAAACTAAAATATGCATGAGCAAGTCATATAACGTTTATAACGCAAGTCAAAAAGATTCAAAAGTAAGCGGGACTATACCCCCTTACCTTGGCAACCAAGTAACTATAAGACAGGTGCGGGTACAGTGTCAAGGCAAAACCCTTCACATACTTAGCACCTGCAGGGAATTGAAGCCAACAATACCTTGGAAGTAAAGTAACTATAAGACGAGTGCGGGTACAGTGTCAAGGCAAAACCCTTCACATACTTAGCACTCGCAGGGAATTGAAACCAAGAAGGATCTTCTGAGCCATGCTTGCGGAAACGGAAATAACATCCCCGCATAGCGGAAACGTTGAGAACTAGATTGTTTGAAGCTCCAAGATGGAATTGGTTGTTTAACATAATTGATCACTATGTTTAAAACTACCAAAACCTCATGGAGAATCTACACAAGTGGAACTCAACGCTCCTGACTTGCGAGGAGGTTACAGACCTACCCGCATCATACCCAAAGATCAAGCAGAAAAGTCGGGAATTTCTGCACGTGACATTAGGACTTCCGCGGGAAGAATCCCCATGGAAAACCTTAAAACTAAACCCTTTTCAAAACCCCTTGCTTAAGTCCAAAAGTTCACCTCACTTATTAACAATTCATGAGAAGAACATTGGACTGGGGGGACTTGAAGAGGTAGGTCCCAGCAGAGCCCAGTTGGACCCGCAAGACTCACCTTAAACAGGGACGTCTGCGCAGTTGGACCCGCAAGACTCACCTCGAAGAGGGACGTCTGCGCAGTTGAACTCGCAAGACTCACCTTAGAGGGACGTCTGCGCAAAGACCAACTGGATCCGCAGGACCAACCATGCTCAGAGAGATGACGTCCTTACGCGCAGTACGCAAGCTGTTCCCGCAGGAAAAGCCTCCCAATGGTGACGTACTCCGCCTGTTCCCGCAGCTGCGGATACTAGCCATCAGGGAAGGCTACCCGCACTAACAGCAAGGCTACACGCACAAGGCACTAACTCTCAAATAATTCAGTAATGTCACCTGAAGAGGGAATGAGCAAGCCGGGAATACTCCCGCCCAAAGCCGGGAATTCTCCCGCCCAAATGAGCCAGTCCGTACGCTACTGGAGGACCTTTTGTACTATACCTGCCAAGGTATGAACAAAAGATCTGACCAAAGCTGCGACAGCTCACTGACAACAGTACGACGAGCAGCACGCTCTAGTACTTAATGTCACTATCAGCCGCTGCCTACTCACCAACCCTTGTCGTGGCACGTACATAGCCTGCAGTTGGTGGAAAAGGAATAGTACACAGCCGGCTATGTCACTATCAGCCGCTGCCTACCCACCAACTGTCACACCCGGCCCTGAACGGCGGAAACAGCCGGGCGCGCGCGAGTGGGGATTGATACTTAAGCACGGGCCATTGCAAACATTCAAAGTAAGATTTTCATTGCGCGTGAAATGTTTAATACAAATACATTACATTGTTTAAAAATTACATAAAAACATCCAAGTGTAAAAACTGTTGAAGATTTCCACGCCATATCCCCTTGCGCGGCGGGAACAACCGTGCGCATCGAAGGGATAGAACTAAAATCTTCCAAAAAGCTAGTTTTAGATGTTCAGCGTGAGGTGCTCTAAGTGTGACTCCATGCGCTACTTAGTTATCTCCTGAAAGACACGTAAAACATTTGAATCAGTATAAACTGAGTGAGTTCACAAGTTTTAGTAACTTGATAAATCGTATTGCATCATAATCTTGATAAAAATCATTCTGAAACATAATTCTGATAGCATCATTAAAACACATGCTTGGTAAAACATAGTTCTATCAACATATTCTGATAAAATCGTTCCGCGGGTTACGCTGCGAACATTTCTGGGAACTGTGCTCGTCTGTGTAAGTGGCGCTGCCACTACGAGCGAAACAAGTAATACCGTCCCGCGGGTTACGCGCGGACACTTCTGAAAAACCGTGCTCGTCTGTGTAAGTGGCGCTGCCACTACGAGCGAATAATACCGTCCCGCGGGTTACGCGCGGACGTTGTGCCGGAAAACAAGGCGCTCGTCTGCGTAAGAGGAGCGACCTCTACGAGCGGGCTCAATCCCATAGTACTGCCCCGTTCTAGGCACTCGTCTGTGTAAGAGGTGCGACCCCTACGAGTGGGTGGATCAAACCAGCAGTCCCTACCCTTAGAGTTCCAATGGTAAAGTGATCACTTACTCGAATCTGGTGCACTAACATCGAAAAACCATAGATAACCGTTCGCATTGCTCATCATGAAACATAACTTAAACACATAATCGCTTGCATAGCTTGTAAGTATACCATGATAAAACATTATTTAAGTACGTGTCCCTCGCCCCGAAAACAGTTTAAAAATAGTGAAAACAGTGAAAATAGGGGCTGTGAGACTCACCTGTGGTTCTTGTTAAGGGATTTAATCGAGATTCGGGTTTTCTTGGTGTTGGCCTTTGAATTTGAAGGTCTAGAATACGATTAAATATATATATTAAGATCAAGAAATAGGAGAATGTAAGGGTTGGAAAGTAGATCTCAGGGTTATAATCTCGGCTTACCTAGTAACAGGATCGGAAATGAAAACAACGGATGCTTTGGGAGATGATTAGTGCAAGTTTGCAGTTCTTAAGAGAGAAGTTTGAAGTGTGTTTGGGTGATAATTTGGGTTTCATATTTATAGGCAAACTCAAGGGAACACAATCCCTTGCTTTAGGGGATTGTAATCTTTTCATATCTAGGTGTAATGATGATAAAGTATGGAAATTATTATTATTTATTTAAAAGTGGAGGAGTGGATAAAAGATCTTGATTTGATTTGGACAGGACATGCAGGTCTGGGGTTGGTGAGAATAGGGTGGTTGACAGTTGACTTTTCATGTTACAGTGTGCTTTTTCAGGTACTTTTGTCAGTGTACAGTAAAGAGTGGAAAATCTCTGAAACACGCTACTGTTTCCTTTTGGGCGGGAGTAATCTCCTTACATCTGGAGAATAGACTAAGTGTTCTGCGCGTATAACTTTGTGCGCATAGCTTTCTGCGTGAAGGACATTTCTTTGCTGCGGGTAGGTGCGTAACCTTCTCGCAGTTAGGGACATTGAGTTTCATTTGTAGATTCTCCAGGTGGTCTTGGTATTTCAACATAGTGATCAGTTATGTTGAAGTCAATTCCATCTTGGAGCTTCAGACAAACTAGCTCTCAATGTTCCCGCCATGCGGGGAGGTTAGTTCCCTTCCGCACGCGCATAAACGATTTAGGATGCACCCGCCTTAGCATCATGCGGGATGGTCAACCCATTAGACAACATAACGTTAAGGTACATGAAAACATAAAGCCAAAACATTCGCGCATGGCGCATATAACATATGCCCACGCTGGTTCTTAACATGGCGCGCTCGCGCAGGGCGCACATAATATGCCCGCGCTGACTAACATGGCGCGCTCGCGCAGGGCGCACATAACAAATGCCCGCGCTGACTAACATGGCGCTCTCGCGCAGGGCGCACATAACAAATGCACGCGCTGATTAACATGGCGCGCTCGCGCATGGCGCATATAACATAATTACCTAATATTTAGGTTGATTACTTGGTTTAAGGGATTGGGAATTTACCGGGTGTCACATTCTCTCCCTGTTAAGCGAATTTCGTCCCGAAATTTAGGAGACGTTGCTGGCAGAAGCCATGCTCTGAAAGAGGTGTGGGTATTTCTTGCGTATTTGATCTTCTCTTTCCCAAGTGAATTCAGGCCCACGCCTTGATTTCCATTGAACCTTTACTAACTTGATTTTGCTTCTGCGTAACTTTTGTTCTTTCCAATCGGTTACTGCTATAGGTTCTTCTACGAAGTGCAGCTGTTTGTCGATGTGAATCTCTTCCAACGGCAAAATCAACGTTTCGTCAGATAAGCACTTTTTGAGGTTGGACACATGAAACGTATCATGAACTCTACTGAGTTCGGCGGGTAAACGGAGTTTATAAGCAACCGGACCGATCCTTTCCAGGATCTCAAATGGTCCAATGTAGCGCGGATTCAACTTTCCTCGCTTGCCGAAACGGGGGACTCCTTTCCATGGAGAGACTTTCAAAAGTACTCTATCCCCTACTTGAAACTCCAACGGTTTCCTTCGCACATCTGCGTAGCTCTTCTGTCTGTCGCGCGCTGTCTTAAGGCGATCCCGTATCTGAAAGATCTTGTCTGTTGTTTCTTGGATCAATTCTGGACCAGTCATTTGCTTGTCACCCACTTCAGCCCAGCACAGTGGGGATCTACACTTGCGCCCATACAAAGCTTCAAACGGCGCAGCCTTGAGGCTTGTGTGATAGCTGTTGTTGTAAGAAAATTCAACCAATGGGAGATGAGTATCCCAGCTACCTCCGAAATCGATCGCGCACGCGCGTAGCATATCTTCCAATGTCTGGATTGGTCGCTCGCTTTGCCCATCCGTTTGAGGATGATAAGCTGTACTCATATCAAGGCGAGTACCTAGAGCCCCTTGTAACGATCTCCAAAATCTTGAGGTGAACCGACTATCTCTATCAGAAATGATGGACACCGGGACTCCATGTTTTGAAACTACTTCTCGAATATACAATCGGGCTAACTTTTCCATCTTATCGGTTTCCTTGATCGGCAGGAAGTGCGCTGACTTAGTTAGCCGATCCACAATAACCCAGATCGTGTCGTAACCCCCAGGTGTCCTTGGCAGTTTGGTGATGAAGTCCATAGAGATTTGTTCCCACTTCCACATGGGAATTTCTGGCTGCTGAAGCAACCCTGATGGTTTCTGGTATTCAGCCTTCACCTTCGAACACGTCAGGCATTTACTGACATACGTCGCGATGGCGCCTTTAAGATTGGGCCACCAATACAGCACTTTAACATCTTGGTACATCTTGTCTGCGCCAGGATGTACGGAATACCGCGTCTTGTGAGCTTCGTTTAATACTTGCTCGCGCAATCCTCCCTTGAGAGGGACCCATATGCGGTTAGCAAAATATCGAGTGTCGTTCTCTTTGAGCTCCAAATCCTTAATCATACCCCCAAGGGATTCGTTTTTAACAAACTCTGGTTTCAAGGCTTCTTGCTGAGCGTCTCGGATGCGGGTAGAGAGATCTGTGTGAATGGTCAACCTTAGAGCCTTGACTCGTAGCGTTTTTATTCGCTCCTTCCTACTTAGCGCGTCTGCTACCACATTCGCCTTTCCAGGGTGGTACTTAATTTCACAATCATAATCATTCAACAACTCCACCCATCTTCGTTGCCTCATGTTTAAATCCTTTTGATCAAATATATGTTGAAGGCTCTTGTGATCCGTAAAGATTATACACTTTGTACCATAGAGGTAATGGCGCCAAATCTTTAGCGCGAAGACAACCGCTCCAAGTTCCAGATCATGCGTTGTGTAGTTCTTTTCATTGGTCTTGAGTTGGCGCGAGGCATACGCTATGACTTTGTCTCGCTGCATAAGGACACATCCGAGTCCCTGATGTGAAGCGTCGCAGTAAACGACGATGTCATCCGTCCCCTCGGGCAGAGACAGAATTGGCGCACTACATAACTTCTGTTTTAACATTTGAAATGCTGCTTCCTGACTTTCGCCCCAAACAAACTTCTTGTCTTTCTGAGTTAGCGCGGTCAGAGGTAGAGCTATCTTGGAGAAGTTCTCAATGAAGCGTCGATAGTAGCCAGCTAGTCCTAGGAATTGCCTCACCTCAGTTGGGGTTTTTGGCGCTTCCCAGTTTTCGATGGCCTTGACTTTGGAAGGATCAACGTGTATTCCTTTCTCGTTTACAACATGACCGAGAAAGTGAACTTCTCTAAGCCAAAACTCACATTTGGAAAACTTCGCATACAACTTTTCTTTCCTCAACAATTCCAAAATCAATCTCAGGTGTTGCTCATGCTCGGCCATGGTCCGAGAGTAAATCAGAATATCATCTATAAACACAATCACAAACTTGTCCAAGTATGGTTTGCACACGCGGTTCATCAGATCCATGAACACAGCCGGCGCATTAGTTAGCCCGAAAGGCATCACTAAGAACTCATAATGGCCGTATCTAGTTCGGAAGGCTGTTTTCGGCACATCTTCCTCATGGACCCTAAGTTGGTGGTATCCTGACCGTAGATCTATCTTCGAATAATAACTGGATCCTTGCAACTGGTCAAATAAGTCGTCAATCCTCGGTAAGGGGTACCGATTTTTGACTGTCAGCTTATTCAGCTCCCTGTAGTCAATACACATCCGGAAGGAACCATCCTTCTTCTTAACAAACAGTACTGGAGCTCCCCAAGGTGAAAAGCTTGGGCGTATGAAACCCTTATCCAATAGTTCCTGTAACTGATTGGATAGCTCTTGCATCTCAGATGGAGCTAATCGATAAGGCGCTCGAGCTACTGGCGCAGCTCCTGGGACTAAATCAATACGAAATTCGACTTGTCACGGCGGCGGTAATCCGGGCAAATCTTCAGGAAAAACTTCTGGAAATTCGCGCACTACTGGTAAGTCTTCTATTCTTCGCTCATCTCCTTTCTTCTCTACTACATGCGCCAGGAAGGCGTAGCACCCTTTCCTTAGGCACTTGCGCGCTTTTAGGCACGAAATTAGTTTCGTCGCAACTCCCCTTCTTTCCCCTTGAATCACCAAGGTTTCTCCGTTCAACAGTGGGATCCGAACCTGCTTCTCATGGCAAATAACTTCCGCGCGGTTCTCGACTAACCAATCCATACCTACCACAATGTCAAAACTTCCCAAGTCTATTGGTAACAAGTTAATATTGAACCCGTGACCTCCCATGACTATAACACATTGCTCAGTTCTTCCCAGGTCTTGTGAAGAGCAACTTCTCACCCCAAAGTCTTCACTTGAAGCTTCCACCAAGACGAAGCTGCTTCTTGGAACATGCAGGTCGCGTAAAGGACCTTCTGGTTCGCACTACATCTGCTAATGGAGAGAACTGTCTCCATCTTGTCAATCCAGTTGTAGAGCCCAATGGCCCCTTCGGTACCCTTGAATGGCCAAGGCCTACAGGCCATAAATGTCTTATAGGAGCATCCTTTGTCCAAGGCTCCTGATTCGGGTTCTGGGGTCTCGTTCTGACGACCCTGACTTGATTCGGCCTTGCTGGCCTCATGTGTTGCGATTGCTTGCGCGATTATTTCCGCGAGTTCCTCGGGTGTCATGGTAATTCCCTTGGCTTTAGTTGGAGGCATTCTCGCTTTAAAAGAGTGAAAACATATCAATCTTAGCGCATGTATTCTGAGCACATAATATTATCATTATTTACTAGACACTGTGTGACCCGTGTTCCTAAGTGTGTGTATAGTTTCTTTTGAAAATATTTCATGCGATTTCCCCCAACGGTTATAGTCTAGGTTAAAACTTCTTTTCCTAGTTCGCTATAACCAGTGCTCTGATACCAATCTGTCACACCCGGCCCTGAACGGCGGAAACAGCCGGGCGCGCGCGAGTGGGGATTGATACTTAAGCACGGGCCATTGCAAACATTCAAAGTAAGATTTTCATTGCGCGTGAAATGTTTAATACAAATACATTACATTGTTTAAAAATTACATAAAAACATCCAAGTGTAAAAACTGTTGAAGATTTCCACGCCATATCCCCTTGCGCGGCGGGAACAACCGTGCGCATCGAAGGGATAGAACTAAAATCTTCCAAAAAGCTAGTTTTAGATGTTCAGCGTGAGGTGCTCTAAATGTGACTCCATGCGCTACTTAGTTATCTCCTAAAAGACACGTAAAACATTTGAATCAGTATAAACTGAGTGAGTTCACAAGTTTTAGTAACTTGATAAATCGTATTGCATCATAATCTTGATAAAAATCATTCTGAAACATAATTCTGATAGCATCATTAAAACACATGCTTGGTAAAACATAGTTCTATCAACATATTCTGATAAAATCGTTCCGCGGGTTACGCGCGAACATTTCTGGGAACTGTGCTCGTCTGTGTAAGTGGCGCTGCCACTACGAGCGAAACAAGTAATACCGTCCCGCGGGTTACGCGCGGACACTTCTGAAAAACCGTGCTCGTCTGTGTAAGTGGCGCTGCCACTACGAGCGAATAATACCGTCCCGCGGGTTACGCGCGGACGTTGTGCCGGAAAACAAGGCGCTCGTCTGCGTAAGAGGAGCGACCTCTACGAGCGGGCTCGATCCCATAGTACTGCCCCGTGCTAGGCACTCGTCTGTGTAAGAGGTGCGACCCCTACGAGTGGGTGGATCAAACCAGCAGTCCCTACCCTTAGAGTTCCAATGGTAAAGTGATCACTTACTCGAATCTGGTGCACTAACATCGAAAAACCATAGATAACCGTTCGCATTGCTCATCATGAAACATAACTTAAACACATAATCGCTTGCATAGCTTGTAAGTATACCATGATAAAACATTATTTAAGTACGTGTCCCTCGCCCCGAAAACAGTTTAAAAATAGTGAAAACAGTGAAAATAGGGGCTGTGAGACTCACCTGTGGTTCTTGTTAAGGGATTTAATCGAGATTCGGGTTTTCTTGGTGTTGGCCTTTGAATTTGAAGGTCTAGAATACGATTAAATATATATATTAAGATCAAGAAATAGGAGAATGTAAGGGTTGGAAAGTAGATCTCAGGGTTATAATCTCGGCTTACCTAGTAACAGGATCGGAAATGAAAACAACGGATGCTTTGGGAGATGATTAGTGCAAGTTTGCAGTTCTTAAGAGAGAAGTTTGAAGTGTGTTTGGGTGATAATTTGGGTTTCATATTTATAGGCAAACTCAAGGGAACACAATCCCTTGCTTTAGGGGATTGTAATCTTTTCATATCTAGGTGTAATGATGATAAAGTATGGAAATTATTATTATTTATTTAAAAGTGGAGGAGTGGATAAAAGATCTTGATTTGATTTGGACAGGACATGCAGGTCTGGGGTTGGTGAGAATAGGGTGGTTGACAGTTGACTTTTCATGTTACAGTGTGCTTTTTCAGGTACTTTTGTCAGTGTACAGTAAAGAGTGGAAAATCTCTGAAACACGCTACTGTTTCCTTTTGGGCGGGAGTAATCTCCTTACATCTGGAGAATAGACTAAGTGTTCTGCGCGTATAACTTTGTGCGCATAGCTTTCTGCGTGAAGGACATTTCTTTGCTGCGGGTAGGTGCGTAACCTTCTCGCAGTTAGGGACATTGAGTTTCATTTGTAGATTCTCCAGGTGGTCTTGGTATTTCAACATAGTGATCAGTTATGTTGAAGTCAATTCCATCTTGGAGCTTCAGACAAACTAGCTCTCAATGTTCCCGCCATGCGGGGAGGTTAGTTCCCTTCCGCACGCGCATAAACGATTTAGGATGCACCCGCCTTAGCATCATGCGGGATGGTCAACCCATTAGACAACATAACGTTAAGGTACATGAAAACATAAAGCCAAAACATTCGCGCATGGCGCATATAACATATGCCCACGCTGGTTCTTAACATGGCGCGCTCGCGCAGGGCGCACATAATATGCCCGCGCTGACTAACATGGCGCGCTCGCGCAGGGCGCACATAACAAATGCCCGCGCTGACTAACATGGCGCGCTCGCGCAGGGCGCACATAACAAATGCACGCGCTGATTAACATGGCGCGCTCGCGCAGGGCGCATATAACATAATTACCTAATATTTAGGTTGATTACTTGGTTTAAGGGATTGGGAATTTACCGGGTGTCACACCAACCACCAGCACGGCACGTGCGTAGCCCACAGTTGGTAGAAAATGAATATTATACAGCCGGCTGTACCTTCTTGGACACCTACCTTCGGCTATAAATACTCCAACACCTTGGAACGGTATCATTATCTTATATCTCCATATATTATCTGATATCTGCTCTAGCAATTTCTCTTAATATACACTTATATTCAAGAGCAATCTAGTCTGATTCTCACGCTGAAGGGTGGTCACAAGGAGGTACCCCCCCCCCTTCTCAGTGACGAGCTCACGGTGTCTGTTTTGCAGGTCATCAGAGGAATAACCATCTTTGCCGGACCTAACCCTCGTGGGAAACATATACTTAACCCCCAGCTTATCCGTAATCTGCCGGGGTCACTTAGTGTTTCTTCAAGTATAAATCTTAATTTAGTAAAAATGGAAATTTTACAAGGGAAATAAAAAGAGTAAATATGCTCGTTTTATTTCTTTGTCAGAATTTATAGCAAAAGACCTTTTATACATAGCGAATTACGAAATGTTACGTCAACTGTAAACATATAAGATTCACGCTAGGGTCTTCGATGAGAGCTTCAAAAGTATCCATGGACCATGGTTGCAACGGAATTGAACGAAGTAATTAGTAAACAGTTAGCTTTTCACTAAGCCAATAAGGTATGAGAATTCGTGTTTGATACGGGTTCACTAATACATGTTTCGATTATCTCCTAAAAATATAGATGAACTCATGAAAGTGATTAACAAATATGTTTGATTATACGGTTTATACCTTACAAATCATGGACTGACCTTTTTAAGCAGATTTGTGACTATCGGATATGGTTTTGCTTGTTCGTTTATCTTGTACTTTTCGTCATGTTTGAAGTATTTGACAGTAATCATCTATATACGTCTAACTTCTAATGGTTAGTGACCAAAAATACAATGCACCATGTAATTAAATCTTAATTATATAAATTAGATATATTGTGAAGCTTGTTGTTGCAAGTTCCTGCTATTAATTTTTTTTCCTTCTTTATTTAGAGAAGCATGTGAATTTTGTTTTTCACTTATTTTTAAATATTGTTTATATTGTAACGAACGTAACCGATGCAGATGGAATTCGTGTTGACTCGTCGCCGTGATGCCAAGATTTTACCAACTGCGCTTGTGCTTTACCAAAGCACAGGTTTAACGCTTGAGGCTTACCAACGCTCGTGTTATACTGACAACGCTTCGGTTTACCAACGACGGGGTTTAATTGATGTGAAGAAAAGACCCATACCGTCCGAATTTATGTCAATTGAACCCATACCGTCCAATAGGGTATTTCAAAAAGCTCGCGACTCGAAACTCGGACTCATGCCTCGGTCGAAAAAAGCTCGAATTAAACTAGTTAAAAAAAATTTTGAATTGAAACAATCTGTGCTGAGTTGGTTCATTTTGGTCATGGCTCGGCTCGTTGGCTCGATCTTCGGCTTATTTAACTTCAAAATTGAGCTCGAACCCAGCTGAGCTGCCTAATAAAGTTGAGCACGGGCTCAAAACCACCATAGCTTGACTTGTGAACAACCCTACCTTCCAACAACGGGCAGGTTTCAACGCTCGTGTATTATCGACTGAATAAACATTGGATTAAGTCTATTTATATGCTAATCAATTTGGTTCTAATATTTTATATAACACAAAACGAGCTACATCTGGATAATGGGTAAGCGAGCAACAAGTTGCGCCACTATCCCCTTTTGAATCGCAAAGCCTATCCTACTAAATATAAATCCTTGGTTTCTCGGGCTCTGCGAGTCACTGTGGACCACCTTCTGCACTCGTTCCAAGAAGCGAACCGCCTTGGGAGCTAGGGATCCAAATGTGTCGAAGGCAAAGGGAATGAACACGTGCTGATTCTCCAAACACGCTGCCTCATGCTTAGCAACCTTCCTAGATTTCGCTCTCAAAACCGCCTGTCCCGGTACGAAGCCACTGTCTCTCAGCCCCACCAACGGGGACACCCCAGTGAGATTAGGGGTGTGCATGGGGCGGTTTGGGGCGGGTTTTGGTAAAACCCATAACCATAACCAACATGACGGTTAATAAAAAACCATAACCATAACCGATCCGTTATGGCGGTTTCGGTTAATCGGTTTGATGGTTATAACGAGTCAGTTATGGGTTGGTTAACCGTGACCAAAACAAATATAATTAGGCCTAAAACTTTTGTACCAAATATTATCAAAAAACAAAAAAAAAGACACGGAACGATCAAACAAAATACATAATCCATAATATTAATACAAAATACTCAAACAAAACGCCATGACATAACCCAACACTAAAATTCAAGTTAATTCGATAAGAAACAATGAACCAAAACACAAAAAGATATAATCTGAAATATATTTAATTAATATTGATATATTGTTTGTGAATATCAATATGAAAGCCACCATTAACGTTTCAATTGATGTAGTATGTTGAGATAAGTTAGGAAGAGAAACTGAAGCTAAAAAGTCAAAAGAATGTCTCCTGCTATAGCACTAATTCCAATATCCAAACCTCTTTGTCGATTCATAAGTATAATTAACGGGGCGGTTCAGTTATGGCGGGTTTGATATTATCAATAACCAAAACCGACCCGTATTTGACGGTTTTCAAAAATCATTAAACCGACCCACCGGTTATAGCGGTTATCGGTTAAAATCGGTTCGGTTATGCCGGTTATGATTCAGTTTATAGTTAACAACGGTTAATTTGCTCACCCTAGTTTAAATCATACTTAAACCATGTCCTTTCCTTTTTATGTTTTTGTTTTAAATATTTTGGAAGCATTTTGAAATTTCCCGCTAAACCCATCTCTAAAATTCCACTTACCTCCTTAATTTTCATTTTCACCAATTTCAACCTCCACAGTCGTCAGGTAAATCAAATCTCTAATCAACAAATAATAAACAAATATACTTTACATTTACTCTGCAGTTAAATGAACCAACTGCAATGATGCACTGATTTGTTACAAGCTTAAATTCAAGGAAGAAATTAACCACATACACATTATAAAAACATTGGTCAGGATGATTCGTAGCGATTCACCGCCAGATTTGGGGGAATCAGGTATGTAATCGGACCGTTGTATCTTTTTAATTTGTTCGGGTTTTTGGTAGGGGAAAAGTGAGTGGCTCGAGGACCGAGTAATACGGGAGGGGCAATGTGGGCGCCCGGCCAGGGCACTTTTATCTAGGGGGCAAAAATTTTAAAAATTCCCGATATTATATATAAAATTTTAGAATGCCTGAATACTTATAAGCCCACTGCGTGATATATTCTCATTCGAATACCATGATTTTGCTAATTGTTATGTTTATTGCTCTAACTTTAAACGTTGTTTAAAATATAATTAGTTTACATTATCTGGTTCGTTAAGGCCTATAGGGCATATGTCGGGTTCGGGTTAGTTTGGGTCGCGTTGTTTGGTTTTCGGGTGTAGCTGTAAAATGAAATAAAAAAGAAGTTTTTTTTCATATGAAAAGTATAGGTGTTGTTGAACTCGTTAGTTGCTAGTTGGGCAGTAGGGTATTGACTAGTGATTCATCGGGTTGTAATATCTGTATGTAATTTTTCAGAGTTATACATATACTGTATATAATTTTGAAAATTTACATATAAATGTTCTCATAAATACTTCAAAAAAGTTAAACAAAACATAACAAATCAATAAGAAAACCTAGGTTCGATTACTTTTCAAAAAATAAAAAAGGTACGATTTTTGACTGATTTGACCAGCTAACGACTAATGTCACCGATTAGCAACTAATCGTCGACTACTTCTGATTTTTACAAGACTTGAAAATATGTAACATCTGTTAGTTTTATTTGTTATATCAGAGCCTCCTCACATCAAGAACTGGTTCTCAAGCTACGAATACGAATCATTTGTGCTCGAAACCAATGATAATTTTGGATTCTCTGAGCACCAAGAAAGCCAAGATAATAAAAATGAATGTAGCAACGAAAACACAACGAATTCAACAGAAAATATTAAGGAACTGGTCACAAACGAGAAAAATGAAAGCTTGTTGATCAAACGTAACCAATCCGAAGAAGATAACAAGTGTCCAAAACATGTAAGATTCTTGATTTTCATTTTTTCCAAAAAATAAAAATAATAATAATAATAATTTTTATACTGTTTTCGTTTACCGATCTTTTTTAGATTTTGGAATCTCAAGACTCGCCTTTGCTCACTCCTGGTATGCATACATTCCTTTGTATATATGAAGTTTTATAGCTTTTAATATGTTTAAAATTAATAAAGATATGATTTTTCATTTTGTATGTGTTTTATACTCTTAATACTATAAACAGAACCTACTGGCATTGAGATTTGGTTTTCAAGCTATGTATATGAATCACCAGAAGCGGATACTATTGATGATCTTATACTTTCTGATCCTAAAGAAAGTACGGTTGTTTGTCACGAAAATGTAAGCAAAAAGATTTATTTATTTAAATTTGTTCGTCTTAACATTAATAATTTAATATGCATATATGTTTTTGAAGATGGAGTTTGTAAAAGATGAAAACTTGTGTCTTACTCCAACTGATGACTTGGTTTGCAAGCAAACCTTCGAATGCGATAACAGTTTAACAAAAGATGACAAAAAGTTAACCGATTTAACTAACGAAGACGTCAATGCGAGTTCATGTGAAAATGGAAGCAAAAAGGTTGAAGAAGATGAGAATGGATTTGTATCAATGAAAAGCAAGAAAGAAAAGTACGAAAAGTCAAAGCCGGTCAAAGGTGTGGATCAAGAAAGATTATATGTTTTTTCATCTGCTAATAATAATAAGAAGAAGAGAAGTGATGAAAGGGTGACACTGGGAGATGTGACAAATGTTTTTGATGAGAATTCGAGTGTGACGGGAAAATGGAAGTGTCCAAGGAAGAGGAAGCCGGATATGGGTCCC